>NC_090451.1:708795901-709095901 GCF_031143425.1 Pleurodeles waltl | reverse complement strand
CACAAGACAAGCCCCTTCCACCAGTAACAACCTGAATAACCCAATATAATGATGCAGAGGGGAAGGCATCAGAGTGGCAGTGCCTAAAACCACCACAAAGAAGAGCAAGTGCTGATTAGATTGTGGGTGAGACTAGATGAGCGGACAGAAACCTGGAGGTCTAAGACCAAGGATATGGTGATCGGGAAGTGATTCAACACCAGCTGTGTTGAACCTGCTTTCGATCACCAATGATTGAGGTACGGAATGCAAAAGGGTTCCCACAAGAAACAGCATAAATATTCTGTATGCGTCCACCCCGATTGAAGAAGACAACTGTTGCTGGTGTTTGTGCTGGCTTCAGGCACTGTATGTTAATCCACAAAAATCTAGTGCAGTTCTTAGTGGGCAGTAGTACATGTTGGGGCTGAACCCCTCAAAAATCCTTGAAGCTTCCAGTATTGTTAGTTTAACTGACACGGGGAAAGTCAAACAAACTCAACAAAAGCACCTTAGCACCAGGGCTTATCCACTGAGATTTCTCAATCAGCATGTCCAGCAGAACAACTTTTGAAAACTATTGTGGGTAAAAGTGAAGGAAGTGAGCACTCTCATGTTGTCAGCTACTTTTCATCTCTCTGCTTTCTGCCCATTTTTCCCCGCTCCTGTTTCCTCCTATCATCTCACTCTACTCCCTTATACTTTGTCGTTTTCCTTTTGTTGAACACTTTTTGCTGCTTTCTCTTGTTTGTTCTGTCTGGTATTTCATTTCTTTTCAGTTCCTCTTCGCTGATGCTTTTTTCTTGCATTTCTGCTCCTCTGTGTTGATCTCTCACTTGCTCCTTCCTGTCTCACGTCTCTCCTGCCACACACCTGGCCCCACCCAGCCACTCGCACAGCCCCACGATCTCCTACGCCCAGACCAGTCACTGAGTAGGAGTTATCTGGCCACATCTAACCTCCTTACCTGGTCACCTTGTCACTCCGACCAGGGCTGGCCCATTTGGACCCTGCATTGCTGCTGATCTGCTGCTCCTGAGGCCGAGTCGGACTGACAGCTATTTTTTTGCCACTTAAGTCGCAGTCCAAAGGCACACGTGAGGATCAATGACCAATATCTGCTTCCTGAAACCATGGCACAGATTGAACCCTGTTTACGGGGGCCACATCATCCGTGGACACTGTCTGATGTAAATTTTGAAGTTGTTAAAAGACCGACAAAGTTGGGATTGGTGCTCCGGTTTCACGTCAAATGAAATGGAAAGAAACGCATGGACGTTAACATGCAGGGGTGGCGCTCTGTCCATTCCCGGGAAGTACAAATCCACCTAGGAGCCACAAGTGCATTGCTATAAAATCCTCCTAATCCATTGTGGCATCTGGGGATATTCTTAAAGGGATGAATCATTGCTTGGAAGAATACATCAGAAAAATAAGGTTTTAAGTGTCCACAAGCTATCCCATATTTTCTGGTATCTAATAGACATGGATTATGGCACATGAGAAGGAATTGTTTCTTACCTGTAATCCCAGTTCTTTCTCAGGGGAATCTCCATTGAAGTCAGAATCACTGAATAATCTGGAGCACGCGCAGAGATCCCGGAGCACTTTTCCATTATCATTTGTAAACTATGGCCAGGCCCCTACAGGTCTAGCCGCTTCCAAACAGTCCATCGTCCAATAGATAATATCTTGCATCCTATTATGTTACACCTAAAGCTCACTCTACAAATGGAAAAGCAGTTACTTCCGCTTTGATTAGAAATGTCACTATAGCTGAAATTTGCAAAGTAGCTGCAAGGAGATCTGTTCTCACGTTTACCAAACATAATTGTTTAAATTTGGATGCCAGGGTAGATGCTCAAGTGGGACAGGCCTTCCTGAGGAATTTATTTGCTTTATCTGGTCTTTTGGTCTTTCCTCTGTCTTTTCCCCTCTCTTGGTTGGGATGGGCTTGCTACTCTATTCAGTGCTTAGGGCTATCATTGGGGAGCTCCTGAGAGAGAAGGAATGAGTACCTACCAATAATCCCAGTTTTCTCTCAGGGGAATCTCCATATAAGTTATAAGCGGCCCTCCTGTCTCCCCAGTGGAGATGACAGAGGCAATTATTGGAGCTATCTATCACAGTCACCTGTCATCAAGAAGAACTAAGCAACTGCCACCTCCTGGACGTGATGGGATACTGGTGGTCGCTGGGCCCTTAAAGCCACAGAGATGCTGTTTTTACACATTCATAATGGCAGCATACAAGGCTTACAATGTCCTTCTATCCTTCATCTCTTTACTTTTACAAAAATGCATCTGTGAAGGAGATTTAAGCTTCCTTAAGTGTTTGGCTTTAAATGTATATATCTATATTGGTTTCATTACCCTTTTTTAAATACAATCTGAAGAATTTGGCCATTGTAGCCTTTCTTACAGGGTGCATAATGTTCTTAAGTGTTTCAACAGGCCTTCCTGAAGAAAGGCGAATATCTGCACTTAAGAAGACATACTACGGAAAATGGCTCTGGGATCCCCCCTTTTGGGCGGGACTATTCATTGCTTATGACTATCAATAGAGATCACCTGCGAGAGAGAAAAACAGATTGAAATAAAGGCCAAGGAGATGTTCACTTGGCTGTTACCGCCCCCTGCCCACAAGAGGGTGTGTACAGTTCCACACCTACAAAACGTAAATCGCAGAAAAAATGGAACAGACAGTAGAGCAGACACTGTAACTTTATTATACATACAAGACCATATCATCATTATAGCTTAGTCCAATTTCTCATTTTTACAATTTGCTACATAAAATATCTCTGCCTCTGTCATCGTCCTATTTAGGTTTAAACTATTCAGCATCTGTCAGTTATAAAAATAAGAATGAACTTTTTTATTTTCGTTGTCTCTTTATTCTTCTAATTTTGCACCACCAGGATTGTCCGCTGTCAAGAGCCCCACTGGATCTGTCCCACGGAGTGTTGTCAGTGCTGGAGACCAGAACAAATATTTGTTATTTTGGGGACATAAGGGGTCATAAGTTATAGTGTCAGAATCAGCAAGGAACTGGAGATGGGGCAGGTTTCCAATCAGAATAACCACATTCTTGATGCTCCCTTGCACTTTACGGTGGCAGGGCACACGACAATTTGGAGCGGATTACAGTGCATGCAGTACTTGCTCAAAGACTGCAGCTTCATTTGTCTCCGATTCGTATGCCACCTGCCCAGGCGACTGCTCATTTTAGCCAGCTGAAATGATCGGGTACTAGCTCGCCTTCCTACACAGTGTTCACATTTTCTTTAGGGTGTGGTTCAAGAGTCATAGCTTGCTTCCCCCCAAAGAGTCTTTCATCATTGCAAAGCCATCTGTGCAACAGCTTTCAACATCTGTAGCTACCTCCATCCTAGGCTACTGTGCCCGTCCAGGGGGACTTGTGATCTTCAGACTGTGGGTTTATGCCTCACAAAGGCCACTGGGCATCCCAATGTCCTAGGTGGAATCACACACTGTGTGTGTCTACTCTTTTCCAGCCACTCACCCAAAAACTTAGCATAACTGTCAGCTTTCCCACTTTTGTTATTCGACCTCCTCAAGTATTTAAAATCATACAAGATAAAGGACAGATGGCCTTCTGCCATACTGGCATGCCAACACAATTCCATCCTTCCTTTACTTTGGATCAAATATGTAGAGATGTGATAGAGGTGAAAATGATTTATGTATGTGTGTGCATGATCTATAAACAAACAAAACACAGGGGTGGAGGCTGGGTTCATCCTCACAAAAAGCAACACATATACAAACACACACACACATACACATATACAAATGTTTTTGCAAAAAAGGGGATTTGGGGTGTTAGTCCGCCTCAATAAAAAGACAGTAACAACACAAACTAAGTGTGTGTGTGTGTATATGTACACAAACAGACATATGTACATAGTGATTAAAAAACACAAAAATTCGAAATAATGACAACTATATCAGCCTGAAACTGAGAACCCTGAAATAAAAAAATCGAAAATCCAAAACTGTGATTTGGGAAAGAGTGATAAACAACCACAATGTTCTCTTGCTATATAGCGTGATGAGAACAAAGCAGGAGTACATGTTCTAACCGCTACATTCTTGGAACGGTAAGAGCCATTAAACTGATGATCTACAAATGAAAGGGGTTACCGCACAGCAAACCAAGCACCCCAGCAACATTCTTTTCCAGTGCTGCACTCAGTTTTTTTTTATAGAACTTGGGAGAAAGTGCGCTGACGTAGTGTTATAGGCCCAATCTAAGCTAGCCTAGTCTCTTGAGAGCTAAGCTAAATCAATCAAACAAAATAAGGCAAGCTGCCCTCCCCACTCCACCAAAAACAAAACCCCGGCGAATGGAAGGACCCAGAAAGAGCACATCTCTCTAGAAACTGAACGGGTAAACTGAAGAGGCTCTTGAGAGTAGAGGTTACGAGGAGTGGATCAGAAAAGAGCACCAGGACAGGGGCAGTGTGACCCTGAATCTGTCAGTTGAAGGACCAGGCAGAGAAGATAAGAGCTCAAGGCCATAAACTGCACAAGGTCAGAGTGAACTGTTGACATCACTGCTAGGAGACAGGCGAAGACTTGCAAAGCCAAATGCTAGGGCTTGCCTGCACCCACAATCTTTCAGGGTTAAGTGTGGCGGTGGATGGCAGCATGTGGTGTGCAGGAAGACAGGAGGCTTGGCAGTAGTGGGGTCCCTGAAGCAGACACAAGCAGTGGATTCTCAAAGAATCATCCTGGTGATTTGGGGGTAACGGGGTCTCTGATTGTTTATAAAGTGCGTAAGTACCTCGTCCTGTTTTGGTCTCATTCCTCACCTCCAGCACTGGTGGGCTGCCCCTTCAACCTCCCGTGGAAGCGAAAAGCAAACAGAAATACCGTTTCCGGTTACGCGTAAGAAAGGTGCAGGTTGAACCTTCAGGCATGCCACCTCCGAGAGCTCCCAAGAGCCACTGCTAGAAAGCTGGCAGTGGAGGAAGGGAGGGAGGGACGGGGGCTGGAGGCAGGAGAAGGGTTCCTTGTGTTTTTCTGTTTTTGATTTAAAATTGATAAAAGTTTTCTTTAAATCATTGATTGTCCTCCACCAATCAAAAGAGAGAAAGAGATAGAGAGAAAAAAGCAGGCACAGCTCCGTAACATTTTAAAAAGCATGATGGGTTAACAGTCACAGGACCACAAAAGCTGTAGGCATGCCACCACTTCCCAGCAGGCTCCAGTGACAGCAGGCTTCGGAACATGATGTCCAGGGCATCTCAACTCCTTGGGATTGTTCCTTTTCTGATTTTTCTCTTGCAGATCTTTTGGAACGCGATCAGCGCAGCTCCCAGATATCCAGTGTGTCACACGTCACTCCTTCCATTGCATCATCACCAGTTCATGATGCAGTTCCGGTTCAACGTCATGAAGTAGACTTGGCTGCTTCCTCCAGACCGGACGGAGGCAAAAAACACCTGTACAAAGAAGAGCCAATGAAGAGCGATCAATATATGGAGAGTAAAGATCAACAAAGGTCAACAAAACAGGCGCACAAAGTTTTGTGTCTGAGATCAGATCTCACTAGCACCAGACTTCCTCCCTGCATCTCCTCTTGACGTGCCCACCTAGGCTCTCTTATTTAAAAAGACACTTTCTTGGATCAATTTCACTTACATGCAATAAAAGACAGATAAAAAAATGATAAGAATAAAAACAACATAAAAACAAAAGGTTAAGGTGTGTTTGTACAAAATGTAGTAACTTCTGGGAAGGAAGGGAGTGAAAATCCAGCAGAGTAGGGGTGTGGATCCAAACTCATCAGCAGCCGCGTGACATCGAGCAGTAGCTGCGTGACACCCAACAGTAGCCGTGTGAAAACCCCTGCTGCTTTAATCCTAGCGATCCACACATCGTACGCTGCACTATTGAGCCAACCACTGAACCACCCACAAAACGTCTCCCAAATGGAGATGGCATATACCAACAAGCGCAACCCTATCAAACCTGCACACTTGATTCTGCACACCGTCAAGCCCACAGAAACATGACTGGAGCACACCTGCAGTCCTCATTTTTTAAACTAAATGTTTCTCATTGAAGTCACACTATAAAAACCTGTTACCCGCAACTATACAGATTTATTTTATAGAGCACAAGCTGCCACCAGCAAGCGTCCTGCTGCCCAACCTGCAGACACACTGAGGGAGGCGAGGAAGGGAAAACAGAGGCAGCAAGACACAAGAGCCAGACCTGAAAAAAAGCAACCTTCCAGGAACATCAGCGGGAAAAAAAAGAAGCTGGAAGCTTTCAGCTTTCTAGGCAACATCTAGTAAGAGTTGGTTTGCGATGGTGAAGAAGAAGCTTGCGCCACACTTTAGGCTCCCGTATACTGAAGGACCGTACCCTGGGAGGGAAAGCAGTAAAAGGGACCTGATATAAGGAGTTTCCCTGGATAAGGACACCTTAGATATGTCAGATGTTTATGACTTTGCGGTATCAGGCCCAACTAACCAGTCGAGAGGGACCTTGACCTGGATGTGATCTTTGATTGCGAGCCAATGCTGCGCGCACTGAAGATCAGCCACACACATAGCCATGTTTTGGATCAACTGCAATCTGCAATTGTGAAAGCCAGGAAAGCAGAGCTAGACTTCAGATGCATAGCAGGGCTGAGTCGATGATGACCATTGCCCACATGTCCCAGAGGAGAAAGAGAAGGACTTGAGTGTCAGAACATATGGGTTACGTGTTTTTGGATCCGAGTATTGAACGAAAGCTTCTGGTCAAACAAGAACTCCTGACCTTCCAGCTGCGGACACTGAGCAAGAGAGCTCCCACGTGAAGGATAAAGATCTTATGGTAAACTAATTCGATGGCACCTAAGATTAAAAAGTTAGGTTTATCACGTTCAACTAAAAAGGTTTGCTGTCACCCGTGACTGTACTGCTGACGGTCTCTGAGGCGCAGGAGGTCAGGAAATGTGACCTTACATCATATCACATGGAAATAATCTGTGTGTCAGCATAAGGCAATATGTGAAACCCCAAACTCCTGGTCAGCTCTGCCAGACATTGAACATGCAGAGTGAGGAATGTTGCACCATATAGGGCACTCCTTAAAATAGAAAGGGAGCGTCAAAACTGTTCGCGAACGCCCATCTAAAAAGGAGCTGAACCCATTTTAGGCAGAGTTGGCAAATCTGTTATAATTAAGAGGAGTAATTAGGATGGAATAATCCACTGCATGAAAGGCAATGGACAGGTCCAACAGCAAAAAGCCAGCTGGGGCACTGAGATCCCTTGAATGATCTAGTCCATGGCTGAGACCAGAAACATGCTTCAGTCCAGTCAAGGGGATCAAGGGATTCATTGCATGCCATGTTGGCAAGAAGGAGTTCCGTGGGTTTAAAAGAAGCGGGAAGCACAGTTATGCACATTATGTTCTTTAAATCCTTGGAATACAGGAGTTTCAAGAAGTGTAATGATGAAGCAATCAGGGACACACCCCGAACCTAAAGAAGCATTCCTAACCGGATAGGGAAGTGGTGCAGCACAGGAGAAGGGCACTTTGACAGGGGCAGATCATTTAGCGATCCTGACTGGAACTGAACAAGGGCAGAAAGGAGTACAGGCAGTGAAAAGTGACAACCCTTTCTGATAGTGAGTGACTGCCTAGCGACTAGCTGGTAGAGACAGCTTGTGCTAGTGGAGATAACATCATCAAAGATGCAGGCACCAAAAAGCACTGCACTATCAATCTTACACACCTCTGCAGCATGCCTACGCCCAGCATGAGGTCCATGCATACACTTGCATAAGTTTATTTTTTGAGGAAGAAATTACTTTAGACCATGAAAACAGGTCTTGCGCTCCCAGAGACGGACATCACATATCTTCCCAGAAGAGTCTGGAATTCATGAGTCCACGTGACTTTGCAACGAGCTCCCTAGTCATATAAAGATACTTTTGAGGTCAAAATTACGTGAGGAGTCAGAGCCCAAAAGGCGCCTCCTTCAAGTGGTCGCACTTTGGACCCCACCAGGAAAGACCCCAACATGCGGCCGGGGCTACAGTCTTCTTTCATTGAGCAGCTGCAGGCTGATGCCCAGTGCTGACCCACATGATGCTTCAAAATACTTATCCATAGCAGTGCCAGGGAATAAGAAGGACGCAAGTGGCCTTGAGACATACAAGTCCTTAGGTTTGGTTTGAAATCTTCTTTCTCTGATGCAGGTTCCTTCGCTCTAGACTGCTCCCTGCACTCTAAAGGGTGAGAAGGAAGTTACAAATTTGAGGAACCATGGTGCATGCGTTCCACCATCGGTTTATGCTGAAATGAAAATGTCACTTACCCAGTGTACATCTGTTCGTGGCATTAGTCGCTGCAGATTCACATGCTGTACATGCTGTGCATAGTCCGCCGTCTGGTGTTGGGTCGGAGTGTTACAAGTTGTTTTTCTTCGAAGAAGTCTTTTCGAGTCACGAGACCGAGGGACTCCTCCTCCTTTGTTTCCATTGCGCATGGGCGTCGACTCCATCTTAGATTGTTTTCCCCGCAGAGGGTGAGGTAGGAGTTGTGTATGTTAGTAATAGTGCCCATGCAATGGAATGAATAAGTATGTACAAAATAAAGTTTAAGTAATATATTTACAAATGTTGAAGATTACTTCCAAACGGCTACAGGCTCCCGGGGAGGCGGGTGGGCGCATGTGAATCTGCAGCGACTAATACCACGAACAGATGTACACTGGGTAAGTGACATTTTCCGTTCGGTGGCATCTGTAGCTGCAGATACACATGCTGTGCATAGACTAGTAAGCAGTTATCTCCCCAAAAGCGGTGGCTCAGCCTGTAGGAGTGGAAGTAGTTTGAAATAAAGTTCTTAGTACGGCTTGACCTACTGTGGCTTGTTGTGCGGATAGCACGTCTACACAGTAGTGCTTAGTAAATGTGTGAGGCGTAGACCATGTGGCTGCCTTACATATTTCGTTCATTGGAATATTTCCTAGGAAGGCCATGGTAGCACCTTTCTTCCTGGTTGAGTGTGCCTTTGGTGTAATGGGCAGCTCTCTCTTTGCTTTAAGGTAGCAGGTTTAGATACACTTAACTATCCATCTTGCTATACCCTGTTTTGATATTGGGTTTCCTGTATGAGGTTTTTGAAATGCAATAAACAGTTGTTTTGTTTTCCTAATTAGTTTTGTTCTGTCAATGTAGTACATTAGTGCTCTTCTGATGTCTAATGTATGTAGTGCCCTTTCAGCTACTGAGTCTGGCTGTGGAAAGAACACTGGTAGTTCTACTGTTTGATTTAAGTGGAACGGTGAAATAACTTTTGGTAAAAATGTAGGATTAGTTCTTAGAACTACCTTATTTTTGTGTATTTGAATAAAAGGTTCCTGTATAGTAAACGCTTGAATTTCGCTTACTCTTCTTAGAGATGTAATGGCAACGAGAAATGCAACCTTCCACGTTAAGAATTGCATTTCGCAAGAATGCATGGGTTCGAAAGGTGGACCCATGAGTCTTGTTAAGACGATGTTGAGGTTCCATGAAGGAACAGGTGGTGTTCTTGGTGGTATAATTCTCTTTAGGCCTTCCATAAACGCTTTAATGACAGGTATCCTAAATAGTGAAGTTGAATGGGTAATCTGCAGGTAAGCAGAAATTGCCGCGAGGTGTATCTTTATGGAAGAGAAGGCCAGATTTGATTTCTGCAAATGTAGTAAGTATCCTACTACATCCTTTGGAGATGCATGTAATGGTTGAACTTGATTACTATGGCAGTAGCAAACAAATCTTTTCCATTTACTTGCATAGCAGTGTCTAGTGGATGGCCTTCTAGCCTGTTTTATGACCTCCATACATTCTTGGGTGAGGTTTAAATGTCCGAATTCTAGGATTTCAGGAGCCAGATTGCTAGATTCAGCGATGCTGGGTTTGGATGCCTGATCTGTTGTTTGTGTTGTGTTAGCAGATCTGGCCTGTTGGGTAGCTTGACATGGGGTACTACTGACAGGTCTAGTAGTGTTGTGTACCAGGGTTGTCTTGCCCATGTTGGTGCTATTAGTATGAGTTTGAGTTTGTTTTGACTCAATTTGTTTACTAGATATGGAAGGAGAGGGAGAGGGGGAAAAGCGTATGCAAATATCCCTGACCAATTCATCCATAGAGCATTGCCTTGAGACTGCCTGTGTGGGTACCTGGATGCGAAGTTTTGGCATTTTGCGTTCTCCTTTGTTGCAAATAGGTCTATTTGAGGTGTTCCCCAAATGTGGAAGTAAGTGTTTAGAATTTGGGGGTGAATCTCCTATTCGTGGACTTGTTGGTGATCTCGAGAGAGGTTGTCTGCTAGTTGATTCTGGATCCCTGGAATAAACTGTGCTATTAGGCGAATGTGGTTGTGAATTGCCCATTGCCATATCTTTTGTGCCAGGAGGCACAGCTGTGTCGAGTGTGCTCCCCCCTGTTTGTTTAGATAATACATTGTTGTCATGTTGTCTGTTTTGACAAGAATGTATTTGTGGGTTATGATGGGTTGAAATGCTTTCAACGCTAGGAATACTGCTAACAATTCGAGGTGATTTATATGCAACTTCGTTTGATGTACATCCCATTGTCCTTGGATGCTGTGTTGATTGAGGTGTGCTCCCCACCCTGTCATGGAAGCATCTGTTGTTATCACGTATTGTGGCACTGGGTCTTGGAAAGGCCGCCCTTTGTTTAAATTTATACTGTTCCACCATAGAAGCGAGATGTATGTTTGGCGGTCTATCAACACCAGATCTAGAAGGTGACCCTGTGCCTGTGACCATTGCGATGCTAGGCACTGTTGTAAGGGCCTCATGTGCAGTCTTGCGTTTGGGACAATGGCTATGCATGAAGACATCATGCCTAGGAGTTTTAATACCATCATTGCATGTATTTTCTGTGTCGGATACATGGCTTGTATAACCTTGTAAAAAATTTGAACCCTTTGTGGACTTGGAGTGGCTATCCCTTTTGTTGTGTTGATTGTCGTTCCTAAGTATTGCTGTGTTTTGCACGGCAGAATGTGTGATTTTGCATAGTTGATGGAGAAACCGAGTTTGTAGAGGGTTTGTATGACATACTCTGTGTGGTGTGAACACTTTGTTAGGGAGTTGGTCTTGATTAGCCAATCGTCTAGGTAGGGGAACACGTGTATTTGCTGCCTTCTGATATGTGCAGCTACTACTGCTAGGCATTTTGTAAATACTCTTGGTGCGGTCGTTATACCGAACGTCAACACTTTGAATTGGTAATGTATTCCCTTGAATACGAACCTTAGGTATTTCCTGTGCGAGGGATGTATCGGTATGTGGAAATACGCGTCCTTTAGATCTAAGGTTGTCATATAGTCTTGTTGTTTTAGCAGTGGTAATACGTCTTGTAGCGTGACCATGTGAAAGTGTTCTGATTTGATGTAGATGTTTAGTGTTCTGAGATCTAAGATTGGTCTCAGTGTTTTGTCTTTTTTTGGTATTAGAAAGTACAGTGAGTAAACTCCTGTGTTCCTTTGTGTACGTGGTACAAATTCTATTGCGTCCTTTTGCAGTAATGCCTGAACTTCTAATTCCAGAAGGTCTAAATGCTGTTTTGACATACTTTGTGTTTTTGGTGGGACATTTGGAGGGATTTGAAGAAATTCTATGCAATAACCATGTTGGATAATTGCTAAGACCCAAGTGTCTGTTGTTATCTCCTCCCAAGCTTTGTAAAATTGGCTTAGTCTTCCCCCCACTGGTGTTGTGTGAAGGGGTTGAGTGACTTGTGAGTCACTGTTTGGTTGTAGGGGTTTTGGGACCTTGAAATTTTCCCCGGTTTCTAGGGAATTGTCCCCCTCTGTACTGGCCCCGAAAGCCTCCCCTTTGGTACTGTCCCTGGTAGGTAGACGGTGTTGATTGTGAGGTGCTGGCTTGTGTGGCTTGACCCCGAAACCCCCCTCTGAAGGGTGTTCTGCCAAATGTGCCAAAAGTGCCTCTGCCCTGCGGGGAATAGAGTGCGCCCATGGCCTTGGCTGTGTCAGTGTCCTTTTTCAATTTCTCAATTGCCGTGTCCACATCGGGTCCAAACAATTGTTGTTCGTTGAACGGCATATTGAGCACTGCCTGTTGTATCTCGGGTTTAAACCCGGATGTGCGCAACCATGCGTGCCTTCTTATGGTTACCGCGGTATTTATTGTTCTTGCAGCTGTATCCGCTGCATCCATAGAGGAGCGTATTTGGTTATTATAGATATTTTGTCCCTCCTCAACTACTTGTTTTGCCCGTTTCTGTAATTCTTTGGGTAGATGCTCGATGAGATGCTGCATCTCATCCCAATGTGCTCTGTCATATCGCGCTAGGAGCGCCTGAGAGTTCGCGATGCGCCACTGGTTTGCAGCTTGTACAGCAACCCTTTTTCCAGCTGCGTTGAACTTGCGGCTCTCTTTGTCCGGAGGTGGGGCGTCGCCTGATGTGTGCGAGTTGGCTCTCTTGCGAGCTGCCCCTACTACAACTGAATCTGGTGGCAGTTGTGATGTGATAAAAGCAGGGTCCGTGGGCAGTGCTTTATATTTTTTCTCCACCCGTGGAGTTATCGCTCTGCTTTTGACAGGTTCTTTAAAGATCTGTTTTGCGTGCCTTAGCATTCCCGGGAGCATAGGCAGGCTTTGATAGGTGCTATGGGTGGAGGAGAGGGTGTTGAAAAGGAAGTCATCCTCGACAGGTTCTGAGTGTAACGACACGTTATGGAACTCTGCTGCCCTAGCTACCACCTGTGCATACGCTGTGCTGTCCTCAGGTGGTGAGGGCTTGGTAGGGTACGACTCAGGACTACTGTCTGATACTGGGGCGTCATATAGGTCCCAAGCGTCCTGGTCATCTTGGCTCATGGTGGTATGAGCTGGTGAATGTGACGGAGTTTGTGCCGGTGATGTATGAGTTACAGGTGGAGGAGAGGGTGGTGGAGTTACTTTCTTCACCACTTTTGCTTGTGGTGTTTGTTCTTGTGTTTGGAACTCGAATCTCCTTTTCCTCCTGACTGGGGGAAGAGTGCTGATCTTCCCTGTCCCACTCTGTATGAAGATCCGCTTCTGGGTGTGGTCTACGTCAGTGGTTTGTAACTCTTCTTCAAATCTGTGTTTGCGCATTTGAGAGGACAGTGATTGTTCCTCTGAATACGAGCTGGCAGTCGGTTCGGTTGCTGGGCGTTTTGGCTCCGAAACTGTCTTTGCTTGTTTTCGGCTCCGAGGAGAATTTTCTCTTTTTTGTAGTCGAGCTTTCTCGGCGTCGATCATCCTCGGTGCCGCTGTCTCTGCGTCGAGCAGCTTCGGTTCCGCTGTCTCGGCGTCGACCCTTTTCGGCAGCAATTTCTCGGTCCCGAGATTGCTGCGTGCCTGTGTCTCGACCCGAGTCGGACGATCTCGGCACCAGTTCGCCCTTTTTCGGTGCCAATGGATGGTCACCTATTTTATGGGTTGAGCCATGGCCTGTTGGCAGTGGCGTCCCCTGGGCCTTGTCTGTTTTCCCGTGTGGTGCTTGTTTCGATGTCTTACTCACGGTTTCTTCGACGTCGAACTCCTCCGAGTCCGATTCATGGATGGAGAAGGCTTCCTCTTCTTCTCCTTGTTCCTCGAACCCTCGTTGTCCTGTCGGCGTGGACGCCATTTGCAACCTTCTGGCTCTTCGGTCACGGAGTGTCTTTCGGGACCGAAACGAACGACAGGCCTCACACGTTTCTTCCTTGTGCTCGGGCGACAGGCACAAGTTACAGACCAAATGTTGGTCTGTATATGGATATTTACTGTGGCATTTAGGACAGAATCGGAACGGGGTCCGTTCCATCGGTGTCGATGTTACACGCGGTCGGGCCGACCAGGCCCCGACGGGGGATCGAAGTTACCCCGAAGGGCTACCGGAGCTCTTCACGATTCGGTGTCGATTCTATCTAACCCGATACCGAACGAAACAATACCGACGTAGTTTTCCGAAGTTGTGACTATCTTTCCGTCCCGAAACCCGGAGCGAAAAGGAACACGTCCGTACCCGATGGCGGAAAAAAAAATCTAAGATGGAGTCAACGCCCATGCGCAATGGAAACAAAGGAGGAGGAGTCCCTCGGTCTCGTGACTCGAAAAGACTTCTTCGAAGAAAAACAACTTGTAACACTCCAACCCAACACCAGACGGCGGACAATGCACAGCATGTACAGCATGTGTATCTGCAGCTACACATGCCACCGAACATAAGGATTATCTCTGGGGTGTGGGGCACTTTCAAGACTTTGTTCTGGATGTCTTTATGATGAGGTCTATGCACCCATGACACTCTCCGACTGTAAATGTAGCCAATCATCGCACTAGCCCTTCTGTCTTCCAGTAATTAAACTACTGCAATAGTTGTAGCACCTGAAGTAAACTCCTTCCCAGGCAGACTGGATGTGGACATTTTCTTCAGCAATTACTCATTTTCAGTGTGAGTGGCACCATCCGATATCACAACAAGTGTCTCGTCGCTTCACTCAAAGTGATGCGCAAGTTGAACACAAGGGGCCCATGTGCTAAAGAGTGAATTCTCCAAACACCCACAAAGTTTAAGGACAGCGGAAGGAGGTAAAAGAGAAATACACTTGAACCTCTACATCTTCAAAATGAGATGCAGGAGGGCTGTAGGGACTCTGCATGAAGCCTGCACATCCATCAGACAGAATGTTACCAAATGTAACAATCTTTTTCTTCTAATGGTACCCCACTCCGTCATGTTGGTGATAAGAACCACATCCGAATACGACTAATGCCAAAGTATGAACCTATTAAACCAGTTTCAACAAACTGAAGATTATGAGAAGCAAATGTTGGAAAGTGTAAAGTGTAACATTAATGAGAAAGTCCCAAAGTTTAAAGTAAAGAAATTTTTTACTTACCCAGTGAGCATCTGTTTGTGGCACCAGGTGCTGTAGAGTCACATGTTCTGCATACTTCCGCCATCTAGTGTTGGGTCTGGAAGGTTACAAGTTGTTTTTGTTCTAAAAGTCTTTCAAGTCACAAGGTATATGACTCCTCCTCTTGCTGGTAATGCACATGGGTATCAACTCCATCTTCAGATTGTTTTCTCGCAGGTGGGTTATGAATGGAGTGTTGTGTAAGGTAAAGTAAAATAAAGTCCATGCATTTTGATGTATAGCAGAGACTACTACAGCCACAGGTGTCCGGGGAGGAGGGTGGGTGCATGTGAATCTACAGCACTACATGTCTCAAAAAAGATGTTTACTGGGTAACATTTTCCGTTTGATGGCACGTGTGGCTGTAGATACACATGCTCTGCAGAGACTGTAAAACAGCGCTTTCAAAAAGCGGTGGCAAACCTCTGGGTGTTGTAGTGTTTCGAAAGAGAGTACGTAGCCCTGCCTGACCTACATTAGTTTGTTGGCGTGCACAAACATCCACACAGTAATGGCTAGTGAAAATGTGTGGCGCAGCCCATTTTGCTGCTTTACCTATGTCAGTTATGGGAATGTTACCGAAAAAGGCCATAGATGCACCTTTTTAACAAGTTGAGTGTGCTCAAGGCAGAATAGGTAATGGCCTTTTGCATAGCAAGTTTGGACACATTTGACAATCCATCTTGCTATTGTGGGATTAGTAATAAAGTTGCCTTTGTGTGGTGAAGAGAAGGCAATAAAAAGTTGTTTTGTTTTCCTAACGGTTTCAGTTCTATCAATGTAGAACAAACACACTCTTTTTACATCTAATGTGTGGAGGGCTCTTTCAGCAACAGAATCAGGTTGTGGAAAAAAGACTGGCAATTCAATTATTTGAATGAGATAAAACTGAGATACCACTTTTAGTAAACATTTTGGATTAGTACGAAGGACCCCTTTATCTGTGTGTATTTGGAAAAAGGGTTCTTGTAACGTTAATGCCTGGAGCGTAAAGTTATTGGTACTACAAAAAAAGCCTTTTTCCACAAACAGAAGCTGTAAAGGACGAGTGTAGTGGCTCAAATGGTGGGTCCAAGAGTCTAGCGAGGACCACATTAAATTTCCAAGAAGGCACTGGGGCAGTCTTGGCGGTATTACTCTTTTAGTCCCTTCCATAAAAGATCTAATAACAGGGATTTTGAAAAAGCAGAATGCGGCCTGTTCTGAAGGTATACAGCTATAACTGCTAAGTGTAACCTTACGAAGGGTATGCTAATATTGCCTTTTGTAAACTAATGAGATACAACATTAGATTTTGCACTGACACTTGAAATAGATCCCAAATTTGAGCAATGCAATAGTACACAAAATGTTTTCATTTTGCTGCATAACACGCTCTAGTAATTGGTCTATGTGCTTCCTTAAGAATATCCATACATTCTTGAGATAGGTTTAAATACCCGAATTCTATGCCTTCAGAAGCCAAATGGCAAGATTCAACTCCTTGGGATTGGATGTCTGATTTGATTTTAGTGGCGTGAGAAGGTCCAGGTCAAGGGGATTCTTCTTGTGTGGTACTACTGATAGGTTTAAGAGCGGAGAACCAAGGTTGAGTTGCCCTTGTGGGTGCCACTAGAATGAGTGTGAGAGAAGTTTGCCCGAGTTTCCGAACCAGATACGGAAGAAGAGGAAGAGGTGAAAAGCAATGGCAAATATCCCTGACCAGTTCAACCATATAGCATTGCCCTTGGACTGAAGGTTTGGAACACTGGAGGCGAAGTTTGGGCATTTTGCATTTTCTTTTGTTGCAAATAGGCCTATGTTTGGTAATCCCACTTTTGCAAGTAGGGTAGAAAGACTCGGGGTGGAGTTCCCACTTGTTGTGGCATTCTGCTGAGGAGGTCGGAAATATTGTTGTGTGTTCCTGGGAGGTATTCAGCTAAAAGGTATATATTGTGGGGAATGGCCAAATACCAAATTGTCTGTGCAAGGCGAGACAACTGTAGTGATTGTGCTTCCCTCCCCTCCCCCACCGTTTTTGTTCATAATACATGATTGTCAGGTTGTCTTTGTGTATGAGAACTACCTTGCTGGTGAGATGAATTAAAAACGATTTGTGTGCTAGGTGAACAGCTAGCAGCTCTAGGTAACTGATGTGTAGAGTTTGGTGTGTTTGATCCGAAAGACCCTGGATAGTGAGGTCCCAGAGATGAGCACCCCACCCTGTCTGAGAGGCGTCTGTTGCCAGAATGATCTGTGGAATAGGCTCTAGTAATGGCTGCCCGTTAAAAGGTTGGTTTTGTTCCACCACTGCAGAGAGTGAAATGTGCGGCTGTCTACCAACACTAGATCATCTAAGCGATCCTGTGCCTGAGACCATTGACGTGATAGACATTCTTGCAACAGGTGCATATGAATATGTGAATGTGGCACAATTACAATGCAAGAAGCCATCATTCCTAGATGTTTCATGACTGATTTTATGGTAACTGGGTGATTGGGGTGAAAGCAAAAGAACTGTCTTTGAAAATTCAGGCCCGTATTTATACTTTTTTTGCGCCGCATTTGCGTCGTTTTTTGACGCAAAAACGGCGCAAACTTGCAAAATACCATTGTATTTTGTAGGTTTGCGCCGTTTTGCGTCAAAAAGCAGCGCAAATGCGGCGCTAAAAAAAGTATAAATACGGGCCCCAGTATCCTTGCTGCATTTGGGTAGGCTATTCCAAACTGTGGGTTGAGAATGGCCCCTAGATAGGGCTGTATCTGAAGTGGATTTAGGTGTGACTTGTAGAAATTGAATATGAAACCTAGTTAGTGAAGCAAGTTTTGTGATTTGAGTATGGAACCAACATTGTGTGAGAGTGCTGGTTTTGATTAGTCAGTCTAGGTATGGGTATATATGAATTTTCTGCCTGCGCAGGTGAGTTGCTACAACTCTAAAGCATTTTGTGTACACCCTTGGTGCTGTTGTGACCTCGAAGGGGAGCACTTTGTACTGGTAGTGTTCACCTCCTATCACAAATCTGAGATATCTGCGATGTCCTAGGTGTATCGGAATGTGAAAATAGGCCTCTTAAGTCCAGTGCCGATAAAAAGTCGCCTTGTTGCAGCAATGGGTTCTCATCCTGAAGTGTGACCATGTGAAAATGTTCTGATATGATGTGATGATTTAAAGGCCTGCGATCTAGGATAGGTCTTAAGTAGTCGTCCTTTTTGGGTATGAGAAAATATAGTGAATATATCCCAGTTCCCTAATGGTGGTTCTAGTGCTCCTTTGGCCAGTAAGACCTGCACTTCCTGTTGGAGGAGAGAGAATAATCCTGTGAAAGTTTGTGAGGGGGAATGTTTGGAGATGTGGAATTGACCTTCAGACAATAACCATGTTGGATAATATACAACATCCATTGATCTGTTGTGATTTTTTGGCAATTCTGGAGAAAGAGCAAAAGACGTCCTCCTACAGGTGTTTGATAATTGAAGGGAGTCATTGCTTGAGACGGTGAAATAGGTTCGGGGGGGAGGGGGGGAGTTTACCTACCTCTGCAGTGGTTCCCACTGGAAGAACCTTTTTTTAAATCCTCTTCGAGAGGATGTGTGGGGTTAATTCTAACTGTATGACAGCTAAGATTTTGATGCAGAGGACTTAGAGGTTGTCTTATAATGAGACCTAGCAAAAGTACCACGCGAGGCAGGAAGTTGGAGCGCCCCCATAGATTTTGATACTTCATTGCCATTTTTCATCTTCTCTAGCACCTGATCTACTTGTGGGCAGACAAGATGTTCCTTGTCAAATGGTGCATTCAAGATTGTCTGCTTTACCTCTTGCTTGAAACTGGAAATGCGTAGGCACGCATGGTGGTCTAAGAGGACATTTGTGTTTATCCCTCTCGCTGCTGTGTCAGCTGAGTCTAAAGCACAACAATTGGAATTGTTAGCTATTAATTGCCCCTCACTAACAATTTCCTGGCCTCTTTCCCTGTGCTCCTCTGGGAGGTACTGGAGAAGCTCCTCGTTTCGTCCCAGTGGACACGAGCGTATCTGGCAAGTAGTCCTTGTATTTGGGCAATACCCCAGTGATTGGCTGCCTGAGCAGCAACGTGTTTGCCAGAAGCATCACTGAGCTTGCTCTCCGTATCACAAGGCAGAGCGTCATGAGCAGCTTAATTCGGCTCTTCTTTTGTTAGACACAAATAAAGAGTCTGCAGGTGTCTGACCTTTGATAAAAACGGGGTCAGATGGGGAAGCCGTATATTTTTTCTCCACCCACAGAGTGATAATGCGTGCTCTGGGCAGGGTCTTGATAAATATCTTCTGAATGCCTCAACATACCTATAGGCATGGGTAGATATTGTGTGGACTTATGTGATATAGTAAGGGTTTTGAAAAGAAAATTGCATTCAATAGGCTCTTCATGAAGGAGTACCTAATGGTATGTGGCTACCCTCTCAATAAGTTCTTGAAAAGTAGTTGTATCGTCTGGTGGAGATGGTCTCGCTGGCTATACCTATGTGTCAGCGTCTATATACGTGTCAACATCATATTAAGACCAAAGGTCTGTGTCTGAATGAAAAGGCACATTGTCATCCCCTGCGTCCTAGGTGTCATGAAATTTCTGAGGTGAGCCCTGTGGGGAGACACCAAGAGGATCCCCCTTTGACGGTGGAGGAGTGGGAGTAGATGGTGTTGGTGGAGTGACTGGTGGTGGAGATGCAGGTAGAGGTAGGTAAATCTCAACCAAGTCATTGTCCATTCTCCTTTTTTTGGCTGGAGGTGTAGGTGGTTCAGGAGCCTCTTCAAACGAAAGTTGGCATTTTGAAGGAGAACTAAATACAGCTTTAACCATAACTCTCCTTGTTTGTGGTTGGATACGCAGCTCTGACTACTTGTCTTGGAGCTGTTTCATTTTATGAAGGATAGGCTCTGGGGATGTTCTCGACTCAGAGGCTGTATTTAAAATCCGTCTTTTCGGTGCCGGTGCGCTCTTGACTCTTGGTGCCAAAGTTGTCGGAGTCGAGGCAGGCAATTGTTTTCAGGGCAGAAACAGTTGGTGGAAGCATTTGGCGCCGAGGGTGTTGGTGTTTGGCTCAGTATTGAAGAGAAAGGCTTTTGTTTAGGTTTCAGTGCCTAGCTCGATGGTGGGAAATTCAAATTAATTTTTCGATGTCTGCCCTGACCCGAGGGCAGTGGTGGTGTGGTAGTCTTCACTTTCATGCTTATGGACGTTTTGGTCGTGTCAGCTTCCAAGACCGTATCTTGAATGGAAAAAGCAGCTGAAGCCTTGTGAAATTCTTGCACTTGTTCAGTGTCCAACACGGTGTCTTGAAGTCCGAAAATGTCTGATGTTTCCTCAACGTCTTGCCTCTGCATTTTTCAGTGGCAGGCTCTCCGATTTTGCAGTCTTTTTTCCCCCAAAAGACTGGCAGCCCTTGCAGTCGTCTTCTTTGTGTTCCAGCAACAGGCAGAGGTTGTGGACCTGATGCTGATCGACTGATGGAAACTTCGAGTGACACTTGGGGCAGAAACAGAAAGGCATCCTTTCCAGTAGAATTTCCCTCTTCGAGGTTTGAATGGAGAAAATGGTAATCTGAGGGGGGTGGCCCTGAGGGCCTCGATCGAAGCCTGTTGATCCGATTAAAAGTTTCTTTGGTACCGGCACGCGAAGAATGGAATACCAGTTTCGAGAACAATACCAACGAATTTGGAAAGGTTTCTCAAATGGAAAAGGCCTAAGACAGCCTCAAACCAGAGCTTGGTTAAAGCACAACCGGACCAGACGGCGGAAGAAAACAATCTGATAATGGAGTCAAAGCCCATGAGCATTACCAGGAAGAGAAGGAGTCACTATATCTCGTGACTCGAAAGACTTTTAGAAGAAAAACAACTTATAACCTTCCAGACCCAACACTAGCATGCAGAGCATCTGTAGCTACAGCCACACATGCCATCAAACATTAATTCACACTGAAAAATAAGCTGAACTGAGTATTCTAACTATAAGTTACATAAAAATGAAGATGTGTATTAAGTGTGTAAGTTGGCATCCAAATAGGAATCTTGGTGCATATAAACTCAGCGTTACTGGACCCTATGACTAGATGTTGGTGGAGAAACCAGTTGTGCATTCCCACAAATGCTGCCATAAACAGCTAACCTCATGAAAGTCAAAGCTGCGTCCATCTGCATGGATTGTTCCGCAGGGCCCATGCCATTCTGCACCAGATACCAAGTGGACAGGCAGAACTGGTACCCCTAAGGTGACCGTTTCCTAAACGCAGGCAGCAGTGGGTGACCTTAAGGCAAGGCTGCCTACGGTGAGTATCTTTATCCCTCAGAGCATCTCACCTTTTAAAATCTCTTTTGGTGGAACATGTGGTTTAACATAGATTGAGATTGGCACAAGACGCCCGTACAACCAGGCTCTCTGCCCAGGGAGGGATGTACTAGAAGGTGCAGCAGGATCCAAAATAGCTGGTTTCTGTTCCTTCAAGGTGACCTGGCCACTGCAATTTTAAAGCCCAACTGAAGTGCACATTTCTTCAACATCGTTGTCTTTGACAGGTTTTTGGCTAGATGTCTTTGGCTGGGCTGAATGAATCCAGATAGGAATGGGCTTGCAATCCTCCATAAGTACTGCTGTAAAATGTACTTCACGTCAGAACCCAAGACTGTGGTTGTCTTCATTGTGCCAGAAAGGTAAGGACACATCATCAGAATCAAAGTCTTAATACACCTGAATAATTCCTGTTTGGTTATGGCAGGCAACTCTGGCCATTGTTATTCTCAGATGATTTTAACCTCAGTGTTTAAGAGCAGGTGCGATGTATAAGGTATTTCAACAGACACAGGACACATGCAACTAATGCAGACCTCTGTGCTAAAGCCATGGTTGGTAGCAGAGATGATGTGCTTGAAATCAGCATGAGGGCCTGTTTTGTAGGTCAGGGTGAAGCTAATTTCAAAGGTAGTAGCGATACGGTTGACAATCCTAGTGCTAAAATATAGGAAGGAATCGAGGAAGGCGCCCCAGGGACCATGAAGGCTACGGTACACGCATCAGAAAGCACAGCTACAAAAATGGCCAACGTGGCCTTCTAATGGGTTCTCACAGGTACAGAAGATCGTCCCTGCGGAAAAAGTTGCGAGTCAGCCTCCTAGACCTGGAACCATTCAGAAGAATAGACTGCCCACTCCCTTGACATTTTCTCCTCTTTGTAGGGTGAAGAAGAGGACAAGCCTGTATGTCCCCAAAGTTCAGCATGCTTGCATGCCAGAGAGCAGCTCTGGGATCTATAGTGGGAATGACTCTTGTCTTGAGGGCAAATGCCCCTACAAGGAGGCCTTTACCAATTTAACTTCCCTCTCACAGAAAGCTTTAGGTTGCGTCATCATGTAGCAGAGTCAGCAAGAGATGAATTCAGGTGATTTAGTAAGGCACCAAAGCAGCTGAAACACCAGTCTGTCACAGACATAACAACAAGACAGACATGATTTAATTGCCGAACAACAAAAACAGGGAAAAATATTAGAAATACTTAGTGGTACTTGAGCCCTTGTCTCAGGAGATGCAGGAAGTATAAACTTTTGTATGCACTCGCCAAATCACTACTGTTGAGGCAGCAAGACACCAGGCATGACACCAAAAAGTGCGACTTGGTACTGGTAATGAAGCACTGATATAACAATTCTCAAATACAGACTGATAACCTGGCAGAGGGCTCACTTAACGAGTGATGTACTGGTTACCATTAAATATTGTTGATGTCCAGATATTTGACATGGAAGCCTTCAAACAAGGACTAGTTCAAGTGCAAAGGTATGTTGCTTGAAAAATGACTTTACACTGAGAACTCCTCTCTGTCACCGGTAGACACCCCCCCCCAGCAATCACCCGACTCCCACCCCCCCTACAGTCACAGCACCCCCCCCACCCCTCCCAGCAATCACCTGGGGTCCACACCTACCCCTACAGTCACAGCGCCCACACCCTCCCTCCCCACATACAAGCACACAGATACCTACATCCACCATGCATACACCTATTCACCTCCACTTCCAGACATGCATCCACTCACACACATCTATACACGCATACTCACACTCATCCATACATGCATTTACTCACACATACTCACACGCATTCAGACACGTATCCACACTAACATACTTCCACGCATACACTGACATGCAGACACGCACTTACTGGAACATTCATACGTGCATTCACTCACTTGCATTCAACGCATACACCACAACACTCACAGAAGCATTCATACATGCAAACACACATTCATACACACAGGCAGACACACACACACAACACCGCCCACCCCTCCCCTATCAGATGGATGACTTACCTTGTCCGGCGAGGAGTAAGTCCGGCAGGGAATCGGCGCTGCTACCGCCGGCAGCGCCTCGCCAGCAGGACACCGCCAGGCTGTCCTAATGGTCATAATAGGGCTTGCGGCGTCCTTCTGGCGGGGAGGTGCAGGTGGTAGCACCGCCCAGGTACCTCCGACCGCCAGCATGGATACCGCTGGATTTCCACCCACAGTTTGGTTGAAATCCGACAGTACCCATAATATGGCGGGCGTAAGACCGCCAACACTGGCGGTATTCTGGCACCCGTGGCTTTGGCGGTCTTAAGAAAAAGACCGCCTAAGTCATAAAGAGGGCCATAGTCTTCTTAGTAGCTGAGTAGTACTTTCAAAGTCTTTGATTCCCATTTTCAGTGAGTCTACGTTTATGAGCAAATCACTCACGTATGGATACACAAATATTCTTTTCTTTCTTAGATTGCCATACACTTTGAAAAAGTCCTGATTTCAGTCTGAATGGCAGGTTGGAGTATTAACAGTGAACGTCTCCTACCAGAAATCTCATGTTTTACTTGTGTTGACCAGATAGCCTCATCTTCTGATGTTTAGTATCCATCTGTCTATGGACTTTCACTCTTCCAGGTGAGACATTGTAGCTACCCATTCAAGAGTGGGCAACTGGAGGGCAGTGTAGGAACATAATTGCCAATTAAAAGAGGAATTTCTCCTCCTTGAGTGTAATGTCTTCAGTGGCATGTCTTTTCTTTCTGATATCGCTGCTGATGTGGTTTGTGGCCCTGTTTTTGTTGATATTCAATCTGGTACAACAACTTCAGGCAATCAACCTCTAATGGAAAAACAGACAGTGCTCTACTGCTTGAAGAACTTCTTTTGTTCCTCCAGGCCAACTGCCTCAAGAATTCAGCTTCATTCTTTATAGAAAGAATCTCTTCTTCTGCATGTTGTCTGAAAAGAGTGCTTCCTGAAAAGATCAAGTTGACTGTCTTGAGCTGGGCATCAGGTTTTTCAAGATGATAATCTCAGCTTTGACGTTCTCAGGGATACGCCACAGAAGTATCCCATAGCATTGAGTTCTGCAAAGTTTGCTGCAGTGCTAATGACCTGCTCTGAGACCGGGGAAATTTCATTTGGCATCTCTAAGAAATCCTGCTAAGGATATTTTGATAAAGTCTGATGCAAAGGATTTCACACCATCCTTAGATGAGTTGACACAGGTGTAGGAAAGTACCATCTTGCCTGGCATGTTACCCCCATTTTCACTGTATGTATGTGTGTTTTAGCCCTTGTGTCACTGGGATCCTGCTAGGCAGGACCCCAATGCTCATGTGTTCCCTTGTGTGGTGCCGAACTGTATCACTGAGGCTCTGCTCACCAGAACCTCAGTGTTTATGCTCTCTCTGCTTTCTAAACTTGTCACTGCAGGCTAGTGACTAAACTTACCAATTCTCATTGGCACACTGGTACACCCATATAATTCCCTTGTATATGGTACTTAGGTACCCAGGATATTGGGGTCCCAGGAGATCCCTATGGCTGCAGCATTTCATTTGCCACCCATAGGGAGCTCAGACAATTCTTACACAGGCCTGCCACTGCAGCCTGAGTGAAATAACGTCAACGTTATTTCACAGCCATTTTTCACTGCACATAAGTAACTTATAAGTCACCTATATGTCTAACCCTCACTTGGTGAAGGTTGGGTGCCAAGTTACTTAGTGTGTCGGCAACATGGCACTCGCCAAGGTGCCCCCACATCATTTAGGGCAAATTCCCCGGACTTTGTGAGTGCGGGGACACCATTACACACGTGCACTATACATAGGTCACTACCTATGTATAGCGTCACAATGGTAACTCCGAACATGGCCATGTAACATGTCTAAGATCATGGAATTGTCACCCCAATACCATTCTGGTATTGGGGGGACAATTCCATGATCCCCCGGGTCTCTAGCATAGAACCCGGGTACTGCCAAACTGCCTTTCCGGGGTTTCCACTGCAGCTGCTGCCAACCCCTCAGACAGGATTCTGCCCTCCTGAGGTCTGGGCAGTCCCGGCCCAGGAAGGCAGAACAAAGGATTTCCTCTGAGAGAGGGTGTTACACCCTCTCCCTTTGGAAATAGGTGTGAAGGGCTGAGGAGGAGTAGCCTCACCCAGCCTCTGGAAATGCTTTGATGGGCGCAGATGGTGCCCATCTCTGCTTAAGCCAGTCTACACCGGTTCAGGGATCCCCTAGCCCTGATCTGGTGCAAAACTGGACAAAGAAAAGGGGAGTGACCACTACCCTGACCAGTACCTCCCAGGGGAGGTGCACAGAGCTCCTCCAGTGTGTCCCAGACCTCTGCTATCTTGGATTCAGAGGTGTTGGGGGCACACTGGACTGCTCTGAGTGGCCAGTGCCAGCAGGTGACGTCAGAGACCCCCTCTGATAGGCTCTTACCTCTCTTGGTAGCCAATCCTCCTTTCTTGGTAGCCAAACCTCCTTTTCTGGCTATTTAGGGTCTCTCCTCTGGGGTTTTCTTCAGATAACGAATGCAAGAGCTCACCAGAGTTCCTCTGCACTTCCCAGGATGACCACTGACTGCTCCAGGACGCCTGCAAAACTGCAACAAAGTAGCAAGACGACTACCGGCAACATTGTATCGCCTAATCCTGCCGGCTTTCTCGACTGCTTCCAGGTGGTGCATGTTCTGAGGGCTGTTTGCCTTCAAATCTCCCGTGGATTGACTGAGTCTTTCCCCTGCTAACGCAGGCACCAAACTTCTGCATCACCAGTCCTCTGGGTCCCCTCTCATCTCGACGAGCGTGGTCCCTGGAACACAGGAGCTAGATCCAAGTGACTCCCACAGTCCAGTGATCCTTCAGTCCAAGTTTGGTGGAGGTAAGTCCTTGCCTCCCCACACTAGACTGAAAACCTGTGTACTGCGTGATTTGCAGCTGCTCTGGCTTCTGTGCACTTCTCCAAGGATTCCTTTGTGCACAGCCTAGCCTGGGTCCCCAGCACTCTATCCTGCAGTGCTCAACCCTCTGAGTTGGACTCCGACGTCGTGGGACCCTCCTTTGTGACTCAGAGTCGACCGCTGTCCTCAGATCTTCCAAGTGCCTGCTCCGGTACTTCTGCGGGTGCTGCCTGCTTCTGTGGGGGCTCTCTGAGTTGCTGAGTGCCCCCTCTGTCTCCTGCTCCAAGGGGCGACATCCTGGTCCTTCCTGGTCCCCAGCAGCACCCAAAAACCTCTACTGCGACTCTTGCAGCTAGCAAGGCTTGTTTGCGGTACTTCTGCGTGGAAACACTTCTGCAACATCCAGCACGCAGTGGGACATATTCTATCCAAAGGAGAAGTTCCTAGCCCTTTTCGTTGTTGCAGAATCTTCAGCTTCTTCCACCTGGAGGCAGCCCTTTTGCACCTTCATCTGGGGATTCCTGGGCTCCTGACCCCCCCCCCCCCCAGGCACTATCGCAACTCTTGGACTTGGTCCCCTTGCAGGTCCTCAGGTCCAGGAATCCGTCTTCAGTGCTTTGCTGGTGTTTGTGGTTCTTTCAGAATCCCCCTATCACGACTATTGTGTCCTTTTGGGGTAGTAGAGGAACTTTACTCCTACTTTTCAGGGTCTTAGGGTGGGGTATCTTGGACCCACTGACTGTTTTCTTACAGTCCCAGCGACCCTCTACAAGCTCCCATAGGTCTGGGGTACATTCGTGATTCGCATTCCACTTTTGGAGTATATGGTTTGTGTTGCCCCTAGACCTATGTTCACCTATTGCATCCTATTGTAATTCTACACTGTTTGCATTACTTTTCTTACTATTACCTACCTGTTTTGGGTTTGTGTACATATAACTTGTGTATATTACTTAGCTTCTGACTGAGGGTACTCACTGAGATACTTGTGGCATATTGTCATAAAAATAAAGTACCTTTATTTTTAGTAACCTTGTGTTTTCTTATGATATTGTGCTATATGATATAAGTGGTATAGTAGGAGCTTTGCCTGTCTCCTAGTGCAGCCTAAGCTGTTTTGCAATAGCTACCTCTATCAGCATAAGCTGCTAGAAACACCTCTATTCTACTAATAAGGGATAACTGGACCTGGCACAGGGTGTAAGTACCACAGGGTACCCACTATATGCCAGGCCAGCCTCCTTCAGCAGGGACACAAATATTTCTGTCTGTAAAGCGGAGCTTCTTGCTCTCTCTCAGGTGCAGCAGCTAATTCTGAAGCCAATGTATATCTTTATCTTAATAATAACAGAGTTTGGCTTAGGTTCTACAGAAAGAAATTCTGGGTCTAGTTGAGGTGGTCGGTATTTCTGTTGTAGGCGGCGTGTTACCGCCTTCACTGTAGCCAGAGACAGACATTTTTCTTTAACTATTTTTAGCGGATCAGGAGAAACAGTGGTCGAGAAGCTTCCCTTGCTTCAAGAGTCTCTAATAGCCTGAAGACTACTGGCTGTAGAGCCTTATGTAAAATGGGGATGTCTCCACTGGAGACACTCTAGATGAAGAGTGTGCAGGAGATGTGTGAGTGTACTGAGGATGTGATAAGTGCTAGTGAGAGACCGGAAAGCGAGACCAGATATAAAATATATGAGCTCTAGTAGAAAAATAACTTTTAGGTGTGACAGCTTGCTCCTTCAGGGAGACAATAGTGGTTTCCATTGTTTTATTGGAGATCTAGAAGTTGCGTCTGAGGCCTCTACAGGTTGTGAACGATTAAGGGGCATCAAAGGCATGTGTACTAGGTCATCAAATGGAATTATAGACCTAATGGGTCAACTGGGCAAGGGTGATGGATCTGAAGGTGATGCAGTCTTTGGACACTGGAGAGGAGTTGAGGGTGTCTCTTCTCTTCTCTTCATGCCTCTGAGGAAGAGTCTTGTTCTTGCAAGGTCATCCTAACGTGAGAGTGTTGAATGAACTAAGAGGACATTAGAAGGAGTTAATGACCATACCTTTGTGGTCTGTAAAGGCAAGACAGTCATCCTCTGTTTTTTTTAACTTTGACAGAGACGTGGTTTGACAGTGAACAGTGCCCTCTTTGATGTTAGCAGTGGTGTGATCAGCGGTGTGCGAGCTGCCAGTGATCTATGGGTCTTTGACACCGTAATAGCAAGGAGTGACTCTTCCACGTCATTCTCAAAAAGACAGACATCAATGGAAAATCAAGTTCTGAGTGACGCTGATGTGTTGTCGTCGGCGGCAAGCAGGTTGGAGCATAGGATCTCAGTTGTGGTATTGACGTCAGTCTCCGGTGCCACTGGAAATAGTGATGATGTCTTTCTCTACCACCTGGTCTTCTCTCCCTCGACCACCTTCTGCGGTGGTCTTATCAGGAGGTGATAAGAGGGGGTAATGAGACCAAGGCAGGCTGGGAGGCTCATTTTCAAAGCCACCTCCTCTTTTTCTCCTCTTCTCTCCTCGACCTCCAGCATGCTTCTAAGCCTGACAGACGCTCTTGTCTTTTAAGATGTTGCGCTCAGAGATTGTTCATTAAGAGACAGAATGTGTGCCAGGAAACAAAACTGAAAATACTTTGTGGGCATCAGTCACTGGTTTTTTTCTCTCACGAGGGGCATTTGGCGAAAATGAATGGCATTCTGACTGAAAAATGAGGTCGGACATTAATTAGAAAAGTTACTTACTTCTGGTAATAACCTGCAAATGTCCCACCTATAGAACAATATCAGGTGCCAGACTGCATCAGGAATCTTCAAAGCTCTCACATCGCTAGCAGGGGGAGCTAGCTTTGGGTTAACACCGCAGGTAGTGTCAGATAAAATCAGTGAACCCATATAGCCCCAACCCAGGCACACTCCGTTTCTATACATTTTTCCCCCACCTGCAAGGCAAGCAGATGGACTGTCTTTACACAGTAGTGCAGTAACAGAACGTCAAGCGGAATTCTTTTAGGACTATTTCCACACCAGAAACTCAGAGCCACGTCAGAATGTTTGACCAGTGTGCAGCATATATATCGGGATCTATCAGGTGAGGAGTCCAGTTTGCAGAATGCGAAGGATGGTAAGGTCTGTGAGAAATCTGCAGTCAGCTAGAGTCTGTACCAGAAAATGTGCTACCAAACGTAAGTAACTTGTTCTTCTGATAGAGACTTCTAACCACAGGTTCCTCACCTTAGAACTGATACCAAAGCAATACCACCCCATAGGTGGGTCTGTGAATTAAATCAAACCAGAAGACCCTGGATGACCTCATGGGCGAATGCCTGTCCCAACAGGCCTGAATGCCAAGGCAGCAGTGCCCCCTGAACATGTGGAATGATGCCCATGTCGTAGCTTGGCACATATTTGGGACAGGTACCCATGCACTAACAGTAGTAGCATCCCTGGCCCTGTAGGAATTGGCCTGCAAGCCACCAGGAGGCTGCTTTTTAGCTAATGTGTTGTTGATCTTCTTACAAAGCACAATCCATTGAGAGATGGTCTTTCTTCACCACCTTTACCCTTTTTCACTCCAGTGAACCCAATAAAGAACTGATTCCACCCAGTGCTCTTTGGTGTGATCACTGGTAGAAAAAGAGAGCTCTCTTTGGGTTCAAGAGGTGGAGTCTTCCCTCCACCTAGAAGGATGAGGTTGAGTGAAAAATATTATAAACATGTTGTTCTGGCTGACACCAAAGGGTGTGACCACCTTCAGCAGAAAAGAGACATGTGTCAGAAGAACCAGTTTGTCCGGGTAAAAGCTCAGGTATGGGGGGGGTGAACGGATGTAGCTTTAAGCTTGCTGACCTTCCTGGATGATGTAATGGCCACTAGGAAAATTGGCTTGTCAGCAGCCACACAGGGCAGCTGTGCAAGGACACAAAGGGAGCACACATGAGGTAAGTCAAAACTAAATTGAGATCTCAATAAGGCATAACAAAAGGGGTAAGAAGAGGCAGACACTGCAGAGCGTTGACAAAATGTGTGTAGTGAAATATGTGTTTTGACCACTGACTTTGTGTTGCACCACTTTGCACCTGGATTAGCTGTCTAGTGTTCACCAGTTGCAGACTACATTTTGTATTCAGTTTAGCTGCCTATTGACTTTATCGTAGCATTAGACACTGCCATGTTAAAGCTGACCGTAATTTTTCACATTGTAAACTGTGCTTGTTTTTGTGCTTTTTCTCACCAAGGGCTTTGGTTGATAAGGATGTACTCAGATGGCAGGGAACAGCCTTGTTTTGATTTGACATCTTGGGATTGTGGCCAAACCCCTAAGTGTTATTTTCAAAGCAGACCAAAACTAGCCAGCATGTTTGAATTGCTTAATGAGGTTTTTTTTCCAGCAAGCTCCTTTTGGTTCTTTAAGATATAAAAAGACCCAGTGCGACAGCAAGAGTGAGAGTGGCCTCAATCAGGATTCTTGACGTCAGATGCCTGATATCTGTCCCTTGATATTGTCCCTTGCAGTCGAATGGGGTCATCGTGTCTTGCTGGCATGAGAAAGATGAAGAGCTTGGCAGGCCCTACGGTGATGAATTTTTACTTCATTATTTGCTTTGCATAATATAATATAAATACATATATTTGCTGTGTACATTGCAATGGAGAATCATTTTGGTATATTTTCCTTTCATTGCTGTGACTATTTTTAAACGTGTGCTTTCAACATGCTAATCTCCTTTTCAGGAACCTCATAGTGAAATAATAATAAATGTCTTCTTTGAACTGAGAAGTGCATTCCAGAGATTTTTGTCACCTCAGTCTTTAGTGAAAGCAAAACAATGTTTTATCAAAACCGGTAACTTAAACGGCAAGGATTGAGCCAGCAACCTCAGAAAAGCCGAAATAGCTGAAAGATAAACCTAACTGTGCCCAGGGCATGGCCTTGCAGGGCTAATGACAACATAAACAGCAGCAGCTCCGACAGATATGCAGAAAGGAGGTCTCCCGTGTATTGAGGAGCATCAAGTCATAAATTTGTTCCCAATGACAGGCATATATATATTTTTTTGAGAGATGCCTGGCTGCCAGGATGACATCACAGACCGCAGGAGGGAGAACAAAAAATAAATACAAAAAACATAAATACTCAGCTGTTGCTTCTCACTTACCAGGCCAGAAGGTAGAGAGAGTGCAGGTTTGGGTACAGGACTCTGCCCTGGTGCCGAGACTGAAGATTCTCCTGAAGAGGCAGACTGAGCAGAGGACAGATGCTCTCTGTGCTCGATGTGCAACCACTAGGGTGATTTGGGCCCGGTCTGTCCTGATCTTCTTGAGAACTTGGGGAAGGAGTGGTCTTGGCAGCAAGGTGTACATCTTGGAGCGAGAACCACTTTGGAAACTCCAACACACAGAACTGCTGACATTATCTATTCATGGCGGCGGCACACAGGTCGAGGCAAGGTTCTCTGCATTCTCAGAAGAGACCTTGTGCCACCTCTTGGTGTAATCGCCATTCATTATCCATAGGGCATCGATGGCTGAGTCTGTCTGCCCTGGCGATCAGGAATCCTGACAGGTACCACGCATGTGACCAGGAAGATGTCCTGCAGCGCCATCCAAGTCCAGAAGCACAGAGGCACAGGGTCAACAACTCCAAACCGCCTTGTTTGTTACAATACCTTATTGCAGTAGCGTTGTCTGTAAACACCTGCACCAGCCTTCCCTTGATGGTTGGGAGGACGACTTTCAATGCCATGTGTATAGCCCTCAACTCTAGGAATTGATATGGAGCTAAGACTCCCCAGGAGAAACAGTCCTTTGATCTCCACTGCTCCCAGATGGCCATCCCAACCCAGTGATGGGCAGCAGCTGCACAAATGAGTCTCTTAGAGCACAGGAATATTGGCCCAAGAGACATGTGGTGTCCACCGAACACAAGGCCAAGCAGGTGGAAGGGAAAATTTGCTTCCCAAAGTATCTAGCCTCTTGGATTCCCTATCTAGTGGGGTGGAAGGGCATGCACATGGGTTGACCTTAGCTGCTGAGGCCTGCACCACCAGACTCTTAGGGGAGGGATGCTCCGAGAGGAAGGCTGTGTCTTCTGTGGAGAAGAGGTGAGGACGGGCAATTACGTGGTGCACAGGAGCCCTTGTGCAAGGGTCAGCTCAGGCCTCCAGAAAAACATCTGAGTGCCTCATTAGATGAAAACAATTGCTCCTCAGAGCTTGCCCCTAGATGAAGCACCTCCCTTAAGATGTTGAACTTGAGCTCAATGGCTGGCAGTTGTAGGTCAAGGACCTCTGCTGCCCATCGTGAGGAAACGGGCCTGGAGGAGATGCATGCCAGAGTCTGGGGAGGTGTCACTGTGTTCCTCGTATCAATTTACTTCCTTGTCGGGGGCCTCCTCAAAGGGTCCAAACCCCTCTTCTTTATTCCAAACTTCAGATGGGAAGGGCCTAATCAAGGACGACAAGTATAGGGGTTGAGGAAAGAAATAGGCTTCTGTTAGGCTTTCATTCCACAGAGTTGTATATTAACTCAAGGACAAAAACATTCTCTGATACTGTTTCCATGGAAAATACGTAAGTGCAAAGGCTATCCCAGGTTTCATACAGACTGTGGGGAATGACAAACGTTTATGCCTGTCAATAAAATTCCTACAATGCAAAAAAACAGGTTTTCCACTTGCAAAGAAATAAGAATCCCAAGTGGTCAGTTACATCACATTAGTGCCAAAACGCATCAAGTGAGTTAAAGAGCTTAAATATCGTTTAGGCATCCACATATATGCAGGCAGCCATAGATATGCAGGCATCCAAGGATATGCAGGCATCCAAGGATATATGCAGGCAGCCACGGATAAGCATTTATACACAGACACGTAAGCATCCATCATATGCAGACATCCATGGATATGCAGCCATCTAAAGACACGAAAGCACTGATGTGAAGACATCATAGGTATGCAGGCATCCATAGATATGCAGTCATTCATAGAAATTCAGGCAGCCAGGAACAAGCAGGCAGCCATGGATATACATTTATACACAGACACATAAGCATCCACAAATAGGCAGATGTCCATGGGCATGCAGTCAGCTGTAGATATGCAGGCAATCCGTAGATATGCAGGCAATGCATAGATATGCAGGCTGCCACAGATTTACACTTATTCACAGGCAGGTAAACATCCGTCGTATGCAGACATGCCTGGATATCCAGCCATCCACAGACACACAAGCACTGATACATGTGCAGACATGATGGGTATGCAGGCATCCATAGATATAATGCTGGAAGCTACGAGGGGTAGACATGGACAGAGGGTAAAGAATAACAGAAGAATAGAGGGGAGAGTCTAGGAAAGGCACAGAAAAGTGCAAAAACACTTTGGACCTTGTCGTTGCGTTCGCAGAGGAACTTCAACCGTTGTGCCCGTTTGTGCATGAACACTCCATCCAGATGTCCGGTCTCCACTGATCGAATTTCGATGGCCTTTTCCCCCCAGCCCATGATCTGATTAGAGCAGATGTAGGCTAAAAAAACAAATACAAGACACTGTCATAACAGTGTTGAGCCACACACAACACAGCACTTAATTCACAATGTTTTGGCCACATCAAGTGGCAGAAATGAAGAAGCAGATTTATTTAACAGTTTTACATGGGGCTTATGCACTGCTTTACAGAATAACAAGACACTGGGGTCGTGCACTGACCAAGTACATGGCGTGACATTCCCAAGTAGACTACTTTTGATAAAATATTAAAGCTAATTATAATCCAGTTTGCTCCTGTTATCTCCTCTTAACCTGTAAGTGATTTTTTTTGTTATTGTATTTTTTAATTTTTCATTTTGTCCTCTTCCAGGACCTTAATGTCTTTGGCCCTCATACGAGCAGCCTGGTAGTTTGTGTGAAATGTATTGGACATGATAAAATCCTACAACGCTGAGTCAGAATTTACTTGAGGTGACAAATAACACCAAATTACGAGTTGTTGGGGCTTACCCCACCAAAATATGCTTTTTCGGGTAAACAGTGGACATTTTTCACCTGATAAATATGAGCAGGTTTGAGGAGCCAGTATTTATTACTTAAGTCATTATTTGGATATTTGCAGTATTAGGAGTTAACACACAGATTAGAAGTAGCTGGTTGGATCACAGCAAGGGACTTTACCTCTGACCTGTACTGCAGTGTGATCACCGAGTCCTGCATCAGTCACACCTTGGGGGAAGCCTTGGTATTAGGCTTGGGCCACCTAAAGGGACAGAGTCTGGCCTTGGTGTCAGCCTCTGCTGGGAGTCAGCACAACTGATCACTATCTTATCATTTCCCTTGGTAGAAGAGAAGCTACTGGTCCACTCAAACTGTGCTGAGTATGCAAGGAGTTGAGCTTGTGGCACACTTAATGAAGATAGTGGAAAGCCGTCTAAAAAAGATAACTGACATCCCCTAACACTCTAAAACACCATCTCCTATGCACTTGGGGAACTGGCGGCAACCACTTAGAGCTGCAAGGAAGTTGGATGCAACAGCTTTTTTTCCCCTCCATCCAATTTCCCGCCAGCTACACTTGTTCCATGACTCCTGTCATTCTTTTCTTTCACCATCCCAACAACCCTTCTCTCGACTTCTCATTCAGTTAAGTCCTTCCATTGGTTTTCCAGAATCCCCTAACTCCGATACAAAATGGTTTGTCAATGTATGTAATCAAAAGATATTGTTTCACGTAAATCACCCTGGTCTAAACTGTAGCTCCACAAGCATTACAAAAAGCAAACATAAGTAAAGAATAAAAAGTGTTACTTTTGTGATGTTAGCTTTAAAAGGAAAACCCAACAGCTATGTACTTTAACCCATGTTAACTCACAACACAGATAACTCCCCTCTGATTTTGCCACCTTACAACCAAATCCACAGCTCTTACCCACAGAGGTTGGCATCTCTCCCCACTGTAGCACCACGTCCTTGATGATTCTACCATAAGTGTTGACGTAGACACCCTCGTCTTCGTAGCAGAGCAGCATCTCCATGCCATCGGTGTTGGGTAGGAAGATAATAGCGTGCGGGTTTATCTGGGTTTGGATCTATAAAAAACACAGCAAGCATCACAGACCCTTTATTCAGAGGCATCATCTGCAACCATCACAGTCCCCATCCATCACAGACAAAATCCATCACAGACCCCACCCATCAGAGGCAGCATCTGCAACCAACACAGACCATATCCATCAGAGACCCCACCCAGAGGTAGCATCTGCAACCTTCACAGACCCTATCCAACACAAATTAAATCCATCACAGACCCCACCGATCAGAGGCAGCATCTGCAACCATCACAGACCTCATCCAACACAGACCATATCCATCACAGACCCCACCAAGAGGTAGCATCTGCAACCTTCACAGACCCCACCCAACACAGACCATATCCATCACAGACCCCATCCATCAGAGGCAGCATCTGCAACCTTCACAGACCCCATCCAGCACAGACCATATCCATCACAGACCCCACCCATCAGAGGCAGCATCTGCAACCTTCACAGACCCCATCCAGCACAGACCATATCCATCACAGGCGCCACCCAACAGAGGCAGCATCTGCAACCTTCACAGACCCCATCCAGCGCAGACCATATCCATCACAGACCCCACCCATCAGAGGTAGCATCTGCCAACCATCACAGACCCCATCCATAAACGACCATATCAATCACAGACCCGACCCATCAGAGGCAGCATCTGCAACCTTCACAGACCCCATCCAACACAGACCATATCCATCACAGACCCCACCCATCAGAGGCAGCATCTGCCAACCGTCACAGACCCCATCCAACACAGACCATATCCATCTTAGACCCTTCCCATCAGAGAAGCCACCCGCCAGCCACTACTGAACCAATGCACTTGTCAGATAAGCCACCTGCCACAGAAGAAATCTGTTACAAAAGCCACTTATCATTTACCATTCACCACCCAGCCCTTCAACCACCTTATGTGGACTCCTATGCCATGCTGAAAACAGGGCACTCAACTTAACACTTTAGGTTTCTATGTTTAGTCATCGTCAGTGTAATTCTCAACTATAAAAATATCTTAGGGAAGACTTTAGATAAAAGGTTTTTTTGAGATTGTGGATCAATTCAGTCTTCTGCCTTAAACTGTGTTGCTTTCATTGGTGTAGCAGGAAACCTTGACATTGATAAGAATCTAAAATCATGATTTGTTCAAATGATACCTCTAGTAACTATTAATAGAATCTAATGAGCCTTCTTGAGGCGCCTTCTTTAAAGTAAACCAACTGTTTGATTTCCTGCTGTGCAAGGGAAATTATTATTTAATGCCATGGTTTCATCTAACGATGGCTTGGGCCACCTTGTTATCTGTGCTGCTTCTAGGATAAGGAACAGTTTCTGAAAGTCTAACTGTGTACAGGGAGAGGATCTTATATTCTGAGGATTCTCCTCTCTCTGGAGTCTTGAGTGGCGGCCTCTCGTCTTGGTACTGCGCCTCTTTCTGTCATATCTGTGTTTATACTTGGTTTCCTCTTTCACCATGCGCTTACTTTCGTTGGCAAATTAACACTTCAATCTGCTAGTATTCTACCAGAATGTTATACAAGATCATTCCTCTTCTACTAGTAAACTGCCACAAGGCAGAAGTTCAAGTCATCATCCTCGCTAGGTTACTGCAGTTGCCGCTGTCTGGTTATCCCTAACTATGTGCAGCTCCAACGCATCCATAGGCCTTCACTGGCACCCAGAGGCCAATCGCTCTCTTTCCAAATGTCTTTGTATTTGTCATCAGGACCTGCACAGAAGGGAGCCTGTATTTATTCCTTGCCCCCTTGGCCACTAGGTGCCTCAAAACCCATTCTGAGCCTCTACTGCGAACCCTAATGAAGGTTCAGACCTTTACAAACTTAGAGCTAATCCTCCCTTGTTACTCTGCTGCACCAGAAGACACTTCCGAACCGCTCCTCTTAGAGTCCAATAACACTTTTTGAGCAGAAGCTGACAACCTGCAGCTTCATTTAAGGCCTAGGATTTTTAGTCTCTACTCTAGTGCCAGGAAACCTGATCAGGGTAAATGTACACTTTATCAAATCCTCTACATTCGTTTATCAAGTACCATTCAAATTCCTATGATGTAAGCAGGCTTCTGCTGTGCCTAGAATGTATACAGGTTTCTGGGTGTGATTTAACAGACTGAAAGAAGTGGAATTTGGTTGCAGCTGGACTGTGTTGCAATTTTCCTTTAAGCTGAGTGTCAGTAAAGATCAGATTCAAAAGTTGACAACAGGTTTTCCAGAAAACTTGGTGTATGCTGGGTGAACAAGAAGAGCATGTAGCTCATTCATCTGAGCAGCTGAAGTTATTACAATGAGAAAGACTGTTCTGAGAGTCAGAAGACGCAAAGGACGCCTGTGCACTGGCTTACATAGAGCACACATCAGAAAGGTGAGGACCAAATGAAGGTCTCATGGCAGCGTTACACAAGCTTTGGGAGGAAACACATGTAACATTTTAAGAGAATGCATCACAAAAGGTGATTTAATCAAACAGTTGGTTTGGCAAATGCAAAAAAAGACTGCAAGAGTAACCATTAACTGTGCCCACTGCAAGTCTTTGCTGGGCTAAAGACGGCACAAAAAGCAGAACATTCAGCAATTTTGTTTATAATGGGTATGTGTGGAGAGAATTGAATCAGAACACAAACTTGTCCCAGCATCAGGGTAAACAGATTATGGAGATGTGCGTGTTGCCATCAGAATGACACCAACTAATTTGGAGGGAGGTTCAAGGCAATCAACTGTGGCTGCTCAATCTACATAAAGATGTAGATTACACATGCCCCTGCCCTGCTGGTTGTTACTGACGTTCAAAACTGTGGGCAGGAGAAGCAACAGCAGGAACGCATACAGAGCCCTGAGCTCCACTCTCAGTAGAATGCATCTGGAGAGAGAGCCTTCTTAGAAACACCAATGCACAAGAGTGTTGACACTTGTTGGTGGAGAAGAAATCTAGGCAGGGCTCTCCTCATTGCTGAAAGACGCCCTGTGCCAACTACAGGTGTAGTTGCCATTTGTGATTTGGGAGGCCTCACCCACTGAGTTTGTCCGACCTAGTGGTTAAAGACCCCACCAGATGGTTCACTACTAGGGTGATTCACTACTTTTAAGCCTTCTAACATCTAGCAAGTATAGTCATCTCTCTCTGCTAGGGTGGGTGGATTGCTAAAAAAGAGTTTGGTAACAGGAAAGTCAGAAACTGCTTTAGTTTAAAAGAAAAACTAGGGTGTGTTCTCAATACTATCGTACTGTGGGGGACAACTGTATAGGTTCTACTACAGATAATGCTGGCAGCTCACTAAGCCTTTTAGTCGAAGAACTCGCTACCAAGAATGCTACCTTTCAGGGCAGGTGCTTAGTGAGGGGATGACAAATCTTTTCCAATGGAAACTGTACAATGTCATAGTGGAAGGATGCTTGGCTTCTTTAAGAATGCCCATATTAACCTGAGTCAAATTTAGGTGACCATAATGCACAACCTGAAGAGCCATGCAGCCAAATTCAACAACTGTATGTTTGGATAATAGATATTCCCTTGCATTTTTGTAGGAGACTGGCTCTTTATATAGTGTACAAAAATTAGGTACGCTGTGCAGAGTCCAAGCAACCCCACCTTGGTATTCAGAGGTAACAAACAGACTACCTAATGGTCTATTTTTTGTGGATGCTTGGTCGAGCAGTTAGGGAAATCTTGGACAAGTGCTAAGCATTTGCTGTATTCACTGTATTAATAAATGTGGACGCACACTCAAAAGAATAACTTGAAACCTGTTTACAAAAATACTTAAATTTTTTATAAAATTTAAGACCAAGATCATCTAAATAGGTTAAGTACTTCTTGAGTTATGATTTTTCAACGTTTAGAAAATGTTCCGCTTATGTGCGTAAGTACGCACCATAGGAATCAATAGAAGAAAAGTTTAATAATTCATATAAAATCACGCAATGCTCTCACAAGTGTCACCTTTTGTTTCCAGGTCGAGGTCGTCGAGATGTCCGGTGGACCAGTCGGAGAAGTTCAGGTGTCTCCCGGCTGAAAGTTTTGGAGCTGGTGCGCCACAGGGAAGAGGACCACTTGGAAATGCACTGCAGAGGGGGACTTAGAGGTGAGTCCAGTGGGTCCCTTTGGAGGATGGAGCACAGCTCGTTCTCCAATGCAGGGGCCGGGGAGGGGGGTGCAGTGCAGCTAGGTCAGCCAAGGGCCGTGCGTCAAGGCGCATATTGAGCCAGGTGCAGATCACTTGGACGGTAGTTTGCAGGTCAGCAGGGCCACTCTAGTGGCTGGTTTTTGGGTGGCCTGAAGTCCCTTGACTGGTGCTTGCTCCTGGTCCTTGGTGAGTCTAGAGTGGACTTTTCTTCTGGGTGTCCAATATTGGGGGCTCTATACCCTTGGCTATTGCATGGTTCAGCCACTGGAGGTCGCAGTGCCACCAAACTTGGAATACTTGCAGGATTTGTCCTCTAGGTCTGCCGGGTGAAATTTGGTCTGTCGTTGGTCAGCGGCTGGTCAGTGAACTGGACGTCACTGGATCTTGCTTGCCGGTTGCAGGGAATGATGCCTTCACTCTGGGGGGAGCTTCTTCGCAATTGTATTAGAAGGTTGGAGGTCCTCTGATGTTTTTTAGAGTCTGTCCAATGCCCAGTCGGCCCCTCAGCGGCAATGGACGAGTCCTGGGTGCAGCAGGCACCTTTGTTTTCTTGCAGCAGGACTTCTGTTCTTGAGCCTGGGGTCTTCTTTGTCATTGATCTTCTTGCGTATGTTGAATGTGATCTGCAGGTCTAGGGGTGCCAACTAAATACTGCATTTAGTGGGCGTTTAGGGGAGTACCTGGTAGTGGCCAATGGGGAACTTACCTTAGGGTGGCTGCACCCACTATGAGACCACTTCCTGTGGGACGAGGTTACATCCCGACCCCTGATTGGCTATTTTCCTCCCATCCAAGACGGAGATAAATGATATGGAGGGGTCACCTCGCCTGCCACACCTGAAGGGTGGTGCAGGCTGAGGGCGGTCACTCTCCCTACCCTTTGTTAGTTTTCCGGCTGCTCCTTCTGCCAAAAGTGGGGTCTGGGATGGGGGGTGGCCATCTGCTGCTAGCAGCTAGTGGCTGGAGTGGTGCTTCCAAGGCGGTATGGCCTTTGGAGCTTCCTGCCAGAGCAAGGCATGTTCCTTGGGGAGGAGGGGTGACACCTCCACCCTTGAAGAGCTTTGTCTTTTGGTCCCAGAGAGCTGAGGCCCTCACCCCAAGGATCCAGAATCGTGTCTGGTGGTGGCAGGCTGGTTTGAACTAGCCAGTAACCATGCTAGTGTGGTGTAGGTTTTGCAGGGGCACCTCTAAGAAATCCAACACTGGTAGTAGTGAGGGTTCATTACTCTAACATTATATAAGCTGGGAAACTCACAATGACCAGTGTCCAGCATGTGTAATTGCTATGCTCCCCTGTACACTTACAAGCTTTAAGGTTTTGTAAAGACACAGTAAGGGGCACTCACATGCATTATAGTGACCCTGCCTAAGGGCTGTAAGGCCTGTCAGAGGGGTGACTTACCTATAGTACATTCAATGTTAGTGGGCACAGCGCTTTTGGTTAGTGCCATGTTGAGTTTGCAACTTCTAAAATCACCTTGCCATGATTTCCAATAGCAGTCTGCACGAGGCTGGTGTGGGGCCTTTCAGAGTGGCACATTTGGTGCTGCAGCTCTGGGAGGCCCTCTTTAGCACCCATGCCCTGGGTACCCAAGGTACTATTTACTAAGAACTTACAGGGGTACCTGAGGAGCCAATACATAGTACAGCTTTGGGGAAATAGATCAGGCCCTGGGAGCCTGTTCAACAGGGGCCCAGGGCACTTACAATTTTGAAACCACATAATTTTCCAAGCCTAACCATGTAAAAAGAGGCCTCTCTCCCACTTATCCACCCCCTCTCCAATAAACGAAAGGGGATGAAACTACTTCATCCTCTTGGTCTACAGGGCATTTTCTTGTGCGGCCTTATTGACAGATGGAGAAGGTTTGGCAACCAACACTTCCTAAATCATTCTGGTACAATAAGAATCATCAATGTTTGAGTCTCATTAGCAGGAATGGGATCTGAGAAAGAGTTGGAAAGGAGTATAGAATTTTGTTGGACCGACTGACCAAAGAGGACATTGTCAGACATAGGGTGGTCCCTCAAGCTTTTTACCCTCACTTCTCATATTTTGCTGAATTCGTTTTGGTTGGCCGTAGGACTCCGTACACTGTTCCATTGCTAACCAGTGTTAAAGTGCTTGTGCTCTTACTGTTTTCAGCAGGACTAACCTAGTACATGTATCAGATCCGCACTCCATTGTGGTCAGCATGAACTTAGACTTTCAACCGATCTTGCGCAAACACATAACCGCGAGTGGCGCTGTTATGGTTTTAGGTGCATTGCTTACCTTAAATCTTTGCCTATGCATATCTCTGGTTCTACAGATTGGATTTTTCTTGTTTGGGTGTCAAAAAATGTACTAAATTTGACTCTATATTTCTAAATTGGGTGTTGGGTTTTCATTTTATTACTGTTTAAGTGCTGCTTAAATACTTTACATAATGCTTCTAAGTTAAGCCTGGTTGCGTTTGTGCCAGAGTATCAGAATGTTAAGCACAGGTTAACTTGGGGACTTTCAGGGCTCCTTTGACAAAGACTGCAGCTGTTGCTTGAGTAAGGTTTCACCCCGCTCAACCAACAACCCAATTTTTCACAGACTGCCAACTGAGCAAGGTTCTCACACTCTTGAACATATATTTCAGCATTCATAATTTTGGCTTGTAGCAAATATATCCACTTGAGGAACCACCAGTCTTGGAAAATGTCTTATAACACATTACTGTCTAGTTTCTATTTGTGAGTGTTAATTATGTGCTTAATGGATGTACTGCTTGAATGGATAATTTCCTTGCTATGAACCTGTGCTACATTGCCTGAGCCTCTAGAGATAGGGCCATGGTGCCACTCTTTAACTTTAAATAATACTTAGTAGAAATGCTTTCAATACGAGATGTACAGTCTAGAGTTCTAGGATATTTATACCATACAGTTTATGTTTCTTTGACCACAACGCCATGTATTGTCAGGTTCTGTAGAGGGACTCCCCAACCAGTCAGGGATGCATCCATCACTATCGTCTGAGAAGGTAGAGGGAAAATGAATTAATATAAAAAGATTCTTGGTTTCGCGTCACCATTTGAGTGATTGTTTCACTAGCAGCACTAGCTTCAACTTGTCCTCCCAACTGTCTCCGTATATAATCCACCGGTCTTCAATGCACTGAAGACACATGCATTGGGTACTAAATAAATACACTAGGCCATTGTTCCCAACAGAACCAGGATGTAGAATGAAGAGAAACACTGTGACAGCACTGTCTAGCAGCTTTTTTTGCAGAACCAATAGACACAGTAATTAATTACTTGGCTAGAAACTAGCCTGCCTTCCTTGGATGACCTCTACAGAATCTTGGCTGCACTCTCTTGGCAGATCTTCTACAAAGGAGGACATTGGTTCCCAAAGTGATCTATTGCATCTATTTAGAAAGGATGCATCACTGGCTGTCTTAAGAGCAGCCAAAGCAGATCCACACACTTTGTTACATGAAGCATTAATCTTCCTGCTTTCCTGTTTTGGAGCTTTTGAAGTCTCTGGCGCATATGCATTTCCTTCTTAGAGATGTCACAATTATTGAGCTGGGTTTAGACTCTTGGTGTAGAAATGGTGGGCCTTGTTCTTAGACTTTATACTTCTTAAGAAGCCTCAGAACTACATTTTTAATGGACAAAGGTAAGAGAAACATTTCTTCTACTATTTATAAAAATAAAAAAAACTAGAATCAGAGGCAAAATTGGTATTCGACCTGCCCTGGGATGCATTATTCGAATGATTATGGAACCAATGTGTGAGGGACATCGAATTGGATGTTTAGCTTATTAGCATCTCATGAAATAATGTGGTGATGCCATTCACAAGAGATGTGTGTAATAGAGACGCTGCCAGTGATGTTGTATTGGTTGAAAAAGACTCAGTTGACAAACGCCCTGAACATGGTGAATTTGTAGAGACCTTCTTTTGCGTTTACCTGGTGTTCTTGGAGGTAGTGTACTATTCTGATGGGATTACGCAACTGGTGATGAAGCTTTGGGATTTTCCTTAGTGGAGACACTGACCTCCTCCCTTGAATGTATCTGCAGAGGTGGTTAAGTACCCTGGCTAGGAACACTGGCAGGAATAGTCAGTTTGGAATCTTTGCTGGCAACGGTAAAATCAGCCTAAAAAATAACAAATGCCCTGATGGAGATCCTGAAAAGTTAGTGAAAGAAGGATTTCTCAACGTTGATTTCTTCAACAGCATATATCTTGAGAATAACCTCAAAAGTTTGCAGGCAAGTGCCTTGAGGGCAATCTCTCAGACGCTGAAGACAGTATCAGCAGTGAGGTTCGTGCCGTCGATTTGAGTCACTTTGTCACTGAAGCCACTGTCAAGCTGGACTTTGATGCTGAACATGTCATTATTGAGGCTTGCCTTGATGTCGAATATTGGTCCTGTGACTGTGAGAAGTGCATTGAGTGGTGGTAACGGTGTTTAGGACTCCTTTAATCCCTGGATCTTCCCTCCCGGGAGTACCTCTGGAGCAGATGCCAAGGTTGGTAGAGGAGTCACCCCCTCGCCCCTGCTTCAAGGTTTCTTTCTCCGCAGCTGAGATCTTCTAACTGCCCTCTCCAGCAAAACACGTCTATGCTTCAGCGCTTTCCTTGTCACTTTGTGACAGAATGAACAGCTTGTGACAGTGGGTAAGCAGAAAGCACACCACAAAAGACATCTGACACAGCCTTATTCCTCCCAAAGGAAGGGAACTTCACAAAAAGTGAAGGCACAGTGAGTCAAAATACCTGACAAATGCGGGACAGAGGAGATGGTAGAGGTGAAGGGACACAAAACTTCAATTGAAGTGAAAAAATATCCAATCTGAGGAATTAAACCTCAAACAGTGGGAATAAGAGTGCTCAAGATTCTGGTCAGTTCTCGCAGGAACAACCTGGGGCTGTGAGGCACACAGCCAGTACAGTTACTGCTGGGAGACGGACGCTACTGGCTTCTTAAAAGAGCAGTGTGTGCTCCTTTTGAACCAGTGATTTTTTATATATGAGGCTCCCTTTATCCTTTCACTTGTCTCTACTGTAATGCAGGGCGCTGAAGCTTTTCTAAGTTAAGGGCTAACATTCTGCAGTTAGGAGCTGCATGGTAGCCATTTTCTATGCTTGTAAAGTGAGAAGTCAGAGAGAAAAACTCAGTAAAAGCTGTCCTGCGTACTACTAATATGGAGATGAAATGGAAGTTGCAAACTGTGGATTGTGTACCTCCAGTGAATGCTTTTTGCCACAATACAACAGAACTGAAAGAAGCGGTCTGGGGCCCGCCACGCATTGGTGGGAGAGTTCTATACTGATGACTCCAGTAAGGGTCCTGCCATTCAGAACTGAATAAACCACCGGATGGCTGGTTATCAGTGCCATTTCAGTACTAGGGAGAATGGACAAAATCCCATCTCAGCTTTTCAAGAGTTTATCCTTTAGTCATTCAAAAAGTGTCATGGTTTCCTTACTCTGTCCCAGAGGTGAAAGAGCTATACATTTACGTTCTGCACTTTATCTTCTAGGTTGGAAAGGCTGTACTTACATGCACCGGGATATAGATATCATAGTTGTTTCCAGAGTCAACGTCCACTGCATGAAAACCAGCACACGAGCCATAGATCACCTTTAACCTTTGGCCTTCTTCAACAGTAAGGTCAACGAGCTGTGGCCGGTGTGGAAGATCTGCAAAAGACTACACAAACAGTACATTTCCAGGTCACCAGTAGCACAACCAAGTTAAAGCAACATGACTGGCAAACAGGCGGTGTCAAGTGATGATTAACTGCAAATGAAAGGGAACCGGCAACCCATCAGAAGACCGAAAATATGTGCTGCATCTAAGTCAAGCTAAAACGAAGCAAACTGAGAATTTTTATCACACAGGCAGGTAAAGTTACATTTAGAAACGTTCTGCAAACCATTAAACATGACTTGTTTAATAAACAAAGAGACATGTTGGTTGTATCTGAACTGTATTCCAAGGGACTCCTGTGCTGGCTGAGTCTTGGTGTTCTCATTTAGGACAACTTAGGGATGTTTTTCTAGACAGCTTCTTCCTTCAGACTTTTTTCTGTGCACTGTGCTGCTCATGTATTATTTTGAATTCTGCTTCTTATTCTCCTCCCTGTTCATCTGATCCATGTTGTACAACATAATTGGAAAGAGCGAGTACCCTAGGCATGTTTATTTACAGTTCACACCTTGGCTGGGCAGTTCATCAATGAAAGCAACGGAAAATGTTACCTACTTGCAACTACATTTCTTCAGCACTGGAATCTTTCATAGACTAACAAACCTCAATTATTGCCCAACATCAAACCAGGAACTTTGTTCAAATAATGTTAATATAGCATTATCCCAAATCATAACAAGCATTGAAAACAACCGCCGACTGCCAACAGCCCACCCCCCTCTTTTATACCCTAAAATCCAGCCTGTAATTGGTTGTGATCAGTTCAATCCTCCTCAAAGGCACCACCTATCAGATTTTTGTAGCCGGTCACACAGAGACATTGTTAGACTCATGATTGGGGTGAGGGTGAGCACATATGAATCTATGAAAGAGACCAAAAGTAACTTTTTCCTTCTCCAGCAGTAAATCTTTTTTTGATTCACATGCTTGAATTAAGATTATCAAAACAGTACACTAAATAAAAATACTATACCTGCACCAACTACCCTCACCTTAATGAAATAGCTCAAGTACCACTGGCCTGTCCCACTGCTGTCTCAGATCTTGCTGTCTGCAAACTGTACCTCTCGTACAGAGAGCTCCCACTTTGCACTGAAGCCGCCTGCCAGCTTTGGAATCACACACAGAAATCCATCTGCAAATATTCTGGAATGGGGTCTCCACTAGTTTTATTGCTGAAGGAGACAAACAGCTAGCCACCCTTCCATTTAGTGTTTGTCCTGTGAAGTCTGAAGTTTAACATCGCTAACATCCAGCTCTTTCTGCCGGAGTCACTGGATGAACAATGAAAGATGGCAGATTGCCTTTTTCATCTACACAGAATGAAGAAGGCCCTTTTGGAACAAAGTGTGGAATTGTGGCTAACTTGACTTTGTTCTTGGAAAGAAAGGGTGCTTTAACCAAGAAAACATTGTCTTGTTCTCTAACTCGACCGGAGGATATTAATACCAGAAGAAAGAGTTTCCCATGAGAGAATATGCAAGGATGTCTTGAATTGGTTCAACTGGGTCTCGCATGAGGGCCCCGAAAACTGTGTTCAACCCACAAGCAGGTGGTCTTTTGATTTATGGAGGATAACGTCTCTCAAATTCTCGAATGATTCTCACAGAGAACAGTGAATGTTTAAAAGGGGCATGTAAACACTTAAATATACTTGGAAGTGTTGCTTTTATTTGTTGAAACAGCTCTTGCAGAGAGCAGGCAGTCTGAATGCAGATTTAAACCTCTGAATTCTATTTCTGAAGCAGCCAAGCAGTAAAGTGGAGGGAGGCTGGGCTGTGATGCTGTCCTTGCCTGTTTCTCAGGAGGAGCTACGGATATGCCTTGAACTAACTTAGTCTCTCCACCGATAGGTGCTATAGATCCGTGTACAAGAACTTTTACTGGAGCACCCAGGATGAGGCAGCAGTATTCCCAATGGGACTTCTGCAGGATCCTAAGGATCAATGGCATCTATGGAAAGGAGCAGGCAAATATTCCTGAACACAGCACTGAACGTGCTTATCCTTGGGTTCTTTGATGCCACCACTTACCTGTGAAGAGCGGGCATTTTGCGTTCTTTAGCGTTGTGAAGAGATCTAACCCTGGAATTTCACAACTTTGAAACACTAATTGTAGTTGCCTGGAGCGTATCTCCCATTCATGGGAGGCAGATACTGTAAGCATTACTACATCTGCCGACACGTTGTGTACTCCTAGTACATGTTCTACTGTTAGTGTGGCCTGGGGTTCCATCTCAATGCTATTGTTTTTGAGCTTCTTGATATAGGTTTCAACAAGATCGTGTTCCTCCTGGTTTCATATTGTAATGTTGAGCTGACACTCTCTGTTCCTATCAGTGCTCTTCTGCGCCTGTGGCAGTAAGGATCTTACCATTACTCTCACCCCTCTAAATTTTAATATGTTTAGGTGGAGAGACTGTTCTTGATGGAACCAGAGCACACCCGTTGCCTGCAGGTGAACTCCCCACTTTTCAGGAAGGCATTCATTGTTAACTGAAGCTGAAGGTTTTGAAGAGGCAGGTCTTGCTCTGTTAAGATATGGTTGTCGAGCATTCACCATGAAACTGCTATCTTTGTTAGTGGAGTGATGAGCACACACGTGTCTCAATGCTCGTTCACTTGCTGCCACTGAAGGTGGTTGACTCAAGCATATCTGGTAATGTTGTCATCTTGGAGCTTTGTTGCGTCGTGTACTTCTACAGCTCGATTAGGTCTAAAATAGGACATCACTCCCCCAACTTATTCTTGCTGAAGAACAGCCTCAAATATATTCCTTCATCCCATTGGTTCTTGGGGAAAACTCAACTGCGTTTGTGAGGAAGAGCTTTACAATTTTTCATTATGGACTCACCAAGGGAAGTTGATTTCCTTCCTTTAGAGGCCGGGGAGGTGGCTTTGAAGTGGACTCTATTGCATGTCCCCACCAGATGGTCCTGGACGCTTTGTGTGATGAATCCCCTACCCTGACCCTGAAAGGACTGGGGTGGTTGCTGCTTGGGTGGTGGGCCTTGACATTTCATCTAGATGAAACCCTTTGTGATGCCTCAAAAGGGGTGAAATTGTTGGGGGTACTGGCTTCGGGTGTGGAGAGACGAGGGCGAGTGCAGTGTCTTATTTTCTTAAGGCGTTGTCAGGTGGGTTTGGCATTCTCGGCGTAAAGGGGAGACTCTTCAAATGGGATATCCACAAATGACACTTGAACTTTGACGGAGAAGCCCGTGGATCTCACACTTGTTCCGAGTGCTCTACCTAAGCATTCATCATGTCCAGGCCTGACCATATGACACATTTAGCAGTGTCCTGCCCATCTTGAATGGTCTGTGTCAGATTGGCGCAGAGGTCCTCTGGGACTGCTGGCAAGATTTCTGGGACCATGTTCGATAAAGCATGAGAGAGTTTACACCCAGTAAGCAAGTAGCATCTGAGGATGAGGCTAGCAGAAGGAAATACTGTCTTCCCAAACAAACCTTGATTCTTTTCAACTCTAATACGGGGGGTGGTGGGTAAACAATTATGGTTAGTGGAGGGCTGTACTACGGGTGGAATGCAGAGTTAGAAGAGAAGGGTGACCTGGAGCTAGCTTGTGATGTGCCACCAGTCTGTTTACAGGGCAAAGGTTTGTCCCAAATGCCCACGAGGGTGTTGGTCAGGACCTCACTGAACAGCCATAGAAAGACTGCCCAGTTTGCAGCACCACTGTAAATACTTATGTCTTTACGTCAACAGAAGGTAACTGTTGGTCCAACATCTCATCTCCTCACCTAAATATCATGGGAAATGAGGCAGACTCGTCTGTGGGAGGACGGTGGGGAGAGACCATTCTTGTGTCGGGAAGTATCCAGCCCATTGACCTGTTGTACGTCCAAATAAATCATCATCTTATTGTGGGGTGAACTCATTCCCACTGCCACAGTCCATGTCCCTCAAAACCTGGTTGGCTCTGGCCCGAGACCGATCATAATAAGTGTTGTACAAGCATGTGATTTTTTAAAGTCAAAAATAGCTTTATTTTGGCTGTAACACACCTGAAATTACCTCTTCTTCAAAGGAGGCGAATGGGGGAAATACATTCATCCAATTTCTTTTTTTTTATATCTCCTACTTTCGTCTTCTAAAATATTGGCATGTATGAATTGCCGACTTTGTCCTCGTCGGCGAGGTCACTTTCATCGATATGATTGTTGGTGGTTGCTCTGCGGTCGCGACCATTGCCATTACTGTCAATATCAGCAAGGCTTGGACGTCATTTTGGGGTCGCAATTGCGAGCCTGGGCTTGTCCCTTGCTACATCTGATGCGGTCTCTGTAACCCATGGCATCAGATCTGAGGCGCTGCACTGCTGTTGTGTTAAAAAATAAGGCTTTTCTCTGTAAAACAGCAGCAACCCCAGTGGGAGAGTACAGAGTTGAATCTTGCAAGTGTTTCAATTTGGGCCATTGAGTAAGGTATTACCAGCAACACTTTCTTCCATGCCACTCAGCCCCTCAGTACAACTCTGCTTAGCATGTAGGCTCCGACTTGTCGTGTGTTTCAATGACCTCGACTAAATGAACTCATGGAGGCAGTCTGTTCTGCTGTCAGAGCCTTGCACACAGATACAGAATGTTTCCAACTTTTTCTTTTTGGCAAATATTTTACCAGAATGGCCAGAATTATTATGTCAAGGTTGGCTAACAAAATGGGAGAACCAGCTGGACCTTCTACGTTTCTTCATTTTCAATACAAACCTAAAGCATCAAATAAAAAATAAACCATTCCCAAAGTATTTTGCAGATGTTTACCTTAATACTAAATCATAAGGGAAAACGGAGAGAGAAATGGAACATTAAAAGAGGATTTTACATAGAAAATTGTACGTCTGTCCCAATCCCTAGCCCTTTAGTAACCTCAAAACATGAGCAAGTAGCCTGAATGTTTCTTTAAGGAAGCTGTGACCCTAGTTACTCCAGCAGAACTAAATAACTGGCAAGTTTTAAGTTTGCATATGTATATGGATGTCATTTTGGGGTAGTTAGAGGTTGTGATTCCAGTCAATTAGGCGTTCAACACTGAACTACCTGGGACAACAGTAGATTTATGATTGTCTGCTTTTCAGCACTGAAAGCATGCAAGAGCCCCCAAGCCCAGCAAACCCTGGTTGCTATTTTAGGTTTATAGTTCAAAAGCGAAAAAATCGGGATTTGACTTGTTTTTGAGTAAAAATACTGGCCAGGCCATTGAAATAGTGGTAAAGTGACAATCTTGGTCAGGGACCCACTTCCAGCTATCATAAATGGCAACATTTCGAACCATCAAAAAGGGAAGTTTTGGAAAAAAAATTGTGGGCCTTTATTTTCCCCACTGAAGTATATTGATTAGAAGGCACTTTTAGCAGGGCGACTGCTAAAATAAAGAAATGTTTACCTTTCAAAATCAAGAGTCTCCCTCCTGACTCGGGCCTGTTGGCATGTGTGAGTAATGCTCAGATTTATGTACTCTCTGCCCCTCTTCAGACTGCCCACTAGTGCAGCTCTCCTGCCACTGACAGTGCCCAGTCCAGGGAAAGGACACAGTATGCTTTAAATGTGTTGCACTGAGGTGGGGAAGGACAAACACAAATGAGGGGGCTAAGACGGGGTAAGTCAGGAGTTCAGTGAGGCAGAGGAAGTAAATAAGAGAAGAAGGTGATGAAAATGGGTAAATAGAAAGTGACGGAAAGATACAAATAGAAAGAAAAGAGGGACTGAGGCATACAGGTTAAGGGAAACAGAAAGCTATGGGGAGGGAGAAAAGCACAGAGTGCAGAGACATGTAGTGAGTTGTAAAGTGGTTGACAGCACGAGAGGCATACGTAAGAAGACCAAACTTTTCAACAGAGAGAGAGAAACACAAGCTAGAGTTCAGGTAGTGAGAGACCAGGAGAGCAAAACCGCGAAAGAGGGTGAGATGGGAGGGAACAGTAACCACATGGGTGAGGCAGGGAGCACACAGACTTTGTCTGTCCACCGAGCACTACTGGCCTAGCTGTGGAGCACCCCAACCTTCTTCACACTCTTTTGTTTCTGTGCTACGCTTGGACTTTACAAAGCTCAGTAACATGAGCGCCTTCTCCTTAGGACCCTCATCCAGATCCTTCTATGGAGCCTGCTGCAGTGGGATCTTCCCTAACCTAACTGTCTTTTTTGAATAAGTAATGATCAGTGATTATTTACTATTTACACAGTGCTCACGGCCAGAAGTGTGCAGCTTGCAAGCAGTTAGTAACCCCTCCACCACATGCAGGTCATCTCAGCGGACAGGACCTTATAAACACCGTGTCGCAGGGAGCGAACATTGCGAGCTGGATTCAGAACTTGTCTAGTCTTATCTTGCTACAAACAAGACGTCCCTGGCTGCAACTGCGCAGTAAGAGCAAACATCTAAACGAATGGTCCTGGCGTCTTCTGTAGGCAGTGCTGACCTCAGACAAGTGATATATGACTGATCTCGCCCTGCTCGCGTATCCCAGGGGCCCCGCGCAGCCTTCAGCTTTGCAACTGACAGGCTATTCAGTAAATGCCTTCACTCTGCTTTCATCCTGTGACCAAGGACCTGGACATCTCACATTGACAAGTCAAAATCCGAACCTTGGCTAGCAGGACTTCAGTAAACGGAAACCAATTCGCACAAGTAAATAGGGCCCTGGTTCAGTGGTTTGACCTAGTTAAGTCTTCGAGTTACTTACCCCTCTCAGTCCACAGTGAAGCACACAATGAAAACCGTATAACTCCTCCAGTTTCACTTTCAAGGACTCTGATGCAACTAGCCAATCTTTGCAATAATATCCCATTGTAATCATATTTTCCTAAATATGAGTTAATAAGGAGGGCATGCAGAAATAAGGTTTACTTCATGGGAACAGTACATAATTATTTGCCCAAGAACCTCATTGTGGAAGACATAACGTTTGGATTGTGAGTTCACGCAGAGTGTCCTAAATCAAGGCAAATTATGTACTTATTGAGATCATGTACCTGGTACCCATTAACTGCCTGAAATGTGCTAATTAATAATGCATTTCCGTAGACATATATGAGCATCTAGGCAGAGCACAAAAGGTATCCATTAACTTCCCTGGTCATATAGGTGGAAATATATATTGGATTTGAGATAAAGATATTTGTAGCGTCTCCTTTCTGCTAGCTAACGTCAGATTTGAAATTTAGATTTATAATATTACACCCACTTCCTTAATGTCACTTCTTGTGGTCCATCAGGGCCCAACAACTCCTGATGTCACTCCCAAAATGTCTTTGGGGCTAGAAGTCATTTGATGACATTTGGGGGTCAAAAGGCACGCAATGCAATTTCAGCAATACCCCAGACATTTTGATCGACTGATGTCCATGCGGCAATAACAGAGCTGATGGAGACGTTATTGCCTACGGACAGCTCATCAACAGAGTCTTGGTCATCTTTGAAGGAGGAGCAGACGACAACAATGGGTTCATCATCGATGCAGTGTCCTCATAGGTGAATGTGCTCAGCTTTAGCTGGAGATGTCACTGCTGGAGATTTGTGGTACTTCTTCAGAGTATCCCTAGAAGATGTATTACTGCTTTTCCAGATCTTTCCCCCGAGGGCTTGTCACCTCGGCAAGATGGACGTCCCCTGATTACAGGACCAGAGGGCCCTTAGGAAGCAAAAGATGATAGCTTCACCACCTCCACAGAGATATCAGGAACAATATTACAATTGTTGGCTTCTGGGAGAGTACTTTTAACATATTCATCATCAGGCGAAAGTGTTTTAAGTGCCAAAGAAGCCAGCACTTTTTATCTGTAGGGTTCTGGCTCTGAGGTCCTTTCATAAGGAGCACTTCATTGCTGGGTGTTCTTCTTTGTGAATACCAAGCAAACCCCATGAGGATCAGTTGGAGAAGCCATTCTTGCCCGCAGGCATCACAGGGGCTGAAGAGACTTTTCTTCTTGGAGCACTCTGCCAACTTCAAGAAAAAAGAGGATCAGACATCCACCCACAAAACAAGTGCAAGCTTCAGCTTCTGCAAAAGGAGGTAATAGATGAACTAATGGAAACTCTACCAAAAAATACCCTAGAAAACAGCAGGGACAATTACCATCTATTCACCAGACGGGAAGGAGAAAATCTGACAGGTGGTGCCTCAGGGGAGGGTTTGAGCTCGCAGCCTATCCACATGATTGGCTGGAAGTTGGGCCATAAAATGACGCGGGTGGGCTATTGGTACTCTATGGTTGTTTTCAATTTATTTGCAACATTGTTTCCTGTATTGTGACAGAAGTGACTACTGAGGATTGCCTGCCTGACATTGGGGAATAATTCAAGGATAAAAAAAGAATATAACGGAAGGCCCAATGCTGGAGAAAAGAAATCAACCATCAGGGAAAAGTTAAGACCCACAACCCCAGGATCCCTTGCACTCCTGTGCTGAATACCAGAACACTTAATCATAAAGATGAGAAAAGTTGGTTACCTTAAACGCCATGAACTTGTGGTAAGGCTTCGGCGCCCAAGCGTAGACCTCCACCGAATTCTTCAACGCAATCACTAGAAACTTGATGCGTTCATATTTTACTAAAACAAACACACAAATAAAAACGTCTGGTCACTATACTGTCACTAGATGGTGGAGTGACAGGAAAATGTCAACGCTCCTGCATTTTAACACCTGAAAAGTACTCTGAACATTTCTGTTTAAACATCTCAAATAACACACATCAGATTAAAATTCACACACGGATATAACGAGTAATGAAAATGTCACTTACCCAGTGTACATCTGTTCGTGGCATCAGTCGCAGTAGATTCGCATGTTTTGCAATAGCTCGCCATCTGGTGTTGGGCCGTAGTGTTACAAGTTGTTTTTCTTCGAAGAAGTCTTTCGAGTCACGGGACCGAGTGACTCCTCCTTTTGTCTCCATTGCGCATGGGCGTCGACTCCATCTTCGATTGTTTTTCCCCGCAGAGGGTGAGGTAGGAGTTGAATTGTAGTAATAGTGCCCATGCAATGGAGTGACTAAGTATGTACCTATTTAAGGTTGAGATGATACATATACAAATAGTTGAAGGTACCTTCCAAACTGCTACAGGCTCCCGGGGAGGCGGGTGGGCACATGCGAATCTACTGCGACTGATGCCACGAACAGATGTACACTGGGTAAGTGACATTTTCAGTTCGATGGCATCTGTCGCTGTAGATACACATGCTGTGCATAGACTAGTAAGCAGTTATCTCCCCAAAAGCGGTGGCTCAGCCTGTAGGAGTGGAAGTAGTCTGAAATACTGTTCTTAATACGGCTTGACCTACTGTGGCTTGTTGTGCGGATAACACGTCTACACAGTAGTGCTTGGTGAATGTGTGAGGCGTAGACCATGTGGCTGCCTTACATATTTCTTGCATTGGGATGTTTCCTAGAAAGGCCATGGTAGCACCTTTCTTTCTGGTTAAGTGTGCCCTTGGTGTAATGGGCAGCTGTCGTTTAGCTTTAAGGTAGCAGATTTGGATGCATTTAACTATCCATCTGGCTATACCTTGTTTTGATATTGGGTTTCCTGCATGAGGTTTTTGAAATGCAATAAATAGTTGTTTAGTCTTTCTGATGTTTTTTGTTCTGTCAATGTAATACATCAATGCTCTTTTGACATCTAATGTATGTAGTGCCCTTTCAGCTACGGTATCTGGCTGTGGAAAGAACACTGGAAGTTCCACTGTTTGATTTAGATGGAACGGTGAAATAACCTTTGGCAAAAATTTAGGATTGGTCCTTAGGACGACCTTATTCTTGTGTAGTTGTATAAAAGGTTCCTGTATTGTAAACGCCTGAATCTCGCTTACTCTTCTTAGGGAAGTAATGGCGATGAGAAATGCCACCTTCCAGGTTAGGAACTGTATTTCGCAGGAGTGCATGGGTTCAAAAGGTGGACCCATAAGTCTAGTTAGGACAACATTTAGGTTCCATGAAGGAACAGGTGGTGTTCTTGGTGGTATAATTCTCCTACGGCCCTCCATGAATGCTTTAATGACTGGTATCTTATATAGGGAAGTTGAATAGGTAGTCTGCAGGTATGCAGATATTGCTGCAAGGTGTATTTTAATGGAAGAGAAAGCCAGGTTAGATTTTTGTAAGTGAAGCAAGTAACCCACTACATGTTCTGGAGTTGTGTGTAAATGTTGTATTTGATTAATATGGCAGTAGCAAACAAACCTCTTCCATTTACTTGCATAGCAGTGCCTGGTGGATGGCCTTCTGGCTTGTTTTAATGACTTCCATACATTCTTGGGTAAGTTGTAAGTGCCCGAATTCTAGGATTTCAGGAGCCAGATTGCTAGATTCAGCGATGCTGGATCTGGGTGTCTGATCTTTTGGTTGTGCTGTGTCAACAGATCTGGCCTGTTGGGCAATTTGATGCAGGGTACTACTGATAGGTCTAGCAGCGTTGTGTACCAGGGTTGCCTTGCCCAAGTTGGTGCTATTAATATGAGTTTGAGTTTGTTTTGACTGAGTTTGTTTACCAGGTAAGGAAGGAGAGGGAGAGGAGGAAAAGCGTAAGCAAATATCCCTGACCAGTTCATCCATAGGGCATTGCCTTGGGACTGTTTGTGTGGGTATCTGGATGCGAAGTTTTGGCATTTTGCGTTCTCCTTTGTCGCAAACAAGTCTATCTGAGGTGTTCCCCAGAGTTTGAAATAAGTGTTCAGAATTTGGGGGTGAATTTCCCATTCGTGGACCTGTTGGTGATCTCGAGAGAGATTGTCTGCGAGTTGATTTTGGATCCCTGGTATAAATTGTGCTATTAGGCGAATTTGGTTGTGAATTGCCCAACGCCAAATCTTTTGTGCTAGCAGGCTTAACTGCGTGGAGTGCGTCCCCCCTTGCTTGTTTAGATAATACATTGTTGTCATGTTGTCTGTTTTGACGAGAATGTATTTGTGAACTATTATTGGTTGGAAAGCTTTCAGTGCTTGAAAAACTGCTAGAAGTTCTAGGTGATTTATATGCAGTTTTGTTTGATGAACGTTCCATTGTCCTTGTATGCTGTGTTGATCGAGGTGTGCTCCCCACCCTGTCATGGAAGCATCTGTTGTTATTACGTATTGTGGCACTGGGTCTTGGAAAGGCCGCCCTTTGTTTAAATTTATGTTGTTCCACCACAGAAGCGAGAGGTAAGTTTGGCGGTCTATTAACACCAGATCTTGAAGTTGACCCTGTGCCTGTGACCATTGTGATGCTAGGCACTGTTGTAAGGGCCTCATGTGCAGTCTTGCGTTTGGGACAATGGCTATGCATGAAGACATCATGCCTAGGAGTTGTAATATCATCTTTGCTTGTATTCTTTGTGTTGGATACATGCGTTGTATGATGGTGTTGAAATTTTGAATTCTTTGTGGACTTGGAGTGGCTACTCCTTTTGATGTGTCTATTATGGCTCCCAGGTATTGTTGTACCTTGCGCGGCAGAATTTTGGATTTTGTGAAATTGACGGTGAACCCTAGTTTGAAGAGGGTTTGTATGATATGATTTGTGTGATTTGAGCACTCTATTAACGAATGGGCCTTGATTAGCCAGTCGTCTAGATATGGGAACACATGTATTTGCTGCCTTCTTATGTGTGCAGCGACTACCGCTAGACATTTGGTAAAGACTCTTGGTGCGGTTGTTAATCCGAAAGGCAGTACCTTGAATTGGTAATGTATTCCCTTGAATACAAACCTTAGGTATTTCCTGTGCGATGGGTGTATTGGTATATGGAAATAAGCATCCTTGAGGTCTAAAGTTGCCATGTAGTCGTGTAGTTTTAGCAATGGCAATACTTCTTGTAGTGTGACCATGTGAAAGTGGTCTGATTTGATGAAAGTGTTCACTACTCTGAGGTCTAGGATTGGTCTCAGCGTTTTGTCCTTCTTTGGTATCAGAAAGTACAGTGAGTAAACTCCTGTGTTTATTTGTGTGTTTGGCACTAATTCGATTGCATTCTTTTGCAATAGTGCCTGCACTTCTATCTCCAGGAGATTGGAATGGTGTGTTGTCAAATTTTGTGCTTTTGGTGGTATGTTTGGAGGGAATTGTAGAAATTCTATGCAATAACCATGTTGGATAATTGCTAGAACCCAAGTGTCTGTAGTGATTTCCTCCCATGCTTTGTAATAATGACTTATTCTTCCCCCCACTGGTGTTGTGTGGAGGGGGTAAGTGACATGTGAGTCACTGTTTAGTAGTAGGGGTTTTGGGGCTCTGAAATCTTCCTCTATTCCTAGGGAATTGCCCTCCTCTATATTGTCCCCGAAAACCTCCTCTATACTGTCCCTGGTAACTGGACGGTGTTGCTTGTGAGGTGCTGGCTTGTGTGCTCTGACCCCGAAACCCCCCTCGAAAGGGTGTTTTACGGAATGTGCTGTAATTCCCTCTGCTCTGCGGGGAGTAGAGTGCGCCCATGGCTTTGGCAGTGTCCGTATCTTTTTTGAGTTTCTCAATCGCTGTGTCCACTTCTGGACCGAACAGTTCTTTTTCGTTAAAAGGCATATTGAGAACTGCTTGTTGAATCTCTGGTTTAAATCCAGACGTTCGGAGCCATGCATGCCTTCTGATAGTTACAGATGTATTAATTGTCCGTGCAGCTGTATCTGCAGCGTCCATGGAGGAGCGGATCTGGTTGTTGGAAATGGTCTGTCCCTCCTCAACCACTTGTTTTGCCCTATTTTGTAAGTCCTTGGGCAGATGTTCAATGAGATGTTGCATCTCGTCCCAGTGGGCTCTGTCATAGCGCGCAAGTAGTGCCTGGGAGTTCGCGATGCGCCACTGGTTTGCAGCTTGTGCTGCGACTCTCTTACCAGCCGCATCGAACTTGCGGCTTTCTTTATCTGGGGGTGGTGCATCTCCAGATGTGTGGGAGTTGGCCCTTTTCCTAGCTGCTCCTACAACTACAGAGTCTGGTGGCAGCTGTGTAGAGATGAAAACCGGGTCTGTAGGAGGCGCCTTATACTTTTTTTCCACCCTTGGTGTGATTGCCCTACTTTTGACCGGCTCCTTAAAGATTTCTTTTGCGTGCCGGAGCATACCAGGGAGCATAGGCAGGCTTTGGTATGAGCTGTGGGTGGAGGAGAGTGTGTTGAATAAAAAATCATCCTCGACCTGTTCTGAGTGGAGGCTTACATTGTGAAATTGTGCTGCTCTAGCCACCACTTGAGAATACGCGGTGCTGTCCTCTGGTGGAGATGGCTTCGTAGGGTATGCCTCCGGACTGTTATCCGACACTGGGGCGTCGTATAGGTCCCATGCGTCTTGATCGTGGTCACCCTGGCTTATGGTGGTGTGAGCTGGGGAGTGTGATGGAGTTTGTGCTGGTGAGACGTTAATCACGGGCGGAGGAGAGGGTGGTGGGGTAACTCTTTTCACCACTTTTGGTTGTGGTGTCTGTTCAGTTTGGAACTCCAACCTTCTCTTTCTTCTAATGGGGGGAAGGGTGCTTATTTTTCCTGTCCCCTGCTGTATGAAAATACGCTTTTGCGTATGGTCCACATCAGTTGATGGTAGCTCTTCCTCAAACCTATGCTTTTGCATTTGGGAGGTTAGCGAGTGCTCTTCTGTATAAGAGCCTGAAGCTGGGTCGCTTGCAGTTTGTTTCGGCACCGAAACCCTGTCTGCGTGTTTTTTCGGCTCCGAGGTGACTTTTTTCTTTTTCGGGGCCGAAACCTCTCGGCGTCGATCTTCTTCGGTGCCGCTGTCTCAGCGTCGAGCCGTGTCCACACCGGCATCTCGGTGTCGAGGCTTGTCTCCAGCACTTTCTCGGTCCCGAGAAGGCTGCGTGCCGGTGTCTCGACCGGAGTCGGACGATCTCGGCACTGTTTGGGCCTTTTTCGGTGCCGACGGTCGGTCACCGAATTTATGGGTGGAGCCATGGCCTGATGGCAGTGGCGTCCCCTGGGCCTTGTAAATCTTCCTCTGTGTGGTTTTCGACGTCTTACTCACGGTTTGTGTATCGTCGAATCCTTCGGAGTCTGAGTCTTGGATCGAGAAGGTACCTTCCTCTCCTTGTTCCTCGAACTCTCGGTGGGCTGTCGGCGCGGACGCCATCTGAAGTCTTCTGGCTCGACGGTCTCGGAGTGTTTTTCGGGACCGGAACGCACAACAGGCCTCACAGGTGTCTTCACTGTGCTCAGGTGACAGGCACAGGTTACAGACCAAGTGTTGGTCTGTATAGGGGTATTTATTGTGGCATTTGGGGCAGAAACGGAACGGGGTCCGTTCCATCGGCGTTCTTCAGCACGCGGTCGGGCCGACCAGGCCCCGACGGGGGATCGAAAAACTACCCCGAAGGGCACCGGAGCTCTTCGATCTTCGATGCGGTGTTGAATCTAACTACGCCGATCCCGAACGCAACAATACCGACGAAAATCTTCCGAAATTAGCTATCTTTCCGTTCCGAAACTCGGAGCGACAGGAACACGTCCGAACCCGATGGCGGAAAAAAAACAATCGAAGATGGAGTCGACGCCCAAGCGCAATGGAGACAAAAGGAGGAGTCACTCGGTCCCGTGACTCGAAAGACTTCTTCGAAGAAAAACAACTTGTAACACTCCGGCCCAACACCAGATGGCGAGCTATTGCAAAACATGCGTATCTACAGCGACAGATGCCATCGAACATATGTCTAGCCTTAGCAGGTCAGTGTGATGTTTTTAAAATTGAAAGCCTATGTCTCAAAATGAAGACAACAAAACATGGCGCCTCTTGAATGTGATGGTGATAGGCTTGCAATTTTTTATTTTTAAATAAAGCATCGGATATAATTTTAATTGAGTAAGTACAGTTACTCCCTAGCAGGTGCACTTAGAGGGGATATAGAAACCTTTTTTTAGGTTTAATGGACACCGTGAGAAAATGTGATTATTAGCGGCACAAAAAAGGCTTTGAATTTCTATAACTTGAAGACATATTTAAAAAGGATAAAAACATAAAACATTGTCAAAGTAAAGCATAAGCCCACCATCCTTGGTACAGATGTGCAGTTCTTTTGTAAGGGATGTTCAGGAATGCAGAGGAACAATGCAATCACTCACAGTGCAAGAGAGTCAATGGCTGAAGTGATCCGAACCCCTGCCCTATGCTGGGATTAGCAACATGTGGATGGCGGACGAGAAGACCTGAGGATGAGGAGGTCTGACCCAAAGCTCCTGTGTGTATGTATATATCTATTTTTATTTGTGTTTTTTTAATTGCCTGAGGCTATGAAACAACTAAATATGTCTCTAGGCCTGACCTAAGAAATGGCTACTTATGGTGTCCTAACCCAGAAAAAGACCTTTCAAATACTTCTATTGCAATTTTCTTTTCAAACATGTCAAATTCAAAATCCTCTGGAACTCGACTAGAGGAATGCTTGACGGTTTTAAATGTTTATTAATATTATCTTATCCTTGTTTTGTACAGTATGGAGGTTTGATAAGGACAGTTTTACTTACTCTGTAACTATCGGTTTAAAGCTTGGGGTGCTCTAGATTCACATGCTCGTGCACTCCTACCTTTTAGGGTTGGGCCCAGACTTTTTAAAGTTGCTTTTTATTCTAAGACATGGTTGGCAGCAAACAGCCTCACAAGCCCTCCCTTCATCCTAATCCTAAGTATCCGAGTGTTTTTCCATCTTAGGTTATGTATTTTGTTTTATAAGCTCCACTGTGGACAAAGGGAATGGTCGGGAGGCATCATGTGACCAAACTCTTCTTTGAAGAAAGGTTTAACAGATTCGTCTATACTGGCGCATTATGCAGTTGAAAAACCTCCTCTAGTGCATTGGTCCATTTTTGGGAAGGCAGGTGGGCACATGTGAATCTACAGCACCTCAAGTACCATTTTCCGTGCTGTATGATTACATTCTCAGCTTATAAAGCAGTGCCACCGCCCACCCCTAGCAGGAGATGAAGCAAATTTGTGAAAGAGAGTTTTAAGGACTGCTTATCCAACTAAGACTCTTGATGGACTTGAATATTCATCCATATGGTTTGGTAAACGTGGGTGGTGTTGATGAGGCAGCTTCTCTGCATATGTCTCCTAAAGGTATGCCACAAAGAAAGCAATTGTAGTGCCTGTCTTGCTGGTGGAGTGCCCCTTAGCACTCAAGACAAAGGACGGTTAGCTGGCGTATAATGAACAAACATTTGACTACACAACATGCTATATCTGGCTTTGAAAGGGATTTCTCAAGTAGAGGTTTGACAATCCTGACAAAGAGCTAATCTGTCTTGCATACGGACTGTGCTTTGTCACTGTAATACATTAGTGCTCTTAAGGGTAACTCGTGTAGCGCTCTCTAAGCGAGGGACTCAGAGTGTGTCAAGAGATTTGGTAACTCTAAAGTTTGGTTACCACAGAAAGGGGAAACCACCTTGGTAAGGAGACAGGAATTGGTTCTTAGGAAGACTCTACATCTGTGAACCTGATAGTTTTGTCAGAGAGGGAAGGTTCTTCCACTGGTATAGCATCTAATTAACTAAGTCTCCGAAGCGAAGTGATCTCAAATAGACCATAAAGATAGCATAAAAGGTATTGCATTGCGCAAGAGTGACGTGACTCGAAGGGTGGCTCCAAAATCTGGCTAAGTACCAGGTTAAGGTTCCACATAGGACCACTGGCACCCATGGAGGGATACTCAACAATGCCTTAATGACAGGCATTTTCAAGAGAGAAACATGTTATTGTTTTGCAGTGATTGCTGTTAAATGTATGTACGCTAACCCTGCTTTGCACTAAAACTTTCATTAGCTGTGTGTTTTTATTGCAGTAGTAATGTACAAATCACTTACACTTTGCAGGGCACCTGCGCAGCAGGCTTGTGGGTCTCCTGCAGGATTTGCATACATTCCACAGGTAATTTGAGATACTCAAACTTTATGTCCACGGGGTTCAAATTGCCACGTCCATTTCCTGAGAATTGTATGTCTGAGCTCTCCTTGATGCTGAGTTAGAAGATATCTAACCCCTAAGGGGGAGCTTCTTGTATGGGTGTAATGACAGTTCCAGGAGCGCTGACAACCTGAGTGGTCTTGCCTACGTTGATGGCATTAGAATGAGACTGATTGACATTTGTTTGAGGTTCCTCATCACATAAAGAATAAGGTAAAAAGAGGTGGAAAACTGTAGGCAAATATCCCTGAGTAACTCATCTACAGTGCATTGCTCATGGACTGATGGTGTGGGTATTTTGCATTTTCAGCTGGGACTGATGAGTCGATGGTGGATGTGCCCCACACCAATGGAAGTACTAAGCACTTATCTCCCATTTGTGTACTTGTTTATACATTCTGCTTAAGAGGTCTGCAAATTCATTTCCATCCCCCCACCAGATATTGTACGAGGACATGTATCTGTTTACGTATGGCAAGATCTTTTGAGCTAAGGCCGACAGCGGAGGTAAGCAAGTCCATCCCTGTTTTTGAATGTAATACATGACAGCCATATTGTCCGTGTGCATCAGAACTATTTCACTTTGAATGAGCATGTAAAAAGCTCTGAGTGACAATTTTATTGTCAGTTCGAGGAAGTTCGTATGGTAATGTCTTTGCTCCTGAGTCCATGTAGCCTGACAATCACGTTGTCCAGGTGACCTCTCTGTCCCATGAATGAAGCGTCTATGATAATGTTGACCTGCAGGTGTGGGTGCAGAAAAGGCCTGCCTCGTGACAAATCCTCTTAGTTCCACCATACAAAATCTTTCCATTGAGCCACTGCTTGTGAGCAATGTGTGACCAGACACTCCAATAAAGCCTGCATTTGGAGTTATGCGAGCGGACTATGGCTACGCAAGGGGCTATAATCCCCAATAGTTTAATTAATGTTTTCACAGGTAATAAGTGCATTGTCAAAAAAGGCACAGCAGCTGCTACAATGCCATCATCCTCTCTCGGATTGAGTAGAATTTTCCTGAGAGTGAGTTTAACACCACTCCTAGGAACAGTTGAATTTGTTGGGGTACGAGATGGGAATTTCTGGCGTTCACTTTGAACCCTAGCCTGAGTGATAGCAACAATGGTACCTAAACATGCACCGGGCACTGTGGTCAGTTGAGGCTCTTTATCAGCCAGTCGGTCAGATATGGAAACACATGAATGCACTGAGGCAAAGGTGTGCTGCAGCCGCAGCTAGACACGTTAAATACTCAATGTTGTTGCGACCCCGAAGGACAGCACCTTAAATAGCTAGTGGTGCCACTTACCACAAACCTTAGTTAGCAGTGATGGGCTGGATAACTGGGAATGTGGGAGTAGGCCTCCTTCAGGTTGAGGCCTGCCACCTGGTCTCCTACAGAGCAGAGGGATGGCATCATGCAGGGTGCAAAAGCGTGCAGTGACAGAGTCCTGAAATGGATGACAAGGCCCAGGTTCATGTCCTTTCTGGGGATGAGGAAATACAGCGTGTACACCAACAGCCCCGGCTGTGGTGCAGGTAAGGGTATGATGCTTCATATGCTGAGAAGGGCTCTTACTTCTTTTTTGAACATCAATGGTGCTCTAGGTTGATTGAGCGCTGCACCAGATGTTGTAGATCATCAACCATTTCTGCACTAACTCACTTTCATGCTTCCTATAGGCTTCCGGAAGATGCTTCGACAGTTCTTCCATCTCCTGCCAATGGTACCTATTGTACCCGAAGACAAGACCCACAGATTGGACCAAACGCCACTGTGCGACAGCCCAAACCGCCACACATTTCCCAGTGGGGCCAATTTCTGTCTCTTCTTGTCTGGAGGCAGATTGTCCCAGTGCCCTGCGCAAAAGCTCTGTTTAGAACCGTATGCACACCAGAGAGTTAGGAGGCACATAACCCCAGGAGTACATTAGGCCCTCTATGGCCACCTTTTAATTTTTTCTAATCTGGGGTTGTTGACCCTGCCCTGCAATGGCTCCTTAAAATGTTCTGCCGCTCATAGACTCATGCTTCAAAGGACAGGCAGGAACTTGATGAAAGCGTTCTGTCTTGGAAGCAGTTTCAATGAACAAGTTATCTGTTTCCTCCATCTTGTGCAGTTTGAGTTGCTGGTGGGCAGCTGCCGGTTAAACAATTGATGATGTTGAGGTGTCGTCAGGAGCGATGATTTAACAGAGTGAGGCTCCAAGCCAGAATTGTGTTGGGTATAATCACCTTAGTCTTCCTGCAGGTCATCCTGAAAAAAGCCCTGGTTATTTGGACTTCATAAGTATAAGATGTCTCCTCAAGCACTTTCAGACAGCGTCTTCTAGAAGGCAAATCTCCTTTTCTTACAGAAAGTGGGATTTTGCTACTGTGGCATTAGTGGGTGGAGAAGGATTTTCATTAGAGTTGGATGGGTAGGAAGGCTCCTTTGCTTAACATCCATGATCTCTTGCCGGTCTATGGGCACAAGGAGCTTGCTCAAAGCAAAACCAACATAAACAACTTATTTGGAACCTCAGTGCCAATTTCAGCAGCAAGGTGGTGGCTCAGTGTCCGGGCCTTGGCTGATGACCTCTCATTTTGGTGCTGGGAGTCCTTGCCTCGTAGCCTGTAAACAGCTGAGGCCAGCTCTTGGCCCTGGGGCTTCCTGAGGACCACAGCTAGGGATGGATTTTGGAGCCTCTTTGGCTGTGTCTCGGTGCTCATCCTCACTGGGGTTGGTGCTTGGCTTCTGTGTTTTCAAGCTGAACATCAGAGGGTCAGTCCTCTGATGTAGATGGTAGTTTGAGTGTGCTCAGGGTGCCTTTTGGCCTCAGCACAGCTGCTGTATGAGTGTTGTTCCTCCTCCATATACGACCCTCCAGAGGAGATGGTGTTGTAAATTACCACTCCCAGTGTCAGTCCAGAGGATCCAAATCATTCCAAGTCCTTTTCCCCGAGTCCCCGCATCAAACAGCCACTTTAGTTATTGGTCCAGCGGATGTATTTTGTGATGTGCCTAGCAACTCTTTCTTCTGTATCTAATTATCTTTTGTTCTCGAATGGCTTGCAGGCAGAACAAGAGGATTCCAATGGTCCACAGCGAAAGGGTTACACACTCAATGATGGTCCAAGCACAGGGATTTGCCATTACACCTTGAGCAAAACTGGAAGGGCAGGTTTTCCCACAGTCATTTGCATACTACCTAGAGCAAAGGTCTTCTACACACCTCACAGCTTTCAAGATTAAAAAAAAGGGCATATTTGTTAAACACACAAATACAACAGAATTAATTTCTAAAACGCCCCAAAGTACAATTTCGTAGAGTTAAGATTATTTTTATAACCAGGATCTAGGTAGACTAACCTTAAGTTTCCTGGATTATAAACCATTGCCGAGTGCTGAGGAATGGATAGATACTATCCAACCTAGACGAGCAAAAGTCTTATATATGAAGCTTCGATATGGGATTCTCCAGGTTAAGACTTTTACCTTTAAATGGGGCCTCCCGAATGGGAGTAGTCATGAGGCGACCTGTGAGTTGTGTAATATGGAGACTCCGGAAACGCTGGATCATGTTCTTTTAAACTGCATTGCTTATGAGAAACAGAGGAGGAAATGGATCCGACCTATCTGCAGAAACGTTGGAATCAGGAACTGCAATGAAGCAGCAAGACTCTTGAGATCCAGTACGTTACCATATGTTGTTTTTGGTCTAAGCCGGTTTCTACTAGCAATTTCATTCATCAGAGACAAGGCAGGCCTGAGGTTGTAAGCGCTTTAAATCAGGCAAAACTTCCACAGTTAATCCACGGCCCCCAAACTGACAATTGGCACAAGGACCGTAGTCATTGAGAGGTTCCTTAAGTTACCTAGAATGGTCGTTTGACACGTATGAAACTAGTTTTTGGATCCAGTTATTTATTTTCTTTTATTTTAAAAATTCCCCCCTTAGCTAAGCAAAGAAGTGCCTGATGGCACGGGAGGTACTTTTTTATGGGTTTTATAAATGAAATACTGTACTTGATTCTTATTTATTGCTTTTAAGACCAACATCAGATAATTTGTTTTTAGTAGTTAAGAGAATATTAGTTGCTGCTGGAATAATGTGCATTTGTATTACCTGTTTGTACCCCTTTTACGGCTTCTAAATGAATATAGGCACGTAGGAAAGATAGAAAACGTTGGGTCCTAGGGACTGTCAATCACCTTTCAAAAATTAGCTAAACAACCCCTCATCTGATGGCGGTATGCACATTGCCAGGATTTTTAGAGGCATTATGATATGCCAGACGCGAACATTTTTCCAAAAAACATGCACCCTATTTTTATAATGGTCACTATTTGTGCTAGTATATAGTCATTGCCATATAGATTTAATTTTATAGGTATTTTATAATATTTATATGGTGATTTGTATGATGATGTGTATTTTATATTTTTATAGTGTTTTTATTGATTAATTGTTTACTTGTTTAACACTCATATCCACAACTTGCCTATTTGTATTGTATGGCCCTGAGAGAGTTCCGGTCTTGATCTGACTTTATCGTCTTTCTCAAAAGTGCTTTCGTTCCCTTTTAGAAATGTAAGAATTTTGTTAGTATGCTTTTATGGTATTGTTTTGCCGAAATAAAGCTGAAATGAAATGAAATGATTATTTGGCAAACACTGTAAGGTGAGGATAAGTGTCCCGAACAGTGACTTGTTTGGAACACAAACAGCAGTAAATGTAAAACTGCAGATCCAATCAGAAAAGTAACAAGTCTTACCCCTACTGATAAGACATAATCTACTCACTTACAATGGCTTGCCCTCCGGGTCTTTCAGTTTCTCCTCATACTGCAAATAACTTAGAGGGATTGTTAGCTGTAAACGCCAAAAAAGAATAGAAACAGGAAAAAGTAGGCACAGACTAAACTCGGTGGTCACACAGAATTGTGGCAGATTCCCTTGAAATTAGATAAACGTCTAGTCTTTGATACACTCGGTGAAATAAAAACAGGTAACAGGGACGCCTTCATTTATCTAGCTGAGGAAGTTACCGTTTTGGGCAGGTCTACGCACATAGTGAGGTAAGTTTTGTTCTTCGCAAACTAAGGTCCTCCATACATCCCAACTTCTAGTCTGTTTGTTAGGATAGAGCAGAAGTGCTCAGCACCCACATGCTTTGCCCACAGAACTTATCTCTGCACCAAGCATTCTTACCAACTTTGTAGTGCACGCAGCCTTCCATGTCTCCCACCGTCGTCCACCCCTGCTTCTTCTCCACTTCCGGGTCATTGTGAAGAATTTTGTTCCGCAGCCATGACAGGTAGTACACCCTGAGCTTGTTCCTTTTACCTAAAATGGATTAAAATTGGTTGCAAAAGGTTAGTGTCTACGATAAATTTCTCTGAACTTGCATTAAAACAGTGCAGTAATTGTGTAAAGGAAACCAATGGTGAGGAACACTGCACTAACAGACAAAACATCTCACTCTGTCCTACCTTGCCATCAGTGACCTCGCTTTTAAAGAGGGGAAAACTAGTAATGTTTCCTGCACAGCTTTAAAGCTCATTCAAAATGGGATTAAATGAGATGAAAAAAACTTTAGCCCTTATATAACCACTTTTTAAAATAATCAGAACCCATTGTTTTTTCACTGTTAAAAAAGGTTTTTCTGAATGCCGCAAGCCAGATTTAAAGGGAATGATTGACAAAGAAATTTTAAAAATCCACGCTCGCAGCTTCACCGCTACATTTAGGTGTACATTTTCGGATTTCTAATATTCTCCAAGGTTTCCAGGAGTGCGTCTTGGAAACCGCAGCAGCTGGTGATTCCCACGTGTAGTCTTGGAGACCGTGTTATTCACTTGCCGCAAGCCTCCAGCTGATCCTTCACGGTATGTGCATTGGTCAGGAATAAATGTTGCTTGGGAGCAGTGAATGAATAAATTGCGGCAAAGGCCAAGATGCCAGTTCAGTTCATGTCTACCTGTGAGTGCATGAGGCAGTGGTGCTATGGATTGAAGATCAAGAAGAGAGACTGGAGTATGGTGTGTCGGCACAGATCACGCAAAAGAGTAAAGAATCTCACCGAGATAAACACAGCAAGCACAGAAGCTAGTCCTCAGTCTCTGTCAGTGTCAGATTGAACACAGGAAGAGACCAGATCTCAGTGGTGCTGTCCATGCCTGGTTTGCATACAGAGCAGGGAATGAGCTGCGCCCTATTGCTGGGTCGGGTACCCATCATCAGAGAAAGACTGAAGCCGGGGGTCCTTACCAGAGATGGTTATGAGCAAGTTGAGACCCTCTAAAACGTCCATCTGCTGGAAGCGCCTTCGGTTGATCAAGCTGTACACCTTCCCCTGTCCACTACGATCGAGAAGCATCAGCCCATTCTCTGTCCCGACCAGAAGGTTCACCCCTAAAAAGAGGACGGAGAACACAAAGCACTCAGAGGAAAAGAGGCAGAGCAGCAGCAATCAACAGGCATTACTTGAATCTTCAACTGTCACATAACAGCAACTAATGCTTATCATCTGAACCTTCCACAGTCATACAAAAATTCCATATTTAGACAAAAATGCACAGCCCTAACTTGAAGCTTCCATAATCATTTAACAGCAATAAGACGCCTTTCCTTCAGGATTTCATCCTCGGAAAGAAGCTTGAATGGTCGACACTTCACCCATTCTACTCAACCCCAACAAACAGTATAAAGAGTATGGTTTTTGGGGGCCCAACTGAAACTTGATTTCTGAAACGACAATCTGATGGTGGGGTGATGGACGAGAGGGCTACGGGACATGTAACTTGGACTGTTCCCTGTGCCAATGTGCATTTTTAATGTGCTTTATGTGCCTTGTTTTTATGGAGGGCTTGTATCAAACATGTTTAGTGATTCACTGGAAAGGTTTAGAGGTTGGGTAGAAGCCTTTGCTACCAAAACAGTATTTGCTGATTTAGAAACCCTATCTCTTATGGAGAGATGCTTCTCAACTGTAGCATAAACTGATCCAGCTTAGAGGTTGTTGCAAACTGAAAAGGGACCTCATTTATTAGACTTAAACCACCTGAAGCACAGTCGCAATTGGGTTTTTTGGAAATTATGTCTGACTGATAGAAATGCCACTGAAGCAGTCATATTAAGGTTCTGGTAGTGTACCGAGGGGAAGTGTCTAAAACAACTTTTAATGTAAGCTATCTCCTGGAAAGGACTCAGATCTACTCATGAGCGATGGACTCAGGACTACAGCTTGATAAATTGAGGTTGAGAGACCTGTCACACACACACACTTACACTTGTACTGGAAGGCACATGGTGTGCAGTCATGCACAGAACATGCACACAGTGAGTACCCTTGGATGTCTGTGGACCTTTAGGGGAAGAGGACTGACCGGGCACGCATCTTCCACAACCCTCACATGATGGCAATGTGCAAGAGTACCAACTGTGAAACTTTCTCATCTGTGGCAGGTACTTGACATTTCTGAGCTCCATTATGGCTTTTAGACTTTCTTTTTCTTTAATTTGAGAACATTCCTTTCGATCCACGTAAATATTATATCAAGAGAGAGAAACAAGTACTGCTTCCAAAGAAAGAATGGGGACATAAAAAGGAATTAGTCAGTTACCTGTAACTCCTGCATTCCAGCACTGCATCTTTTATAGATTCACACGCTTGAATCCCTTCCCGCTGCTGGGAGGGGAATCCCCAGTATATTAACAGAATTAAACAGCATTAAAATGTTGAAAGGTAAAACTTTGTTTGGTAGCACATTCGTCTCACTGGAAAACCCTCAAAGCTCAGCCAAAGAGGGGAATGTACTAAGCACTCTACTCCCACCAAAGGCGTCTGTATCTGAGATACGGGGCAAGTATGAAGGAGGTAGTGTAGGGAGCCGGAGAACAGGGAGGAGGGATGGTCGAATGAGACTCTATGAAGAAAAACAGAACTCTGCTGATAGAGGTAAACACCTCATCTCTTCTCCATCATTTACTCTTCCATAGATTCACTTACTTGAATCAGAATAGCAAGAGAAGGGGAGCAGGGGCACCTTCAGTGACAGGTTATGCAGGTCGGCTTCGCTCATTAAGGAATCCATCACTTTACTGAGGTTCAGATAGACAAGCATACATATGCGCCCTTCATGAGCTGATGGTGACGTCAGGAGCCAATCGCTCATCTATAGATAAAGCCGATAACCGTCATTTCTCAGAGGTGCTGCTACTGAGGACTTTAGATATTGCCTGTAGGAAAGTGCCACTTTCGGCATGGTTAACCCCCCACTTTTTGCCTGGTATTGATGCAACCTTGACTGAGTGTGTGCTGGGACCCTGCTAACCAGGCCCCACCACCAGTGTTCTTTCCAAAAACTGTACCATTGCTTCCACAATTGGCACACCCGTGGCACACAGCAAAGTCCCTTGTAACAGGTGCCAGTGGCACCAAGGGCCCTGTTACCAGGGAGGGTCCCTAAGGGCTGCAGACTGTGTTGTGCCACTCTAAGGGACCCCTCACCAAACACATGCACACTGCCGTTGCTGTTTGTGTGTGTTGGGGAAGAGAAAGAGGTAAAGTCGACATGGAGAGGGGTTCTATGCTCACAAACCACGGCCTGTGGCATAGGCAAGTCACCCCTCTAGCAGGCCTTACAGCCCTAAGGAAGGGTGCAGTATAACACAGGTGAGGGCATAGCTGCATAAGCAATAAGCCCCTACAGTGTCTAAGTCTATTCTTAGACATTGTAAGTGCAGTGTAGCCATATTAAGTACATGGGCTGGGAGTCTGTCATCATGAACGTCAGAGCTTCATGATGACTTCACTGAACGCTGGGAAGTCTGGTGCCAAACGTCTCAGCACAATAAACCCATACTGATGTCAGTGTTGGATTTACTGTACAATGCACCCAGAGGGCATCTTAGAGAAGCCTCCTGTATTTTAACCAACCCTTTAGTGTAAGGCTGACCATTCTGTGCCAGCCTTCCACTAAAAGACGGGTCTCTGGCCTCGTGTGGTGACAGCCTGGGTGCTCTCTGAGGACAGAAACAAAGCCTGATCTGGGTGGAGGTGCTTCACTCCTCACCCCTGCATAAACTGTAACACATGGTAGTGAGCCTCAAAGGCTCAGGCCTCCTGTTAAGTGCCCCAGGACACTTTAGCTAGTGGAGATGCCCTTCCCCTGGAAAAGTTCCACTTTTGGCAGCAAGTCCGGCAGGAAAATTTGGTAAAACAGGAAGGAGTGACCACTCCAGCTAGGGCCACTCCTAAGCTGTCAAGGGCTGAAGTGACCCCTCCCTGCAGAATCCTCCATCTTGGTTCAGAAGACAGGGACCAATAGAGTTAGGAATGTGCCCCCCTTCCCAAAGGGAGTGGGCACAAGGAGGATGTAACCACCCTTAGGGACAGGAACCATTAGCTACTGCCCTCTGACCCATGTAACACCCCTAAATCTAGGATTTAAGGGCTCCCACCTGAACCCAGCTCACGAGATTCCTGGCAACCTCAAGACAAGAAGAAAGAAGAAGGACTGCTAAGCCGAACCCCCAAGAGTGAAGACTCCAGATGATAACTGACTTGGCCCCAGCCCTACCGGCCTGTCTGCAGCTTCAAGGACTCTGCTACCAAAAGGTGATGCATCCTGCAGGACCTGCAACCTTTCCAAACCCCCCCAGACGACTTCTTGCCAAGCAGAGGACCAAGTACTCTTGAGGGAGGCGGCTCTGTCCAGAAGAAACCATACAAAAGGTCTCCTGAAGGGACCCGGATCCGTGAGTCCTACCCACTCTGCACCTGACGCCCACGGCCTATGTCCAGGTGGCCCACTGGTATAGAGCAAGTCGCCAGGCGAATCCAACCTTGTGTCCACCCTGGGTTGACCCCTCCTTGCCAACACGACAATGCCTGCAGCCTAAATCTGAAGGACCCCATGACCGTGAGAGAACTGGATGAATATTCCCGACACCTAAAGGTACCCCTGCGCCCGTAGCTCCCTGGCCTTGGGGAATCCGACCACCGGTCCAGCCATGTTCACCAGATGGCCCTCCTCCTTGTCCAGCCTGTGGTTTCCCAAAACCGACCCCTTGGACCCAACCTGCAGCATCTTTGTGCTGGTCCCCCGATTGAAAAGCATTGGGAGCCCGACGCTGTGCTTACCATGCACCCAGCTGCCCCTGTGCCACTGAGGGTGTGTGTTTGGTGCTGATCTGAGGCCCCCCAGTGCTCACCTAAACACTCCAGGTCTGCCCTCCAAAGTCACGGGTACTTACTTGCCAGCAGATGTGTTTCGGAGTGCCCCCAGTCTCCATAGGATCCCATTCTAAAACTGCCTTCAAATTTGATCTCTGCACCCATCCGGCCCCGTGTTGCTGGTGGTGTAAGTTTGGTGTTATCCTGAACCCCAATCTGTGGAGATCCTAACCACGGAGACTGGAACTGTAAGTCGAGTTCTTACCTGAAAAAAATGCACTAACGGGGACTGTTCTGAAAATTGCACTGGCAACTTTTAAAAGTACAAAGTGTTACTTGCCAGTAAACCCTTTTATCTGCCAAACTAAACAAAGTGATATTGATGTACAAGTTACTTACCTTCGGTAATGAAATATCTGGTAGCGACATATTCTAGTTGCAGGCGTCAGACTGGATCCGGAGATTTTTCTTTGAGCAATACCCTTGCGCGACGGAGGTGGCGTCGCAGGCGTCGTGGTTGCTGTGATGACGTCGGGAGTAGTACATAGACGCCGCCCTCGCGCAGGGACGTCAGTTTCTTTTAATGACTTTCCACGCCTGAGCGCAGAGCCGCTAAGAACACTGAGATTGGTGCGCCAGAGCTAAGGACCTGAAAGAGGGAATACCTGTCCCTAGAAATCAGTATGCAAGCGGGGAGGATGGGTGGGCGGTAAGGAATCTGCAACTAGAATATGTCTCTACCAGATATTTAGTTACCGAAGGTAAGTAACTTGTACATCTGATAGAGACTTCTAGTTGCAGATTCCTTACCTTAGAATAGATACCCAAGCAATGCCATCCTCAGTGGTGGGCCGCGAACCAAGATCATACTAGAAAGTCCTGCAGGACCGAACAACCAAAGTAGCCGTCCCGACGGACCTGACTACCCAGGCAGTAATGCTTAGCAAACGTGTGCAGGGACGCCCACGTAGCTGCATGACAGATATCCAGGACAGGAACTCGGCGGGCTAACGCAGTGGATGCAGCAGTTGCTCTGGTAGAATGAGCCCGCAATCCTTCAGGAGGTTGATTTTTAACCAAAGCATAACACATTTTGATGCAAAGAAGCACCCATCGAGAGATGGTATGCTTTTGCACGCCTTCCCTTTCTTCGCATCCACATAGCCAACAAATAGTTGATCATCCACCCGGAAATCGATTGTACGATTGAGGTAGAACGGCAACGCTCTTTTTGGGTCCAGATGGTGGAGTCTCTCCTCCTCATGGGAAGGATGTGGGGGTGCGTAGAAGGTAGGCAAAGTGATGGACTGGCCTACATTAAATGGTGTAACCACCTTAGGAATGAAGGAAGCTCTAGTGCGTAACACCACTTTGTCAGGGTGTACAGACAAGTATGGAGGCTTTGAAGAAAGGGCCTGAAGCTCATTCACCCTGCGAGCAGAGGTGATAGCGATGAGAAAAACAGTTTTGAATGTGAGGAGCCGCAAGGGACAATTATGCATTGGCTCAAAGGGGGCACACATCAAGTAAGTAAGTACAAGATTAAGATCCCACTGAGGCATGATGAAGGGAGTGTGAGGAAATAAGTGGGTGAGTCCCTTCAAGAACCTACTCACAAGAGGAGATGTAATGAGTGAGGGCTGATCAGGAAGCCTAAGAAAGAGGGAAATGGCAGACAAATACCCTTTAAGGGTGCCCAATGCAGAGCCCTGCTAAGAACCTCTGAAAGAGGGGCAGAAAGGGGGTCAACAGATTTTTGGTGCACCATGCCACAAATTTATTACAACGACAGGCGTATACAGTTTTAGTCGATGGACGCCTGGCTGCCAAGACAACATTCCAGACTTTGGGTGGAAGGGCAAATGTCGTCAACTGTTGCCGCTCAATCTCCACGCATGAAGGCAGAGGTTGGTCAGGTTCGGGTGGAGAATCGTCCCCTGCTGCTGTGAAAGAAGATCCGCCCGAAGAGGCAGTCTTAGTGGAGGATCGATGGACATGCTCAATAGCTCTGGATACCACACTCGCCGAGCCCAGTCCTGAGCCACCAAGATAACTTGGGGCCGGTCGCACTTGATTTTCTTGAGAACTCTGGGCAGACGAGGGATAGGCGGGAAGGCGTAAAGGAGGCCGGAGCTCCACTCGAGAAGTCTCTGAGCGAGTGCCACCTTGGAAACTCCAACCCGCAAAATAGCTGACATTGCGCGTTCTTTGCGGAGGCGAACAGATCGAACCAAATCTCTCCCCCCCTTGAGAAAGAGACCTTGAACCACTTCTGGATGGAGACGCTATTTGTGATCGACAGTGCGTCGGTGGCTGAGTTAATGTGCTCTGGCGCTGAGAGAGCCCGCCGGATGTTGAACCATCAGGGTAATGCCCTGATGTTCCAGCCATGTCCAAAGGCGTAGTGCCTCCTGACAAAGTGTCCAGGACCCTACACTGCATTGTTTGTTGCAGTACCACATGGCAGTAGTGTTGTCCGTGAACACTTGCACCACTTTTCCTTTGAGAGAGGGAAGGAATGCTTTCAACGCAAGCCTGATCTCCCGGAGCTCCAGCATATTATGTGGAGTCCCGACTCCGCCGGAGACCAGAGGCCTCTGATCTCCGCCTCTCCCAGGTGGCCGCCCCACCCCAGAAGTGACGCTTCTGTCACTATAGAGAGATCTGGTTGGGGAAGGGAGAGGGATCTGCTGTTGACCCAATCGGGATTCGAAAGCCACCACTACAGGTCTTTCGCAGTCCCCTCCGAGATCTGGACCATGTCGGAGAGATTTCCCTGATGCTGCGCCCACTGGAACTTCAGGTCCCACTGCAGAGCCGGCATATGCCACCTGGCATGTGTTACTAGCAGGATGCAGGAGCCCATAGAGCCCAGCAGCCTCAGAGTCAGTCTCACCGAAACCGAAGACCAAGGCTGAAACATCGGAATCATAGCCTGAATGTCTTGGACTCGCTTTTCGGGAGGATAAGCCCAAAACTGCACTGTGTCCAGAACAGCTCCGATGAAAGGGAGCGTCTGAGAGGGAGCCATATGTGACTTCAGCACGTTTATAGTGAACCCCAGTTGGTGCAGGAGGTTCGCCGTTTTCTGAAGGTGGAAGACAACTGTCTTTGGTATCAGAAAGTAGTGGGAATAACAACCACAACCTACTTCTGGCACAGGGACCCTTTCTATAGCTCCCTTGGCCAAGAGAGCCGCGGCTTCCTGGCGGAGAAGCACCAAATGATCCTCTGAAAGATGATGCGAGGATGGTGGCATGTGTGGTGGTGCAGATTCCAAAGGGAGGCAGTAGCCCTTCCGAATGATCTTCAAAACCCACCCGTTTGTGGTGATATGTTCCTAGTGGGGCAGGTGATGGCGAATCCTGCCACCAACTGGATGGGATTGAGGGGACGGACTAGGAGGGTTTGGAGGATTCAGCGGGAGCAGAGGCAGAATGGACAGGCCTCTGGTGCCCTGTCCCACGGCCACATGGGATTCCGCATCCACAGCCATGCATAGGCTGTCCAGCGTGAATGGCATGGTAGCTGGGTTGAGGACGCCATAGGGTGCCCCTTCCGTGTCCACGAAAGGGACGAAAAGCGTGTGGCGGAGGAAAGACCAAGGGACCGAGCTGTAGCCCGGGAATCCTTGAATCTCTCCAAGGCCAAGTCCGCTTTGTCTCTGAAGAGACGAGTGCCATCAAAGGGCATGTCCATGAGTGACTGTTGGACATCCTCCGAGAAGCCAGAAGTACATAACCAGGCATGGCGCCGTAAGGCCACTGTCATCGCAACCGATCTGCCCAGAGAGTCGGTGGTATCCAGCCCACAACGGATAGTGAACTTTTCCGCGTCTCTCCCATCTTTCACTGCTTGGGAGATGATAGCATGGGCCTACAACAGTATCTGCGGCAGGACTTGCACAACCTTATCCCACAGTGAGTGGGAATAACAGCCCAAAAGACATACAGTGTTCACAGACCCCAGTGCTAGGCTGGAGGAAGAAAACAACTTCTTACCAAATTGTTCCAGCCTTTTGGATTCCCTATCCAGGGGTGCGGTAGGGAACGCCTCAGAAGAAGAGGAAGCCTGGATTACAAGACTCTCAGGCGTAGGATGTTGGGACAGGAACTTTGGGTCGTTCGGCGCAGGTCGATGGCGGCGAGCAATAGTCCTGTTCACAGGAGCCCCTGTGTTGGGTTTCGACCATGTACCCAAAAGGACATCAGTGATGGCCTCATTAAATGGGAGAAGGGGTTCCGAAGTAGAAGCCCCAGGCTAAAGCACTTCCGTCAGGAAATTAGACCTGACTTCCACAGTAGGTAGCTCAAGGCCAAGGACCTCAGCCGCCCTACTAACCACCATACTATAAGTAGTTCCCTCCGCCGTAGTGGTAGGTAGGAGAGAGCATGCCAGCGTCTGGAGAAGTAGCCAGACCACTGGCTTCGCCCAAGTCCTGTGCCAAGTCCATAATAGGGTCATCCTGGTATTCAGAAGGGTCCAGGGACCCCTCCAATTCCTTCTCGTATTCATACCCATAGGAAAATGGGTCTGTATCCGACCTCGGGCGTATAGGGCCCACTGAAGCCATGGCGGCATCGGCCGACGCTGCTCCGACTCCGAGTCGTCAGGGATAAGAATTGGTTCGACGTCTATAGTAGGCACTACCGACGTCGGGAGCGTCGATAAACGACCTGGCGCCGGGGAAGGTGTCGATGGTGCGACTGGCATCGGTGCGGATCTGGGCACGGATCCAGAGGCGACCTTGGTGGCCGGGGCCGAAGCCGTCAGTGCGGAACCCAAAGGCCCCTCAGCCAAACCCCTTGGGCCCGAAGGTGCCGTATCGGGGTTGGCCTGCCCAAAGATGAGGCGCATGGCCTCGTAAAACTCTAAGTTTGGCGGGGGTCGCTCCTGCTCCGGGAAACTCGGGGAAGCGCAGAGTCGACCCAGACGTAGGCTCCGAGGACGGAGGCCTAGTGCATGGACGTTTGTTCCGCGTCGCGTCGGCCGAGCGACGGGGTTAAGTCGGAGAGCGATGGCACTTCTTCGACTTCTTCTTACCTTGACCCGAGGACTTCGAAGAAGACAAGTGGTGATGACTCCGCGACCGATCTCAAGACCTTCCTCTCGAGCGAAACTGGAACCTACGCAGAGTCGAGTCCCGGGCTGCCATTAGCTTTAGGGACCGCTCCCTCAATGCTTTCGGGTGCATGGCCCAATACTCGGAGCACGACTTCGGGTTGTGATCGCGCTCGAGGCACCACAGACAAATGCAATGAGGATCCGTCACCAACATCGTCCAATTGCAGTTCTCACAAGGCTTGAACCTGGTCTTCGGGGACATCTCAACGCACCAAAGTCGTACCAAAAACCTCGACAAAACGGTCGAATTCAGCCAAAAAATAGCCTAGCGTAGCTCTCTCCGGATCAGCTCGTGTCGCGGAAAGAAAATAACTGATGTCACTGTGCGAGGGCAGCGTCTATGTACTACTCCTGACGTCATCCCTGCGACCACGACGCCTGCGGAGTCGACCAACGCCACCTACCAACGTGCAAGGGTATTGATGCAGAGATTTTTCTTCGAGCCAGTCTGACGCCTGGGGGAAAATTCTAAGGTAAGGAATCTGCAACTAGAATTCTCTATTACATACATATGTTCGATACTTATTTGCAAATGTACTTACCTGCAACAAGGTCCTTTGGGTTCTAGAAATAAAGTAACAAGATATATTTTTTCAATACAAAGACATTTGGCCTGGAGTTAGTCATTGAGTGAGTGCCTCATTTATTGACTGTGTATGTACAACACATTCTTTGCACTACCCTCTGATAAGCCTAACTGCTCGACCACACTACCACAAAAGACAGCATTAGTATTATCTACTTTGGCCTCTGTTAAGCCTCTGGGGAACCTCTGGACTCTGTGCACCCTACATCTCATAGTCTATGACTTTGCATTTACTGGACTACTCAGCCAATACCTAATCACACAAATAAATTCCAAAATTGCCTTTAGATTCAGTTGAATTCTGAATTGGAAATTTTTTCTGAATTTTCAAAAGTCCTGCCAGGGCCTTGTTTAAGTCCCCTTTAGCATTTCTTTTTTTAGATTTTAAAAGTTACTATAGTTAGGGGTTAGTAGCTAGAAGTAGTTTTTAGTTCCTAAAAGTAATCCCCCAACTTTAGCAACAAAATGAGCAGCTCAGAGGACATGTTAGCAGGGGTGGTGGATGCCATGGAGGCTTCTTGAGGTAGCAGTGGTAGAAGTGGCAGCAGCAGTGAAGGCTTGTTGTGGCAGTAGAAGTGGCAGCAGGAGTGGAGGTCTGTTGTGGTAGCAGAGGTGGTGACAGCGGTGGAGGATTGTTGAGGAAGCAGAGGTGGCGGCAGCAGTGGACGTCTGTTGTGGTAGCAGAGGTGGTGGCAGCGGTGAAGGCTTGTTGAGGAAGCAGAGGGGGTGGCAGCACTGGAGGTCTGTTGTGGTAGCAGAGGTGGTGGCAGCAGTGGAGGCTTGTTGAGGAAGCAGAGGTAGCAGAAGCAGAGGTAGCAGCAGCAATGGAGGTCTGTTGTGGTAGCAGAGGTGGCGGCAGCGGTGGAGGCTTGTTGTGGCAGTAGAAGTGGCAGCAGGAGTGGAGGTCTGTTGTGGTAGCAGAGGTGGTGACAGCAGTGGAGGATTGTTGAGGAAGCAGAGGTGGCGGCAGCACTGGAGGTCTGTTGTGGTAGCAGAGGTGGTGGCAGCAGTGGAGGCTTGTTGAGGAAGCAGAGGTAGCAGAAGCAGAGGTAGCAGCAGCAGTGGAGGTCTGTTGTGGTAGCAGAGGTGGTGGCAGCGGTGAAGGCTTGTTGAGGAAGCAGAGGTGGTGGCAGCAGTGGAGGTCTGTTGTGGTAGCAGAGGTGGTGGCAGCGGTGAAGGCTTGTTGAGGAAGCAGAGGTGGTGGCAGCAGTGGAGGTGGTACCGGTGGAGGCTTTTTGTGGTAGCAGAGGCGGCGGCAGCAGTGGAGGTCTGTTGTGGTAGCAGAGGTGGTGGCAGCGGTGGAGGCTTGTTGAGGAAGCAGAGGTGGCGGCAGCAGAGGTGGAGGCAGCAGTGAAGGTCTGTTGTGGTAGCAGAGGTGGAGGCTTTTCTGAGGAAGCAGAGGTGGCGGCAGCAGTGGAGGTCTGTTGTGGTAGCAGAGGTGGTGGCAGCGGTGGACGCTTGTTGTGGTGTCAGAGGTGGTGGCAGCAGTGGAGGCTTTTTGTGGTAGCAGAGGTGGTGGAGACATGGGGATAGCAGCTGTGGCTTCAAAGGCACCACCTAGTGTGGCTGAGGCTCATCTGCTGTAAATGCTGCATAGAATCTTCTGGGAGCTGGACCATGGGAGTGCCTTGGATAACTGAAAGAGCGATAGTGGCTCTGATAACAGTGGCCACACTCTCTGCTCATCGCAATCCTCTGGGAAACAATCTGAGTAATGCCAAGGATGTTTAAATTCTTGTCCCAGATCCCAGGGTTGACACCGGTAATCTAGTGGAACCTCAGCCTGTTCACCAGGACCATAGCCCAATATATACTGCACATTCAGATGGGGCAGGAGTACGAGCTTAGGTGCTAAAGAAAGACTAGCAAGCACAGATGTCAGCAATGTAGTTGTGGAAGACACTGGTGAGGTGGGCGTTGTTGAGAAACCAGATGAAGCACCTGCTCCTTGGATGCCAAGGGAAGGCTCATAAGTTGACAATGGTTTAAGCAGAAAAGATGTCTGAGAAGCTCGACCTCTATTCTAAATTGCCCAAAAGAGCATTTCAATTGATTTTGGAAATTTCGTTGGGATGCAGATGTAGACAACACAGAGTTGCTGGGTTTCCAGAGCATCTTTGCAAAATCCAGTGCAATGTATCCAAGCCCTGCATGATGGCCGCATTGACAGGTGAAGTAAGGATGTCTGAAGAATCAAAGCCACACTTTAGGAACTGTTTTGATGCATCTAGACCATCACTCACAAGGTCATTGAACAGCAATTGCAGGATAGGAATCTTACGTTCACTAGTTCCCATAGGGTAAGGACATACTAGCCTTCATGGCAGATGTCATTAGCTATACAAAGAGTCAAACTGCATGAGGCAAATTATTTGTGACCTAAAGTGTCATGTTTCTTGTTTCCTTCCTATTTTTTATCCTGTGGGCCATTATAGTCCTTATCATCCCGGGTCAAAGTATTTGAACCTGAACCAAAAACCTTCAAGTGGGGACCCATTGGTCTCTGGGGAGGTGCTCACAATATGGTTCACTGATAACATTTGTCTCCACCCTCTCCTTTGCCACATGGATGACACTTTTCCTTTCAAGTCCTTGCCTGTGCTGAAGTTGGCTCCATGGGTGGCAAAACTGGCACAGAAGAGGGGTTGTGCAAATGAAGGATGGCGCGCAATCCTGTTGCAACTTCTCCACTAGCACAGGTGGAAGCCCGACATCAGGGGTTAAGCTGCAGGAATCACCACGCCTGCAGGACATGACGCTGCCCTCCCTTGGGGAGAAGCTAAGAGTGTTGAGAACCATCCTGAAAAGATCCATCTACATTAGCAGGAAGGTTTTGACCTTCACTGGGTCCGTCAAAGGATTCAGAAACTTTTGTCTCCTCCTTTTAGGCACCGGGTGGGTGAGGGTGGGTCACCTAACATCGATGAAGTCTTTAAGCAGCATCAGAACGCTGAACAGTCTTCTTATGGCTTACTCTGCAAGGCTAAAAGACTGAGGCCCTTTGATAAGGCAACAGATCTAGTTGCTGTTGAACACTGAGGAACTTGTCGATGGGATAGAGAACTTATGACCCTCGGTGAGGCACAGAAAAAAAGTAACTGTTGCCAGCACGCTGGGTGACGCCTGATATATTCTGGTGACGTCACACCAGGAGGCTGTGCCTGGACCCACATGGTGCCGCATGGAGCCACCTGGTGGCGCAGGAGAATCACTGCTGAGGAAGAAGTTATCTGAACTAGTCTGAAGCCTTGAAGGAATATCCATACAATGAGCAATCTGGTGAAATATGTTCCATCAGAAAGGATTGAGAGATATAACAAACCCACCCCAGTTGGCATATGCTTGGACTGCTTGGTGAATGTATGGAAATGAAACAACAACATTTCTATCAGTCTTTAGCCTTAGCTTTCCGTAAAAATATGAAATTAAAATGTGGGCAGAAAACCATCCATGCATACACTTGAGGTCAGCATTTCATATCTCTCTCTCACTGTATGAATCTCAATGTAGTGAATGTTAGTAAAATAGACTCTCACCCCACAGAGCTGCGCAGAGGATTTCAGAGTTGAAGCGCTTCTTGTACTTGCGGATTTCAGGAGTGTCGCTGTGGGGACGTGTGTTGGTGGGGTTGACGTTGACAACCGACCCCTTGCGTGCCTCTAACTTCAGCTGCTCCAGGCGTGAGGCAGCATCACCGCTGACGAAGGATGCTGTAGGAAGGTGAGACACAAAAAATCAAGTAAAAGAAAGCAGCCAGAGGCTCTGCGATATTCAACAGAAACAAGTGAGATAGGGTTGGGGCAAAAACATCATTAGAAATGGAAGAAAGTCTGGGACAAAAGCCCATGAGGAAGGCCGCTGGAGGGAAGTAGTCCTGAGTTAGCATAGGTAAAGTAAGAGACCACACAGATGCTGTAATTAAACAGCAGACTTGAAAGTGAAACTCTGGGTGGAACTGGGACTCATATGATTTAGAATATAATGAATCACAACCGGTTTTCCCCTGGCCTGAGGAATCCTCCATGCAGGCAGCGCCGCCATGGGGATTCCGACCCCCTTCCCGCCAGCCTGGTTCTGGCGGTTTTCACCGCCAGAACCAGGATGGCGGGAACGGGTGTCGTGGGTCCCCTGGGGGCCCCACAAAGATTTTCAGTGTCTGCATAGCAGACACTGAAAATCGCGACGGGTGCAACTGCACCCGTCGCACCCTTTCCACTCCACCGGCTCCATTCGGAGCCGGCATCCTCGTGGAAGGGGGTTTCCCGCTGGGCGGGCGGGCGGCCTTCTGGCGGTCGCCCGCCGGCCCAGCGGGAAACTCAGAATTACTGCGGCGGTCTTTTGACCGCGCTGCGGTATTCTGTCGGGGGAACTTTGGTGAATGACCCCCATAGTGTGGCCATGAATTCTGACTGCACATAGGCGTGATGCCTACATGCAAATGATGCAACTCAAAGAAATAGAGAACAAAGTGCGGACAGATCTGGTAGACACCTTAGAAGATACAACTGTTTTACTAAGTATAGCAGTGATTAAACCTCGCTAGACTCTAAAAGATGAAGAGCGAGAATATTTAGAACTCTCTATTATGGTACAGGTGGTAGAAATAGCAATTGCTGAAATGCAATCCGGCAAAACAGTTGGGCCCAGTAGGTTTCCACTTGAAATCATCAAATGATGTAGCCTAATTCTGTCCCAACACCTCTTCAACATGCACAACGATTCATACAAACAAATATTTTGCCACCAGACCTAGAACTTACCAAATGTTTGGTCATACTGAAGCTAGGCTGACACCCAAATGTATGCAAGTCATACTACTCTCTTTAATTGATTAATATAGACCAAAATCTTTGCCCACGCATAGCCAATAGTTTACCAGGGACCATCCCTAACATATACTTACGAATCACAATGGTTTGATGACATTTCGTACCACAAGTTACTGCATTAGAAGAGTCAAGATGGCTTTGGAATAGGCATATACACCCCCACAAGCCAAGTGCACTGACACAAGTTGATTTGGAGAAAGCTTTCAGTACTATTAGCCAGACATTTTTTTGTTAAAAGAAACAAATTAATTTTGGCCCATGCTTCTTGTCCTATATTAAAACCACATATAAGGTGCATCAAGCTCACGCAAGAGCGACCACTCCCCTAAGCAGCAGGGCTGTCTTCCTCCTCACTGCTCCCTTTGCTTCAGCCATGGAGCCGTTAGCAACCTATTATCTAATGTGATGCAAAGCACTGTGCTTCCATTGGGATGGATGAATCGAAGCTCGAATACGCGTATATACCAAAAAATACACCAGAAAAATGCTAAACGTCTGAGCACAGACTGGTTATCATGTTCAAATTGTACAAAGAAGCACTGGAAGTCAAGGTCAACTGCAGCAAATTCACAATAATCTTGGTTGGACTGCCACTCAGTTTCTGTGCAGACAGCTTTAAATATCTGGACATACACATAGCCACAGGCCCTAAACACAACTGAAACCTCACTATGGCTACTCAAACCGAGAAACTCCATAAAGGCACCAATGGCAGAAACAGTTCACTACAGAACACCGTGGGGAGAAAATCCATGAATAAAATGATTCTACTAACAAAGCTCATATCCATCAGACAGAATGTTCCATTTCACATTCTGCAATGATGGCTCGGCAAAATGCAAGCAGAAGCTTGTACGGTCCTTTGGCATGGCAAACGCCACTGATGGCGTTTAACAGATGCACCTGTTTTGTTTCAAAGGACAGCATGGGAAGGGGTGATTTATGCATGCATTGCTGGGCTGCACAAATTGTTACCATAAATGAATGGCTCTTTGGTGATAGAGAGGACCAAGCACTCAGGCTTGAAGTAAACACACAGGACAAAGTGGGACACTTGGGTTTAGTGTTTGATGTCCCATTCCTACGACCTTGCCGATCAATACCAGGATATCCTTAAAATGTTTGCACTGGGCCCTTCACTGGCTAGAGTGGGCGGGGAAGGCATCACAAGAAACCCCTTTGTGCTGTGGGAAATGGCTACTACATATTGGCAAACTGACAGGGATTGGAAAATAGGCCCTCAAGGGGTGCCAAAATTGGGGAAAGTGTGGGAAGTTAGCCATACGAAATCCTTTGCAACTTTACATACAGGGTTTGACCTGCACAAGTCATAGATTTTTCATTACTGTTTAACGAGACATGCTCTTACACCACACCACTGACCCTCCTGAACACAACCCCTTAAAGCCAAAGTCGTCTTGTGACACTTGGAAATGGGAGGTATCGCTAGGATACAATGCTCCCCAAACACCAATGCAGCAGACAAACACAGAACAGGTGGAAAAATGGAGACTGGGTCCTTTAGACAATGAGGGCTGGAGGAACGCTAAGGTAGCCCTAGAGACACTACAGTATCAACAAAATTACAACAAATACGATGAAACTACTTGCACACAACGTACCTCACCCCAGAAAGAATACGGACATGAGTGTGATTCTTTTTGGCATGTGCACTAGGTGTGGATCACTATTATGCAATTTCTACTACAAGGTATAGGAACGTAATGTAATAAAAGAATATTGTGGTCTTACACTAGAAATTGTATCTAAGTTACTAGGACGACCCACTGAACCCTTCCCTGGACACACTACTGGGAATGTTAGACTAGTAATGTTTGTGTCTGTGTGTGGGAGGGGGGGGTTTAGGAGTAGGTAGGGGGGAGTTGTGGGGAAATAACCCTAATAGTCACTGGCACTCTTTTGTCAAAAGAGACATCACCAGGCCGAGCTCTACCAGAGAGAGAGTGGCTTAGAACTATAAACCTTTGAGGAACTGATTCACTGCCATCACAGGGAGGGTGGCCTGCTGGGGTCACCTGACCACCATGTATGTATTGGATTGCTTTTAAATAATGCACTCTTTTTTATGCAGCCTATTTCCCCTAAAGAAAAATGGGATCCTTTTACAAGAAATGTTATGAGTAGACTGTGGTCCCATGGACTTCTAAAAAAAAAAACAAAAAAAAAACAAAAAAAAACATTTTTTTTTATCATTCACAAAGGGGAAGGGTCCACTGGGTTGAGCCAATGAAGTGTCTCCTTCTCTTTCGAGGGATGAGGCAAAGCAAATATCGCTGAAAGGATAATGGATTGTAAGCTTTGAAAGAGTCATAAATTTAGGCAAAAAGGCCTCTCTCACTGTCAAAACCAGCTTGTCTTGAAAAAAAAAAGTGGAGTAGGGAGGCTGCACTGAACTCAAAGCTCACCCATGCGACAATCGGAAGTTGTTATGGCAAAGAATACAGTCTTCAGAATGAGGAGGCATAGAGAACAGCTGTGCATCAGCTCGAAGGTAGCGAACATTAGGAAAGTGATGAGCAAATTAAGATTACACCGTGGAAACACAAGGAGTTTGGAGGCTACGGGAATATGCTTATCAAACCTTTCTAAACCACATCCCAACAAACGACCTAAAGACGGCTGGTCTGGAAAATGCAAAAATGTCACACAGGGTGACAAACAACCTTTGATAATGCCGACATAAAGTCCTTGCTGGGCCAGAGTTGACATAAACAACAAGACATCCAACCTCTCCCACATGACCTCAGACCAGCAGTGATGTATTCCTCACTATTGTAAAGTTTGGGTGGGGCAGGGAGAGAGGTCTGCTGCAGGTTCAACTGCGGCTGAGCAGTCAACAAAGCAGATCTTTTGCAATCTCTGCAGAACCTGACAATGGGCCCGCTGAGACTTCAGGTTCCAGTATAGATCTCACATGACACATGGCATAGTCCACGGGCAGGATGCAGAAGGCCTCAAGGCCCAGATGTCTCAGAGTCTCTCTCCCTTAAGCCCATGACTGGGGCTGAAACGTCAGAATCATATCCCAAGTGCTCTAGGCTCGAAGTGACAGAGGGAAGGCCCAGAATCGCAACTTATCTAAAGCAGCATTTGTGAAGGAGTCAGGTGTGACTTTGCCATATTGACAGTGAACCCCAACAGTGTCAGGAGGTTCGTTGTCTCTTCGGGTGGTCCGCAACTGACTGTGGTGAAGCTGTCTTTAACAGCCAGTCGTGGCGGTGGCGGAGACCTTCGAAGATGTGCTACGATCATCACCATCACTTTTGTGAACACTCCAGGAGCAATGGGAGGCCGAAGGGGAGCACAGAAAGTTAGCTTCACACGGCAAGTAGATTCTATGGGCCTGCAGGACGGGTACATGAAAGTAGGTGCCCTGCAGATTATAATCACCATCAAGTCCACTAGATCCAGGGCAGAGAGAACCCCAGTCAGTGTAAGCATCTGAATTTGTCCTTCAGCCATTAAGTCATTTAGAAAGCGTACCTTTAACACAGGGCAAAGACCTTCGTCCTTCTTCTGCACAGGTAGTTACCAGAAGGGCAGGGGACTAGGACATTCGGTGCCACTGGGGGCCTGGACATTGTCTTCTTGATCTCCGGGTTGCCTCTTGCAGGGGCAGTGGCGCTGCTGGTATGTTAAACCTCTGGAGAATCCCAAAAGGGATGAAACTTGTGGAAATTGCCTAGCAAGAGTAGAAAAAACGAAGGAGGGCATAGTGGCCCAGCTCACTTTAAAGCATTCCAGGACCAAATCAGTCTGTCGAGAGGCATGTCTATAACTGATGCCTGCACGTCTCCAGAGAAGCCTGTGGCTCTCATCCATGCATAATGCAGCAGACCCACGCTAGTTACAACTGCTCTGCCCAACTAATTCGTACTATCAAGGCTGGAATATATTACATGTCTGGCCGCATCCTGACAATACCCGATGGTTTGAGCTAAGGAGGTCCTAAACTCTTCAGGGATTTTTGGTAAGATCTTGCTGACCATGTCCCAGAGAACATAACAAGCAAACTGAGATTGGCCAACTGCAGGGCCAGGCTGTCCATGGGAATCCCTTGCTTCCAGGGTGCATCAATTCTTTCTGACTCTCTGCCTGGGGACAGTGATAGGGAAAGAATTGTGGTTTCCCCTGCTGGTGGAAGCTTCAAATATCAGACTTTCTGGGAAAGGGTGCTGAGTTAAGGAATCCGAGACGCGTGGTGCTGGTCTGTGGCATCTGGCTACCTCCCTGTGAACTGGTGGGAAAGAAGAAGGCTTAGCCTGGGTGCCCAGTGATATGTCCATCTGAGTGTCACTGAATTGCAGTAGCGGTCTGGAGGAAGCCTGTCTAGACTGCAGAATTTTAGTTAGAGCTTTTGTCTTAACTTCCATGGAAGTACTTTTCAAGTCTAATACTTCAACTGCACGACGTATCACCGTAGTAACAGAAGTACTCTTCCTTGCTGATAGGCATGTGGGGAGGGGATTGGGTTTTGGGACTCAGCGTATTCTTAGGGCCCGAAAGCAGTTCAGAGGACGCGAAAGACACACAATATGGAATTTTTAAGGAACTCAATCTGTGAAACGTCGTTGTCAATGGCCCTAGAAACTCAGGGTGTATCGGCCCAGTTGCAGAATCTGCTCTCATTGTGGGACCGTGAGCAAGACAAAGATGCTCCCTCACAACTTCTCAGGCAGGCAGTGGAGGTTTGGGATGAATCCTGCTTAGCCTTCTTGTGCTTCCACTTACCTGATGACTGACACAGATCCTCGTCGCAGGAACAGCCCCGGGTCTCACTCGGTGCACCACTCAGTGTTGTTCCCGGAACCCATAAGCCAGAGAGATGTCTTGTGTGGGTTTGTGACAGACAGACCAGACAAAGCTTAACATTGTAGTTTTAGGAAGGGGTGTGATCCCTTGGACACTAGTTTTTGTAGTAAAAACTTGTCAACTGATTAAATAAAATGGGGGAGCGAACTCCAGATCCACGCACAAAGATACAAAAACAAAGGAATATACATCAACGTGTAAGGGTGGCAGTTATATGCAGCTCCATCACCACTTCCAGGGCGAAACAGAGCTGCAAGGCACCACCTATGGGTGCAGGGGCAATGTTATTTGATATCTTCTGGATCCAGTCTAGCACCTGGGAATATTCTAAAGGTGAGGATCTGCACTTAGAAGAATTCATCAGAATGTGGGCTATAAAAATTAGTTGGATTTGCCATCTCCAGTTTTCCAGATTTCATTGGACAGTGAAGAAGCAGGAGGGAAGATAAGAAGAGAAACTCTGCTTGTGAATACGACTAGAGTGTCTTGCAGGGTTACAAATTACCTGTGCAATTCTACAGAGAAACCCCAGCCCTTCGCCTGGGACCATCCTAGTGACAGAAAACAATCCACAGTAATCCATGTTGGTGTTCCTGCTCAGGTAATCTACTTGAGTGCTGTGTATTTCAGTATCATTTTAAGAGTAGACACAAACTCACCCTATGAGGTTGCAGTCGTACTCAGCAGGCATTGTCTTTACAGCTAAGTAGGCAAGCGTTGAAGGCAAATGACAGTGAAGGAGGTCTGCTGGGATTCTGACAATGGCTGTGATAATTTAGAATCGGTTCAAAGACCAGTGCATTTCGTAGGTGTAGATAGATGCACAAGCCATATGCCTTTCACAAGGCTGGAAGAATCCAAGCTAAAGTGATCATCTTAAACCAAAATGTTGCTATTTTGTGAAATCTTCTCTCTAGCCTTAATTGATCACAATCCAGAAGAGGTGGACTAAAACAACCGGGATTAATTTAAAGTCGACCCACAGGCTTCAATGGTAAATTAGGCATTTTGGGATGGTGAATAAAATGCCATATCTCAAACAAAGTGTTGTGTCAAAGTTTGTAGGTCACTCTCATTTATTGTATGCTTTCATAGGCAATGCCCAAGGGAGGGCCCAACCTTTAACATCCAAGGGAAGAGTGTGTGGAAACTGGGGGACTGTTATGCATAGAGGGCAGAACCATACAGTACCTGCTATGGGGATTGTATCTCCACTACCACCGGAAGTCTGGTAGATTCCTAGATCCACAAACATTGTGAAGGAGCTCTTCCCGGGGGCTTTTACAAGCCCCCTAGACTGGTACTGAAAGAAAACAAACAATGAGAGGCCATTTAAAGTCCATTACTTCCTGTGAGATCTTACTGCCAACACCAGCTCAATGACTGCATTTATGAAGCTACGCTACCCATCTCCAATATACACTAGCTTTCTTTGGAATTTTTGCCTTGTTTCACAGTACTTTTGCCCAACTGTAAAAATATAAAGGAACACTGAGAAGCCAATGCAGGACTCGATGATCACAAATCGGCTTACGTTTTGAGAGGAAATGCCAGAAAAGCTTGCTACTGACCTGCTACATAACAATACCCAAACCAAAAGCAGGAAAAGGGGATACAAGATTGTGTTTACATCAGGACAACATAATCTGTATCTTTTGTTTGAAAACTTTCAGCAAAGCTTGGTTGATGAACTGAAAAGGTCCAGCAAGTACTGCTGGCTGCAGTGGACAATGATGTTTGCAAAGGCCTATCAGAAGAACCTGTGTTGTGGCTCTCTACTTTAAAGAGGAGGGAAGGAGGAGCCATTCTGTGCCAGTAAGTAAGGGTTGTTGAGTGGTGGGAAGTCAGAGGAATCAGGAAATAAGGAGAGAATCGTGGCAAAGCAAAGGCATGGCCTGGAATGAAGAGTGGCATGCGTGACACATTTAACTTGGGGATAGCTTAACTTTGGGAAGGCAAAAGATTATCATGGAGGTGGGGCAATGGTGCTGGGCACTCAAACATAATTACAAAGAACAAGGGGCAATGAGGTATTTGATGGGCCCCGCAATTGCATTCTCACCCATACTGAGCGGAAGGCTGATATTGGGGATAATATCCCTGCATATAGGGATAATAAAAAGGCACCTTCACCTACTTTGTAGCACCCCTGAAAATGTTGCTGTGTCCGTGCCTATTTTCATGGCCTGCAAGCATCATAAGTCTTGCCAAACAACTACTGGCCACTAAATGGCATGTACAGTAAGTACCCTCAACTGAACCTCTGATCGCGGTTGGTGCCATGTAGCACGGCACATCATGTGAAGAAGGCTGTCATTGTGGTGTTAGAAACGTTTAGTGACATCTGGAGGACAAATGATACTGATTCCCCTTTCTTCAAAATGTTTTTCACTTGATCTTAATAGCCTTCAGAGAACTAGCGAACATAAGGGGCCATGTCATCCCCCAGCTGTCAATCATAATAAGAAAAGATGGTGCTAACTTTTGCCATTTTCATTTCTGTTGGTGCAAACGTACAAGTTACTTACCTTCGGTAACAATATATCTGGTAGAGACATATTCTAGTTGCAGATTCCTTACCTCCAGGCGTCAGACTGGATCCGGAGATTTTTTCTTCGAGCAATATCCTTGCTCGTCGGTCGACTCTGCAGGCGTTGTTGGCCTTGTAGTCACCGTGATGACATCGGGGGTAGTACAGTGACACGGCCTCAGCGCAGTGATGTCAGTTTCTTTTAACGACTTTCCACGCCAACGTGCAGATCCGCGAAGACCACTGAGATTGGTGCGCCAGAGCTAAGGTCCTGAATGGTGAATCCCTGTCCCTAGAAATCAGTTTGCAAGCAGGGAGGATGGGAGGGCGGGTAAGGAATCTGCAACTAGAATATGTCTCTACCAGGTATTTCGTTACCGAAGGTAAGTAACTTGTACATCTGATAGAGACTTCTAGTTGAGGATTCCTTACCTTAGAATAGATACCCAAGCAATGCCACCCTCGGAGGTGGGCTGTGAACCATGATCATACTAGAAAGTCCTGCAGGACCAAACAACCAAAGTAGCCATTCCGACTGACCTAACTGTCCAGGCAGTAATGTTTAGCAAATGTGTGCAGGGATCTCACTTATCTGCCTGGCAGATATCCAGGACAGGGACTCAGCGTGCTAACGGAGTGGAAGCAGCAGTGGCTCTGATGGAATGAGTGTGCAAGCCCTCAGGGGGTTGCTTCTTGGTCAAGCGTAACACATCTTGATGCAAAGAAGTACCCATCGAGAGACGTTTTTGCATCGCCTTCCCTTTCTTTGTATCCACATATCCAACACAGAGATGATCGTCCACCAGAAAATCTTTAGTATGATTTAGAATTCCAATGCTTTTTTGGGGTCCAGATGGTGGAGTCTCTCCTCCTCATGAGAAGGATGTGGGGGGGTGTAAAAAGTAGGCAAGGTGATGGACTGGCCTGGGAAGCAAGGACGCCTTGGTGCGCAACACCACTTTGTCCCAGTGCACAGTAAAGTATGGGGGTTTTGAAGAAAGAGCCTGAAGCTTACTCACTCTGCGAGCAGAAGTGATGGCAACAAGAAAAACAGACTTGAAAGTGAGGAGCCATAAAGGGCAACTGTCCATTGGCATGAATGGAATACACATTAAGAAAGTAAGGACAAGATTGAGGTCCTACTGAGGCATGATAAATGGAGTGGGGAGGAAATAAATAGGTGAGACCTTTAAAGAATTGATTGACAACAGGAGACTTAAAAAGTGAGGGCTGATCAGGTAACCTAACAAAGGCCGAAGTAGCCGATAAATACCCTTTAAGGGTGCCTTAAGCAGAGCCCAGATGGGCTAAAGAAAGAATGAACAAAAGAACCTCAGAGAGAGGAGCAGCGAGGGGATCAACAGATTTGTTGCTGCACCATGCCACAAATTTATGCCAACGACAGGCGTATACCGTTTTGGTGGAGGGACGTCTGGCTGCCAAGATAACATCACAGACTTAGAGTGGAAGGTCAAAAGCCGTTAACTGTTGTCGCTCAATCTCCACCCATGAAGGCGGAGGTTGGACAGGTTCGGGTGGAGAACCGTCCCCTGCTGCTGCGACAGAAGATCCGCCCGAAGCGGCAGTCTGAGTAGAGGATCCGTGGCCCTGCTCAATAGCTCGGGATACCACACTCTCCGTGCCCAGTCCGGAGCCACTAAGATAACTTTGGTCCGGTCATCCCTGATCTTCTTGAGAACTCTGGGCAGAAGTGGGATAGGCAGTAAGGTGTAAAGGAGGCTGGAGCTCCACTTGAGGCGAAAAGAGTCGCCGAGCGAGTGCCGCCTTGGAAATTGCAACACGCAAAACCGCTGACATTGTACGTTCTCTGCGGAGGCGAACAGATCTAACCAAGGCTCTCCCCACTGCTAAAAGAGACCTTGCGCCACCTCCGGAAGGAGACCCCATTCTTGATCGGCTATGCATCGACGGCTGAGTTCATCTGCTGTGGCGTTCAGAGAGCCCACCAGATGTTGAACCACCAGAGAAATGTGCTGATATTCCAGCCATGTACAGAGGTGTAGTGCCTCCTGATGAAGGTTCCAGGACCCTATTCCGCCCTGTTTGTTGCAATACCACATGAAAGTAAGGTTGTCCTTGAACACTTGCTCTAATTTCCCTTTGAGACAGGAAAGAAATGCTTTCAACACAAGCCTGATTGCCCGGAGCTCAAGAAGGTTGATATAGAGCCCAGACTCCGCTGGCGACCAGAGGCCTCTGACCTCCGATGTGGCCGCCCCATCTCAGAAGTGACGCATCTGTCACTATGGGTAGATCTGGCTGGGGAAAGGAGAGGGATCTGCCGTGGACCCAATGCAGATCCGAAAGCCACCACTGCAGGTCTTATGTAGTACCCTCCGAGATCTGGACCATGTCGGAGAGATTTCCCTGATGCTGCACCCACTGGAACTTCAAGTCCCACTGCAGAGCCTGCATGTGCCATCTGGCATGTGTCACTAGCAGGATGCAGGAGGCCATGAGACCCGGCAGCCTCTGAGTCGTCTCACCGAAACCCAAGACAGAGACTAAAAGATCGGAATTATAGCCTAAATTTCTAGGACTCGCTTTTTGGGAGGACAAGCCCTAACCTGCATTGTGTCCAGAAAAGCTCAGATGAAAGGGAGCGTCTGAGAGGGAGTCAGGTGTGACTTCGGCATGTTTATAGTGAACCCTAGCGTGTACAGGAGGTTCACCGCAATCTGAAGGTGGGAGATGACTTTCTAGGGCGAGTCCACCTTCAACAGCCAGTCGTCGAGATACGGGAAGACTGAAACCCCCAACCTGCACAGATGAGCTGCAACCACCGCCATCACTTTCTTGAACACCCGAGGGGCGCTGGTATGGCTGAAGGGGAAAACTGTAAATTGCTTGTGACCTACCGCAAATTGTAGGTAACACCTGTGGGCAGGCAGGATGGGAGTGTGAAAATAAGTGTCCTGCAAATCCAACACTACCATCCAGTCTCCTGGGTCCAAGGAATACAGAACCCGAGCCAGGGTGAGCATTTTTAATTTCTCCTTTTTGAGTAAGTAATTGAGGTCCCGAAGGACTACGATAGGACTTAAGCCCTTGTCCTTTTTGGGCACCAGAAAGTAGCGGGAGTAACAACTACAACCTACTTCTGGAGCAGGGAACTTCTCTATGACTCCCGTGGCCAAGAGAGCCGTAACTTCCTGGTGGATAAGTGCCAAATGATCCTCTGGAATATGGCTGACTGATGGAGTCATGGCTGGTGGGGCATATTCGAAAAGGAGGGAGTAGCCCCTTCGAACGATCTGCAAAACCCACCTGTCCGTAGTGATCGATTCCCAGTGGGGCAGGCGAAGGCGCATCTTGCCGCCAAATGGTGAAGGGACGGACTCTGAGGGTTTGGAGGCTGCAGCAGGGGCAGGGGCAGACTGTGCAGACCTCTGGTTCCCTGTTCCACGCCCACGTGTGATTCCACGTCCCCAGCCACGCAGCGACTGAACAGCAGAGGGAACGACTTATTCTATATGGTGGTCAGTAGGGCAGCTGAGGTCCTTGGCCTTGAGCTGCCTACTGTTCAGGTCAGGTCAAATCTGCTGACAGAGGTGCTTCAGCCAGGGGCTTCCACATCTGAGCCCCTTGTGACATTCAATGAAGCCCTCACCGATGTCCTATTGGGTACTTGGTCCAGAACCAACACAGGGGGCGCCTGTGAACAGGACTATCACACGCTGCCATCAGCCCACCACAAAACGACCCTGAATTCCTGTCCCAACACCACACGCCTGAGAGTCTTGTCATCCAGGCATCCTCTTCATCGGGCGCATTCCCTTCCGCAACCCCGGATAGGGAATCAAAAAGGCTGGAACAATTTGGGAAGAAGGTGTTTTCTTCTTCCACTCTCGAGCTTCAGTCCGTGAACACCGCATGCCTTTTGAGCTGCTATACCCACTCTCTGTAGGATACGGCTGCGCAGGTTCTGCTGCAGATACAGGAGGAGGCCTGTGCTATCGTTTCCCAAGCTGTCAACAATGGAAGAGATGCGGCAAAGTTCACAATCAGATATGGGCTGGACATGACCGACTCTCTAGGTAGATCGGTTGCAACGACTGTGGCCTTGAGGTGCCACACCAGGTTGCGTACATCTGTTTTTTCGGGGGATGTCCAGCAGGCTCTTATGGACATGCCCTTTGATGGCTCCTGTCTCTTTGGATTCATGGCACACTCTGCAGCACACATAGAAGTAACAAATTGCCATTATTGATTGCTTATGTGCATTCCTTAAAACGCAGGCAGCCTGGCACTATGGTGCAAGAGTGTCTGCGTTGGCACCAGGCAACTAATTGTAGCCCCAGCAGTAGGGAAACCACAGGGGTGCACCGTATTGTATTATATATGGTGCATCCCTGCGTTTCTGAAGTAATGCAGCATGGCACTTCCAAATTTGGCACCGCACTACGCAACTTCTTAGTAATTGAGGCCTTTAGTGTATGGGTCGTCCTAGTTATCTTAAATGTGAAGCTTCAGCCATGCTCTCTGCTTGAAATAAAGTTTTATCTCTACTTCCCAGTACAGAGAGGAGCAGATGCAGTGTATCGTCCATATCTGAAGTGGGGTACAGGACTTTCTGAAGGAGCAACTCCAAAAGGTCACACTGAAGAAAAAAATGAGCATAGTTCAGAGGATTCCCTGTGGCCGGATACACACGGTAGCTATCTAACCATTGGTGCATCAGAGGAGGATGGAATTCTGGGGCTCTCCACCTGATTGGTTGGATTTCAGGTTACAAAATGAGGTAGATGGGCTACATGTACTCTATTGCTCTTTTCAAATTTAATTTTAATGTCAGTTGCTGCATTGGAATACTACCCTATTAGTTTTGACAACCAAAGGTTCACAGACTGACATCTGGGAACAATTCAAGCATGTGAACCTATCAGAGATAAACGATTCCCCATGGCTCCAAAGGTAACATATTTGCACAAATGACGGTATCTGAATTTTCCTCCTTTATTAGTTCTAAGGAAGAGCTGGAGGGAGGATGGCCTAACTTCTATCAAAAAATGAAGTTCCACTTGCACTAGGATATAATACAGATGACTGCCCTAAATATTGACTCAAATCAGTCAGTTAAAAAGAATAGGTTGATTTTTTTAAACTATTGCCATAGTGAAGTGTGACAATGAGTGATGAATAAGAAGGGTAAACAGTCAGTGCGCTACTTAAGGATTTTGAAATCATTCTTAGCTTTAAACAAGACCTGAGAGTGCATTTGTAAACTGATGGATATATACTTTGTTTGGGGTCAAGTTAATAGTCTTTTCTAAATTGAGTTTGAATTCCATGTTGAGCAATTAGTATGAAAGAGTGTAAATACTCATATGGGGTCAAATGCTGACATGCACAAACTGTTATATTATTAAGAAAGAGCTTACTTTTAAAAGACCAACAAACATATGAGAATTACAAACAAAGTTTAATTTAATTGTGCTCTTGACAGATGATTTTTGCAGGCCAACAGTTGACCTTTACTTGATTATGGGGAGAAAACAAACTCCTCTTAAAAATCTAATAGTGATATGCCAAACCTATAACGGTAGATATCTTCTACTCTGTCTATTTTTCCGGGATATCACCGTGAGTAAGCCCATTTGAGGGAGAAACCTATAGACAAAAAAGCAATAGCCAAGCCTTACTAACAAATTTTACAAAGATGAAATTAAGCGCATTTCAACATATGCAGGCTGTTGGGCAGAGAGTGTCTCCTCATTACTTTTTCCAAATGTTTGGGTAATAGGAGCAAAACTCCAAGGTAAAAGCAGATCTAACGTCTTTAAAAGCTGCGACAGTTGACAATAAAGACTGCGACAAGCTGTAATTCTTTAAGAGCGGCAAATTTCAAGGTATATGCAAAAGGATTGGCCACTGGGCATGTATCAGTCACACCGGACAGCAAGGACAGATGTTTAAAGTTTTACATTATGGCTGTTCAGTCATCCTGCCTGGTGCAGGAAGCTTAATCAGGAAATGTGACGGGGTGAAAAGGGGTAAAAACAATTTAATATTCCTTAAGAGCCTGGTACAAAATTCCACTTGTTTTGAAGCCAAGGCTTTTAGGAAGTTTTATGAAAGACAGCCAAGCTGACATTTCCCAAGTACAGGACAATATTATATTAAGGCGTTTTGTTTGCAGTTCAGAATGAGTCATTTTCCTCATCATGGGTGTCGCTGGATGTTTTTGCAAGGAATGAAGAATGTTTCTCTGTCTTTTGCACTCCCAGAAAAAAAAGAGCTCATAGATGTAACACAGAGCTTTCCGCAAGCATAGGCAAGGCCCACTGCGGGTTTCAAGCTTTACATGCTTCTATTGCAGATCAGATTAATGACATGCAAAATTATTAGAACCGTTTCCTTTTCAACTGAAAATACCAGACAACTACTGGCCTCTAAACATCAAAACCGAGTTCCCCGGTCTTTTTTCCCTACAGGTAATTCCATCTCAAGCCGTCCTGCCAATCCCGCCTTAGAGTGGCTGTTAGCAAGCATATTTCAGCTTTTTTCACACTTAATCCTAGAAGTAAGTGAATATGCCAACCAAAGCCTCTGGACTACTTAAATTGTATGCCATATCACTGGTCAGTGTATTTGTAACAACGCTCTCTTATTGGCTAGAGGGTGGCCACTGATGCTGGTCACTACTCTGTTGTGTTTATCAGTGGAACGCCGCAGACAGATTCGGAATTGTCCTCTTCATCTCAGTGGGCATCAGGCCACTGGCTGTCCTAATTGTCGCACTAGGACACGTGAAGCGCTCTCTGTAGCCCTTCACAACATGCACCTATTTTGCTAAGTCCGTAAAGTTGAAGGGGTGAGAGCGAAATATTATGTAAGAAAATATCAACTATTTGAATTTGTAGCATGAAGGAAATTGACTTCAGCATCTGCCCACAATTTCAAACTATGAATTTCAAAACTCAGTCCGAGTCCGCCTTTTCAGAATGCTGATATGGTTTGGGGGTACACCATGGTTCCTTGCATTAATACATTACTAAAATAGAGACCAATAAATCTTTTGGAAATCACCCTGCAGTGGCCGCCACCCTAGAGAACTGAGGTGCCACAGGGACTCTTACAGCACAGTACTAATGCTATTATCACACACAGAGTGTCAGAACTGGTTTCTACAGACTTAAACCGCACAAATTACTTGAAAATGTGACTCTACCCAGAGAGTCACTGTCTTCATTTGAGTTCTTTTCTCAGCTCTGAAGACTCTACAGCACTTGGATCTCACCAGCTCCTGGACGTACTGTCGAATTACACACCCTTATTGGGGAAAGTCTCCCTTTTCAGCAGTCCCCAACTTTCTATGTTAGAGTATTTCACATGGAAGGACGGTGATGGATCAATACCTGTAGAATGCAATGGCCTCAATGTTGATTTCTTGTAGATATATTACTTTGGATGACTAACCATTGTCGGGGAAAGAAGCCACCTGTGTCTGATTGTATTTCAAGGATAGTAACATGCCAGGATTAACCAGTACCTATGTACCTGTGAATGCAGTCACAATGCCTCAGACAGAAGGTATGCACCAAACTGCTATTAGATGTGCTTAGTAAGCTGATTTGCTGGAGATCTCCAGCAAGGCCCATAGAGGCACCACTTATTGCCACTGAAGCTCAAACCCAAGAGTAAACACAATATCTTCAAATGCACTACTGTGACAGCCTTGCAGTGCACACTTTTTTTGTTAAGGGGGGAATGGGGTGAGGGGATAGACGATAGAGCATTGCATCCTTACATCCGTTCCGCTGCCATCTTTGGCTGGAGAAGTGTTCTGTCCCTTGGGGTCTGTGGGGGAGTGACTTGGCTGAACCACGTCAGGCAGGTTGGTGTAACCATTACTGTCTGCGTGTAGGAGGCTGCGGTCCTCCTCTGGGGTCTGAGGAAGAAAACCACAACAAGAGTCACTGGAGCAGCATGCAGCACACGTTCACACCCACAAAGCTTGGTTACATGCGCACGCTAAGCAAGTTTCTTCATGCAAATACTTTAGAGCTAGACACAAATGCCTCATTTTCTTTCTATCCCCTCTGGTTGCCTTTAGTACTGCATGGGAGCATGCATCCAGTTTGCATTCAAACCTCCTGTGGAGACAGGTAGGTTACTGGGACAAAAGCACTTCCAAGAATGACTGGTCTGTATGCCAAACAACACCCAATGGCATGCAAGCAGCATCAAATACATAAACACAAAGTTAGCAACAGCAGGAAAAAGAAACATATAAGCCATTTGGCAGCCTTTCCATTATTAACAACTGCTGGTATTGCAAATCCATAGCAGCGATGCAAGAGACATGAGACTCTAACATAGAAAACTGGCCTACCAATGGATGCCCCCACAGAGCACAGAAGGATTAAGGCACCCATCAAGTCTATAAACCACCTTTTTGTTGCTCATAAAATCTGAGAATTATTTATCTACTTTGATGTACACTTACCACATCTAATATTTCCTGTCTCTGTACTATAATTTTCAGACTCTGACTTGTTGAGTCTTAAAAATAATTGGAAATATTTATACCTTTTAGGTCTCAGCTACATGACTGGTATAGCTGTCTACTTGCCCAACATACAACCCCTGTATATATCTATACATCTATTTATCTCTCACAGAGTGACAGAGAGGGAGAGAGAGGGAGAGAGAGAGATGTATCCATAAAAGGGTCTTTGAGTGAGTCCTTGATCATGATAGGTTGGCTTTGTTATTTATCTCACTTCCGTGGTCCTGATTTGGTGACTTTTCTCCTTTTCATCGTACCCATATGTTTTTCAAATGTATCTTTATTGCCTCAACCAACATACCCCTCGAAGATGGGTGGCTGCCATCTTGGAATAGTAAATTATGAAAAAATAGCAAACATAATTGACGTTATGATGCAGGCGCTCACAGGAACATATGCATCATGACCCACGCGTCACGCCGTATGCACGTCCAAACGCAAGTGTCATGATGCATGCAGCTACCTTGGAAAGGTTTCCTTTAAAAGGAAACCCATTCGAGATTGCCAGACATCGTGTGTGCATGCGCTTTGATGCAAGTAGGTGTAATCATGCACTGGAAAAGGAAACAACATGGCCATTTAAAGCCGAAACCCATTGCTAATGCTTGTTCAGAATAATGGTTGTACTTTAATCTGAAAACACTTGAATAATAATCTCTCATGGTTTGAAAACAAGCTGCTACTGAAGCTGAAGGAAAAAGCGTGAAAGTTACTTCACTTTGAGGAGCGAATTGAAGCTGTAATACCGCTACAGCACACACAAAAGAACCCCCCTACATGTGATAACACACGTAACGAGATCCTTTTATGGGAGCAGCAGAAGTGTCTGTGTACATTAACATTACCTCAAGCATCTAAAACCCCCTCCCCATGCTGCCATGATATCAAACACAGCTGGTTTATGACTGGAAACGGATATGGCAGATACAAATATTTGATTGCCTGAAGGTTTCCATCCAGTGGATCTTCTGTTCAATGGGCAGAAACCCTCCTCTGGGTAAACACTGTACATTTTCAGGATGCCTTCAAAGTCTTATGTTGATCCACTTCTAGGAGACACTGAAGCTTCTAATAATTCACATTCCATCCTCTGCAGGAAAGCCCTGAGCAGCCTCTAAAACCCACACTAAGTTTGGCTTTTTAGTGTACCTCTCAGGTGCCACCTTGGGCTCTTAATGATGACACAGAAGGGCCCCTAGAACCTCTGACCTTGTCTTTCTATTCTTGAGAACTTACTCACCCGTTGGGTTACCTTAGTTCCGTCTCCATAGGAGCTATCCGAGGTGGACACTAGCTCTTCCACGTCATGTACCAGCATGGTACTCACACTGTCTGTGTCGCCATCTTTGCAACTCCTGGGAAGTAAAAAAAAAAAAAAAAAGAAGGTATATTTAAAAAAATGGAGCACATGTGGCTGTCAAAGTGGTTAGTTTTGGTGAATGGCTTTTGTAATGAAGTTCTGCGCCACCATTAAATGGAAAGTTAATTGTGTGCATCACTTGCTCCAACTGCTCTCCTAGTGCTGTACAGATTTCAAATGCAGTGGCCTCCTTGGAGCTCGGGTCAACATTGGTAACTCAGAGAGATTCCTTCCACATCCTCACCGGTAGGGCCATACATACTCTTATAAACCTAATGTCACAATTTCATTAAAAATAAAAAAACAAATGAATGCCACAAATTAGGTGGAGTTGTGTGATTCCATTTACGTTGCTGTTCTGAGTTCAGCACACCTACCTACCCGAGGCAAGGCTGGATAAAGCTTAGAAGTGCGTTCAAGGATGGACCGTACCCAACTGAGGACACCAAGGCATGGAAAGCCACAAAACAGGCAGAGGCATCTTCAGAACAAGTGTTTCTCTCAGAGCCTGGTCAGTCAGAGGGGGCTGCTTAGGAGTTAGATTCAGTGCATGAAAGGCAGTGTCAACTCACAAAACCATCATGGGGACCTAGTGTAACCAAATGTGCGCCACCTTATCCCCCCCCCAGCAAAATGCGTGGGCAATGCCAGCATTCCACATTAGCAAACAACCTCGAATCTGCGTTACATGTGCTCTTCGTGCACTAGAAACGGAAATACTGTTCAGGAAAGAAAAACGTCAATGGTTTGGGCTACTGCTGATAGCACTCGCATTATTTAAGCGAGTTGTGTTTTTAGAAATAACCTTGATTGGTTGTTGAACTACAGACCATCTCAGAAAGAAAAGCAACTAATAAAAGATAAGGTATTTTAGGATAATTTTTCAAGGCTAACTTAAATGCAACCTTTCAGTTGGATTTATAAATACGCACTGACAAAGACAATTGGTCTGGCTAAAAACGAAATGTGTGTCTGTAGTGGTGTGGATAACTAAAATTGCCTCTTCTTTCTGACTACTGATTTTAAGAATGTGGTATTTTATGTAGTATTATGGGTAGATGTAGGAAGCTGGCTCTGTATATACTATAAAAAATGATATAGTGGGCTCAGAGTCCAGTGGTTCCTGTAGGAAAGTACCATCTTGCCTGGCATGTTTCCCCAATTTTTTCATGAATGTCAGTTTGTTTTTGCCTGTCTCACTGGGATCCTGCTAGCCAGGACCCCAGTGCTCATTGTTTGTGGCCTGAATGTGTGTACCTGTGTAGTGACAACTGTGTAACTGAGGCTCTGCTACCCAGAACCTCAGTGCTTATGCTCTCTCTGCCTTTAAAATTGTCACTACAGGCTAGTGACCATTTCCACCAATTCTGATTGGCACACTGGAACATCCTTATAATTCCCTAGTATATGGTACTGAGGTACCCAGGGTATTGGGGTTCCAGGAGATCCCTATGGGCTGCAGCATTTTTTTTGCCACCCATAGGGAGCTCAGACAATTCTTACACAGGACTGCCACTGCAGCCTGAGTGAAATAACGCACGTTATTTCACAGCCATTTTACACTGCACTTAAGTAACTTATAAGTCACCTATATGTCTAACCCTCACTTGGTGGAGGTTAGGTGCAAAGTTACTAAGTGTGAGGGCACCCTGGCACTCGCCAAGGTGCCCCCACATAGTTCAGGCCAATTTCCCCGAACTTTGTGAGTGCGGGGACAACATTACACGTGTGCACTATATATAGGTCAATACCTATATGTAGCTTCACAATGGTAACTCAGAATACAGCCATGTAACATGTCTAAGATCATAGAATTGTCGCCCCATGCCAAATCTGGTATTGGGGTGCCAATCTCACGCATCCATGGGGCTCCAGCATGGACCCCGGGTACTGCCAAACCAGCTCTCTGGGGTTTTCTCTGCAGCTACCGCTGCTGCCAACCCTCAGACAGGGTTCTGCCCTCCTGGGGTTTAAATCCCCCCCTAAACTGTGGCTTGCGAAAGGAGCCCCCATATGGTGTGGTGTATAATGCTCCCATAGCTTTGCCACGATCTGAGTCTTCCTCAGTTTCTCTATGGTGGTATCTACTTCAGGCCTAAATTAAGTACTTCTTATCAAAAGGCATGTTAAGTACTCCATGTTGGATTTCTGTTTTAAAACAAGAAGAGCATAGCCATGCATGCCTTCTTATTGTAATGGCAGTATTTACACTCCTTGCTGCTGTATCAGCAACATCTAGAGCAGACCTTATCTGGTTGTCACTTATGGCTTGGCCCTCTTCTACTACCCACTGTGCTCTCTTTTGGTGCTCTATTGGGAGGTGATGTATGAGTTCTTGCATCTCATCCCAGTGGGCTCTATCATATCTGGCACGAAGTGCTTGCAAATTCTCAATTCGCCATAGGTTGGCGGCTTGTGTGGCTACTCTTTTGCCAGCGGCGTCAAACTTTCTGCTCTCTTGTTCAAGTGGAGGAGCATCCCCTGAAGACTGGCTATTAGCCCTTTTTCTAGCCACCCTCACCACCACTGAATCTGGAGGAACTTGGTGTGTGATGTTGTCTGGGTCTGTAGGAGTAGGTTTGCACTTTTTGTCAATACACTGAGTAATTACTCTAGCTTTGACCAGCTCACTAAAAATTTGGTCGGCATGTTTGACCATTCCAGGTAACATGGGGAGGCACTGGTATCTAGAGTGAGTGGAAGACTGAGTGTTGAACAAGAAATCCTCTTCTAGGGGCTCAGCATGCATACGCACCCCATGATAAGCAGCTGCCCTGGAAACACCTGCGTGTATGGAGTAGTGTCCTCTGGTGGAGAAGGCTTTGAGGGGTACAAGTCAGGATCATTATCTGGAATAGGATCCGGGTCATTTGGATCGCAGGGATCCACTGTATCTCCATGAGAATATTGTGAGTGTGTTGGAGAAGGCAACAGTGGGGGACTATTGTGTGGAGATGAAAAAGAAAGCTCTGGAGAATGAGAAGGGACAGGTACTGGCTTCTCTTTTTGTTTTGGGATTTTTGCTGGTGGTTGAACAGTCTCTAATTCCTCTTGAAAAGGCAGCTTTCATTTAGTTTTTAAAGGAGGTGCTGTAATAATTTCGCCAGTCTCCTTGTGTATATAGATTCTGGATTGTCTCTCATCCATAACCTTCAGTATAGGCTGAATCTCAGTGTCCTCATCAGAAGATCTGTAAGATTCTTGCATTGGCTTCGAGGCTTGCTTGAGTCAGCTCTAAAGTCCTTGTTCCTTTGTATAAGAGGCTTTCTTCGGTTCCGAAGTATGGATCTATTTCGGGCGTTAAAATGAAGTCGGCTGTTTCGGCTGCGAACAGGGTGTCGAAGCTTCGACTCCGAGGAGTGAGGACGCTTACTGGAGTCCGAGGCAGAACATTTTACTGACTTACTCGAATCCGAAGTGGATGGAGGAGTGGCCTTAATCGACACCGAACCTGAAGGTCGTTGACAACAGTCTTTTTTTGGGCCGAACCATGGCCTTCCCGCAGTGGTGTACCCAAGGCCTTCGGTACTTTTTTGTATGTGGACGTAGGGGCAGACGTACTCATGTGCTGGCCAGCAGTGATAGGCGTATCCTCTTCTGATTCTTACTCGGAGTCGTTATCTCGGATGGAGACTGCTGTCTGCCCCTGTTCTTCTTCCATGACGTCAAGATGCTCTGTACTCTTCTACGCCATCTCTAACCTTCGGGCTCTTCGATCTCTCAAGGTCTTCTTGGATCAAAACGATTGACAGGCCTCACAATCCTCTTCTCAGTATTTCGGAGAAAGACACAAGTTACAAACCAAGTGTTGGTCTGAATAGGGAAACTTCGCGTGGCACCGATGGCAGAATCAAAATGGAGTCCGATCCATCAGGCTTCCAAGTGGTAGGCCGGAAAAAGGCCCGAGTTGGGAGCACGCGCCCAAGATGGCAAAATCTATATTCTGACAATACTATCGGTTTGAGGCTAGATGGGACATGATCGAAACAATACCGACAATTAAATTAGTTTTTTAAGGTTTCCGATTCGAAATCTCAGAGTGAGAGGAAACACGTCCGAACCCGACAGTGGAAAGAAAACAATCTAACAAAGGAGTCGATGCCCATGCGCACTGTAACCAAGAGGAGGAGTTACTCGATCCCGTGACTCCGAAAAGACTTATTCAAAGAAAAACAACTTGTAACACTCCGAGCCCATCACTAGATGTCAGAAGAGATATGCATAGCATGTGTATCTGTAGCTACAAATGCCATCTAACATTTTGTTACTATATTTCTAGAACCACAAGATTCAAGTTGCAGGTAAGTACACTTTCAAGTAAGTATCCAACATATGCATCACTACCACTTTATTTCAATTTGGCAAGTTATAGGGTTTTCGAATAAATATCAAATATCTGTTTTAAAAGTTGACAGTGTGATTTTCAGAAACAGTCGGTGGTGGGGGGGGGTTGTGGGTTGGGGACACAAGTCTAAGGTAGGTACAAGACTTACAGTTCCTGTCTCCGGGGATCCACAGGTTGGGGTTCAAGTTAACCCCAAACACCAGCAACACAGGGCTGGCTGGGTGCAATGGTAAAATATTATGTTAATTTAACATGGGCTACCGGACGAAGATACATGACTCCCTGAAGTACCACTGCACCCACAGCCCCCTGACCTTGGGGAATCTGACCACCGGTCCAGCAACGTACAGCAGGTGGCCCTCCTCCATATCCAGCCTTTGGTTTCCCAGGACAGAACCCATGGACTTAGCCTGCAACATCTTTTGTGACCCCTGGGGTCCCTCTATTGGAAAGCATTGGGAGACCGACGCTGTGTTTGCACCCGGCCGCCCCTGCGCCGCAAGCGTGTGTGTTTGGTGCTGACCTGTGCCACCCCGTGCTCCTCAAAACCCCCCAGGTCTGCCCTCCGAAGATACGAGTACGTACCTGGAAGCAGGCCTGATTCAAAGTGCCCCCAGTCTCCATAGGAGCCTGTAAGGAAATGCCTCCTTTGCATGGTTACCCCCTGACTTTTTGCCTTTGCTGTTGCCAAGTTATGATTTGAAAGTGTGCTGAGGCCTGCTAACCAGGCCCCAGCACCAGTGTTCTTTCCCTAAAACTGTACCTTTGTTTCCACAATTGGCACACCCTGGCATCTAGGTACGTCCCTTGTAACTGGTACCCCTGGTACCAAGGGCCCTGATGCCAGGGAAGGTCTCTAAGGGCTGCAGCATGTCTTAGCTTGTGTGTGCTGGTGGGGAGAAAATGACTAAGTCGACATGGCACTCCCCTCAGGGTGCCATGCCATCCTTACACTGCCTATGGCATAGGTAAGTCACCACTCTAGCAGGCCTTACAGCCCTAAGGCAGGGTGCACTATACCATAGGTGAGGGCATAGGTGCATGAGCACTATGCCCCTACAGTGTCTAAGCAAAACCTTAGACATTGTAAGTGCAGGGTAGCCATAAGAGTATATGGTCTCGGAGTCTGTCATACACGAACTCCACAGCACCATAATGGCTACACTGAAAACTGGGAAGTTTGGTATCAAACTTCTCAGCACAATAAATGCACACTGATGCCAGTGTACATTTTATTGTGAAATACACCCCAGAGGGCATCTTAGAGATGCCCCCTGAAAACATACCCGACTTCCAATGTGGGCCGACTAGTTTTGCCAGCCTGCCACACACCATACATGTTGCTGGCCACATGGGGAGAGTGCCTTTGTCACTCTGTGGCTAGTAACAAAGCCTGTACTAGGTGGAGGTGCTTCTCACCTCCCCCTGCAGGAACTGTAACACCTGGCGGTGAGCCTCAAAGGCTCACCCCCCTTTGTTACAGTGCCACAGGGCATTCCAGCTAGTCGAGATGCCCCCCCTCCGGCCACGGCCCCACTTTTGGCGGCAAGGCCGGAGGAGATAATGAGAAAAACAAGGAGTCACTGGCCAGTCAGGACAACCCCTAAGGTGTCCTGAGCTGAGGTGACTCGGACTTTTAGAAATCCTCCATCTTGCAGATTGAGGATTCCCCCAATAGGATTAGGGATGTGCCCCCCTCCCCTCAGGGAGGAGGCACAAAGAGGGTGTAGCCACTCTCAGGGCTAGTAGCCATTGGCTACTAACCCCCCAGACCTAAACACACCCCTAAATTGAGTATTTAGGGGCCCCCAGAACCAAGCAAGATAGATTCCTGCAACCTGAAGACGAAGAAGGACTGGTGACCTGAAGCCCTGCAGAGAAGACGGAGACACCAACTGCTTTGGCCCCAGCCCTACCGGCCTGTCTCCCTACCCACTTCAAGAGAAAACTGCAACAGCGACGTGCTCCCCAGGGTCCAGCGACCTCTGAAGCCTCAGAGGACTACCCTGCATCTAAAAGGACCAAGAACTCCGGAGGACAGCGGCTCTGCTCCAAAGAAGAAACAACTTTGCAACACAGAAAGAAACTTTAAAGGACTGCACGTTTCCCGCCGGAAGCGTGAGACTTTCCACTCTGCACCAGACACCCTCGGCTCGACCTGCGGAGAAACAACACTGCAGGGAGGACTCCCCGGCGACTGCGACCCTGTGAGTAGCCAGAGTTGACCCCCCTGAGCCCCCCCCAGCGACGCCTGCAGAGGGAATCCATTGGCTCCCCCTGACCGCGACTGCCTGCTTCTAAGAACCCGACGCCTGGTAGACACTGCACCCGCAGCCCCCAGGACCTGAAGGATCCGACCTCCAGTGCAGAAGCGACCCCCAGGTGGCCCTCTCCCTTGCCCAGGTGGTGGCTACCCTGAGGAGCCCCCCCTTGTCTGCCTGCTTCGCTGAAGAGATCCCTGGGTCTCCCATTGAACTCCATTGCAAACCCAACGCCTGTTTGCAATCTGCACACGGCCGCCCCGTGCCTCTGAGGGTGTACTTTTTGTGCTGACTTGTGTCCCCCCCCCCCCCCCCAGTGCTCTACAAAACCCCTCTGGTTTGCCTCCCGAAGTCGCGGGTACCTACCTGCTGGCAGACTGGAACCGGGGCACCCCCTTCTCCATTGAAGCCTATGTGTTTTGGGCACCACTTTGACCTCTGCACCTGACCGGCCCTGAGCTGCTGGTGTGGTAACTTTGGGGTTGCCCTGAACCCACAACAGTGGGCTACCTTGGACCCAACTTTGAACCCTGTTGGTGGTTTACTTACCTGCAAAACTAACAAATACTTACCTCCCCCAGGAGCTGTTGAAATTTGCACTGTCTAGTTTTAAAATAGCTAATTGCCATTTTTGCCAAAACTGTACATGCTATTTTGCTGATTCAAAGTTCCTATGATACCTAAGTGAAGTACTTTTCATTTGAAGTATTGAGTGTAAATTTTGAACCTGTGGTACTTAAAATAAACTAAGAAAATATATTTTTCTATATAAAAACCTATTGGCCTGGAATTGTCTTTGAGTGAGTGTTCCTCATTTATTGCCTGTGTGTGTACAACAAATGCTTAACACTACCCTCTGATAAGCCTACTGCTCGACCACACTACCACAAAATAGAGCATTAGAATTATCTCTTTTTGCCACTATCTTACCTCTAAGGAGAATCCTTGGACTCTGTGCATGCTATTTCTTACTTTGAAATAGTACATAAAGAGCCAACTTCCTACAGAGCCCATGTTAAATGAACCTCAACTTTGACCTCTACCCAGCCCGCCCATGTTGATGGTGGTGGGTGTTTGGGGTTAAACTAAACCCCAACCTTTGGACATCCTAACCCCTGGAGACTGGAATTGTAAATCTTGTACTTACCTCAAAACTGTGCTAACTTTTCTTCACCCCTAGGACTGTGTCTGAAAATTGCATTGTTAATTTTTAATACAGATATTTGCCATTTATCCGAAAAACATACAACTTGCCAAATTGAAACAAAGTGGAACTGATACATATGTTGGATACTTACTTGCAAATGTAATTACCTGCAACTTGAATCTTGTGGTTCTAGAAATAAAGTAGCAAAATATATTTTTGCTATATAAAAACCATTGGACTGGAGTTAGTAATTGAGTGTGTGCCTCATTTCTTGACTGTGTGTACAACAAATGCCTTGCACTACCCTCTGATAAGCCTAACTGCTCGACCACACTACCACAAAAGAGAGCTTTAGTATTATGTACTTTAGACTCAGTTAAGCCTCTGGGGAACCCCTGGACTCTTTGCACACTATATCTCATTTGATATTGTATATACAGAGACAACTTCCTACAATAGGTGAAAGCAAGACTGAGTCAATGGGTGAATAGATGCTTACATCCACACAATCAGTCTTCCATTAAACAATGCACAGACGTTCACCATCCATGTGCTCAGTCACTTTACTTTCAACTCATGAATCTATCCATCTATGCACTGACCAGTTCTTGCATTCACCCACTGAGGCATAAATAATACCACAAACTGATTTCATTATAACCCAGACCTATTGGCTTTGTCAATGCTTGATTATATCTGCCTAAAAAAAGAGCATAGACCAACCTTGGAGTGGGAATTGTTTGAGTGGCAAGTGTGTTTGTATCACACCTTCTCTTACCTGGCACCAGAACTGTCCCTGCTCTCATCCTGCCGGTCAGTGTCTCCTTCATCATCCTCTTCCTCACTGCTCTCAATTTCATCGCTGGATGAAGAGTAGTCCATGGCTTTCTTTGGGGGTTTGGGGACATCTTCTGGACGATCTTTCAACAGAACATAATCCTTTGGAAAAGATGAAGACAATGAGTCATTGGGCAGTACAAGCTTCCCTCTTCCAGAGCTGATGGTGCTCATCATGCAAACGCACGAGAACACACTGTCCCATGTCATCACCTGAGCTCAAATGATGCTAGTGTCAAACCTGTCACAAACACTAGCCACTTTCTAAGCTCCAGAACCCACTATTCCAGCTCATCCGAGCCCCAACTATCATTCAGATGGATTTTTATACTTTGATCATTACCTTCACATCTTTTATCCAGAAATACTACAATACCTTGTTTTCAGGACCCCTTCTAACAATATTCTGCACAATCCGTGTCAGGTCTTGTAGAACCATACACATGTCTTCACTGCACTCTGGAATGACAGCTGCAGAGTCTTCGCACCTGAGGATACAACTATTTCTGTACAGCAACAGGGATTGCAATGCTTGCTCCATTCTTGGGAGGCGCAGGTACCACAGTCTTGCAATTCAGTCTCAGCTTTACAGTCTCAAGAGCGAGAGCTTCAGCTGTTCTATTCCTGATAAAACCCATAAAAGATGCAAGTAATCCACTGGGACCTGCCAATACTTCTATGCACACACACAAAAACACATCCATCCCTAAGGTGTTTCCCAAGTTACTCCTATAGTGACATCTGTACATGCTTCCTCATTTCCAGCTGGGAAATTTGTCCAACCTAGCATCAGGACTATTCAAATGAAGAAATACAGGGTCAGCTTGCTCCCTGGGACATTCCAGACCCCTATGCAACCTCCCTGCACCTGGACTAAGTCCTATCCATCATCAGCAATCTCTGAACAACAGGACTGATATTCTGCACCAGGTCGCCCCCACATCCACCTACCCCGCAACAGCACAAAAGAAAAGAAAACATATTTTTTAAATACAAATAGTCAACCTGTAAAAGCCAGAGGATGGATAAAAAAATCACTAAACTTAATCGAGAGATGGATCTACATATAAATGCACAAAATGAAAGACACAGTAACAAATCTCTTACATAAACAAAACAGATGCCTCAGTAACAAGAATGCAACCAGCTTTTGTTTCTAGGTGATTAGAAGAGGCCGGTTTGTGCTTGGCCAGTGGGTATTGGCAGCCACTACCGTAACTGGAGTTCAGCTGCTCTTATCCATCTGCAGGTCCGCAAGGCTACCTGTAGCAGAGGCAGCCTCGGTTTGAAAAGGTCCATGGGAAGTCATGACAGTACTGGGCTGAGGTTACCTTTTACAGGAAAAGGCAAATACAATGGTAGCAAATCAAATCCACAAAAATGCTATTATGATAAAGTAAACATAAAGACACCGCGTGACATGAAGAGCAGAATGAACACTGAGGCATTAAAACATTTACGTACCAAACAAAATGCCCACTGGACAAACCGAAAGCAAGAGCACAGTTTTGCCAACAATTTGCTGTCTAGTTAGTGTGATATGGATCAGCCATCACTAAAGCAACCAATGCATCTCTCCCCTCCATAACCCTTCTCCGGAGAGATATCCTCTGAATAAAGTATAGTTAAAGGTTTTGTGGATTCCCCTATTCCCAGCAGACTGCCATAGCTTTATAGGTAGGAAAGACTCACTCATTCCTCTAAGGTGGTCACTTTTTCATCTCTTTCCTTCTAGTCGGGCATTTGCTGTTTCCCACAAACCAGGACCCTCTTCCACCACTAAATAAAAGTAAAATACAAGGGAAAGACGCCTCACATGAGACTCCCAGGGAAGACACCAAAGTCTGCAAATGAGCACTGCGACTATAGATCAAGTTAACATGTGGCATGAATTATACAAAGAGAATGAGAGCTATATGTGGATACAGGACAACTAGGTCTGCAGGTTCCAGCTGGCTATTCCTTTAACCTGAAGGGAGCCAACCCTCACTCTCATTGAATTCTCTGGGCCACCAGTGATGTACCTTTAACACTTGGTTAATGGTTCCTTCGGTTATTTGGACTGTGTGGTAGCTGTGTGGCTTATAAGTCACAATCATAATGGTTAGCTTCACCCACCAAATTCCCGACCTTAGTTAAGAGTAATGGCTCTTAAGAGTTGTGTGCAGGGGAACTGTCTCGGCGGCATAAGCAAAGATTACTAATTTAAGAAAAGTAGAACGTGGAACACATGCCCATATTTTAGTGTAAAGAGCAATGGGCTCCCGCTCACAGTAGCAAGGCTTTGGAGAAGCTCAAATATGGCCACTGGCAACCATGCCTAGCACAAGGCAATGACAGCTGCCAATGCCAGGTGACCAAAACTGCATTATGATGATGACTGATTGCCAATGAACAATCAACATCATGGATTCTCTGGAATAGGTTTGGACAGTTTACTTCGAAAATATTCTAGAGGCAAAGTTTAGCAAACACAAAAATTCTATTACCACTATAAGGCATTCCTAATCAGGAAAAAGTTAGTTATGGTTCATGCAGGCAGTCTTTGCAGACCTTAAGTACTCTGTGCATCATCACAAACTCTTGAGCAAGAAACATGAATTTGGGGAAACAGCACAAGAAGAAGGAAACTTGAAATCTACGTCGAAGAGGCTGCGATCATAGACAACAGTAACCAAAAGGAATCTTCACTGACCAACTTTTCAATTTAGAACCATCTCCAAGTGAAGACTGGGAAAGTGTGGCCTACAAGTAAGAATCTTCAGGGCCAATGACTACTTTTGTGGAGCTTTAAAGATGAGGCACCGCTTCTCTAGCACGTCTGAAGACCCTGCTGACCATACTGCTCTACAACCTCCTACGCATGCCACAGGGTGTTGGGCTCAGCTGCTTCCTGCTGCCTTTACCCCTTGGGGGGCACCACAGTGCCTTTCAACTTCCATGCAGATGCTACTTCTCACACTTGTGTTTCCCACTAGACTACCTGCTGAATGTTTTGTGGAAGACCACCAACACTACAGGATTTTCACCAAAAGCCGAAGAGCGGGACAGAAAACAGGATGATGGTAAGCACATGCCAGAACATGTATGCTACAGGACAGAAAATGGCAAAAATGTAAGACACTCCAAGACAGCCATGCGCAAACACAAACATACAGAACATGTGCACTAACCTCGCCTATGGCTCGCTTATAACTCTGAGGGGCCACAAGGGAGAGGATGCAGGAAAAGCAAGGGGAAGATATTAGTTTGTGAAACAGCGCAGCTTCCAAAGAATTCTGACCCCTAAGAGGGTCACTTCAAAGGGCACATTCTCACATGTGAGTGCACTTCTCCAATGTGAAGTCTCCATTATTTGAAAGCTGCACAGTGGTTGATCGTCCCATTTTATGAAACAGTGAAATTTCAAGTCTCAACAGACTGTGATCTTACACAAGCCACATACATGCCAATAAACACCACACAGTTCATTCATTTCTGGTCCTGGGCAAACCCACAACGAGTTCCTAATACTTGTCAGCCACAACAATCTCTTCACCAAGAGATGCATACGAATTGTCCTTGCAAAGGGATAGCATCAACTAAGGAATGATGTCAGGTGACCACCACATTCAGTTGTTATCAACCCCTCTAACGAACAACAATTATCAGCGAGTTAAACTTCAGACGTTGGTGATGGTTTATGGGAAAGGAGATGCTTTAATTCACCCTCACATGTGTTTGGTTGACAAAGAGTAAACAGAGAGGGAGACATTGGAATTATTTCAGATTGTGAAGCTCTAAAATAATGGGTATAAAGGAGACTTAGGGGAACAATGGCCATTTTCCCAAACTATAGAATGGGAAGGCAGAGGGTCAGGGATAGGAGTGATGTCTAAGAAATGTGCAACATTAAGAACTGGGGTAAGGTCACTGAATAGTTGGTCGGACAATACCCCATCACACTATAGCTGTGAATTAGATAAAAGGCTGACTGCTTTCCCATCAGATTTTATACATACCTACTACCTAAGCTTAATCCATAGGTGTGCTCTGTAGGTCCAGCAGCGATGGAGCGAAGCCAGATTTGTACTTTGTTAATTACTCCTATTTAGAAACTCTCCATGTAAATGTACCTTGAATGGATGTCTGGCAAGTCTAGCACTGATCATGCCCTTATAGACATACGATGTACGTCCCCATTATTGAATGCTATGGGACTCGTGCTCCACCGAGACTCCCACTGTTCCTTCGTCCAGACTTGCAGAACGTCCTGCATGTACGAAAGGAGTCAAACACATTGTACAGAAACTAGGGAGATAAAACGCCCATTCAGCGTACAGCCCACACCTAAAACTACACACTGCCTTCCCTAGTGTGGATGCTTTAATCCTTCCTTACACCACATTGTAAATGCATAGACGAGGCATACCAAGGGAGTCTTCTGAAAGAAGGGTGTACGTACAAGTAGAGTAAACTAGGCCGAGAAAGCTAAACTAAGTGCTTCTTTCCAATCCACTTAAAAATGTATTTTTAAGAGAATAGGAGTGTTCGGTCCAGGAATGGAAGGGAGAGCTAGTTACATCATGCCAGGAGTCTATGCCAGCTCAATGGTCGAAATGTGCATCTCTTTCGAAGAATATAAGGCAGGCTTAGACTCCCATTGGACGCTTCAGAAATTACGTAATGGGGACATGATAGTGGAGAACCACTGACACTGCCTCAGCTCTAACTGGACAACGGTGGCCACTCTATGGACAGTGGGAGCCTCCAAACAATGTGATGTTATAGGATACTACTCTGAGCCCAATACAGGGCTCACACTCACTCGTTTAACATTGCTTTTGCTGTGTACTAAGTGCAGGCTCCACCTTGTTGTGTGGCAGAAACTCTAATCAACAGGGGAAGTGAGTTTGTGATCTACTCCCACCAGAGGCATCCGTGGCTCAGGCTTACTGAGTAGCAAGGGTAAAAGGGCCAACGCCTGTCCAAAGGAAGAGGAAGGAAGCTTGTGTGAGAAAGGTACAGAAACTGGACAACTCTAGTTAAAGGCAAGTAACTTCTGCTCTTGTCCAGCCCTGGATCTGTCACAGATTCACATCTTGCATTAGGACTATAGAAGCAGTGCCAGAATCAACAGCACTGTGGCGGTATGTACGAGACTGCCCTTAATAAAACAGATTCATGAGCACCACCAGTTGTACAGAACCTCAGACCATAACTGGACATCAGAGAGCAGCGTCTTGTGAACATGGAAGCAGAGGGCCATTTTACCAATTTACAAATGTCTGTGTTGGACCTGGCCCTTTTTGCAGGGTCATCCCCAAATGTTTTCCTCCTTCCTCTTATTTTTTCTGACCTGTTTTTGGTGGCTTTAGGACCCTGGGCACATTACCACTGCTACACAGTGCTAAGGTGTATATACTCTCTGTCTAAATTGTATTAGTGATTGGTTTATCCATGATTGGCATATTTGATTTACTGGTAAGTCCCTAGTAACATGCACAAAAGGTGCCCAAAGCCTGTAAATCAAATGCTACTAGTGGGCCTGCAGCACTGATTGTGCCACCCACATGAGCAGCCCTGTAAACATGTCCCAGACCTGCCACCGCAGTGTCTGTGTGTGCAGTTTTGCACTGTCAGATCAACCTGGCACTTGCCAGGCCCAAACCTTCCCATTTAGTACAGGACATGTAAGGCACCCCTAAGGTAGGTCCTAGGTACCTCCATGGGCAGGGTGCAGTGTATTTAAAAGGTAGGACATGTACTGATGTGTTTTACATGTCCTGATAGTGAAATGCTGCCAAATTCAGTTTTCACTATTGCAAGGCCTATCTCTCCTGTGGGTTAACATAGAGATTGCCTTCAAATATCTTTTAAGTGAATTTTCCCATTGGGAGCAGATGGAGATCTGAAGTTTGGGGTCTCTGAACTCACACTTTAAAAAATAGAGCTTTTAGAATAGTTGGTTTTTAGATTATCTGTTTGAAAATGCCACTTTTAGAAAGTGAGCATTTTCTTGCCTAACCATTCTGTGCCTCTGCTTGGCTGCTGAATCTACGTCTGGGTCAGACTGACAGTTGGGCTGTTTGTGAATTCACTCTAGGCAGTGACACAAAGGGAGCTGAGTGGTGTCCTGCATAGCCTGATGAGTCTTCGTAGGGTAGAGTGAGAGGGAGGGGATGTCACTTGCACTTGAAAGGGCTGTGCAAACCCTCACACAATACCGACTCCAACCCCCTACCAGTTTGTCTGGGGAAGGGGAAGGGAAAGGCAGGGTCTTATGCACTTTCCTTTGAAGTAAGTTTGCCTACTTCAAAGGTAGAAAAGAGTATAAGTATTGGACTGCTGACCCCACAACTTTAGATTACTACAGGATCAACAGGAACCTCTGCCAAAGAGAAGAGGTTGATGCTTGAGGAGGACCTGCCACTCTGCCAGTTGCTTTGCTGTGCTGGCCTGCTGCTTCTGCCTGAGGAGGGAAAAGGACTGGACTTTGCTTTCTGAAAACCTGCTTGTGAAGTTTCTCCAAGGGCCTGGACTGAGCTTGCCCCCTGTTCTTAAGTCTCAGGGACATCAAAGACTTCATCTACGAGTGCCTGGGCTATTCTGCTGAGAGTCCTGCCTTGCTAAGAGTTGCCAAATCCAGTCCCTGGACCTTTAGAAATGGAAGCTGGTAACCTGCGGGGCAAAATCCTCGCACAGCTGTGTGCAAGTCAGAATCGAAATTGACGCAGCGCCTGTCCTTCGGCTGAAAAGTCGAGGCAGCACCTGCCTCACGGCTGGAGAATCGATGCAGCGTATGTTCTTAACGCGGACCCTTCGCACAGCACATCGGAATTTTCCATGCATCGACCCTGGGCTTCAAAATCTTCAACATCACCCGACCAGACCTGAAGTTGCTTGTCCAGAATCGACGCATCCCTTCCCTGGGAGGAAAGAATTGACGCATCGCTTACCTGGGGGATAAAGAATTGATGCACGGGCTCACTTGCGAGTAAGACATCAACGCATTGCTTGCTTTTCCGACTGATGCTTGCCCGTGCGGTTTTATTTTTGACGCACACAAGGTACTTTGTGCTAAAACAACGCATCCATTGATTTCTAGGGAGTAAGACTCTTTTTACTTAAAAAATTCATATCTTTTATTGTGTATGTTGGATTTTTGTAGCTGTGGTCTGGTTTGATTTAGATGAATATTGGCTATTTTTCTAAATTGGTGTGGGGTTTTCACTGTGTTACTGTGTGTTTTGGTACAAATACTTTACACATGGCCTCTGAGATAAGTGTAACTGCTTGTGCCAAGCTATCAATGGGGTGAGAGCAGGGGTTATATGAGCTATCTCCCTTACCTTGACTAGAGTGAGGGTCCCTACTTGGACAGGGTGTAAACTGTCTGCCAACTAGAGACCCCGTTTCTAACAGCCTGACTGGCAAAACACTTGTTTAATTTGTGTAAAACTTCAAAAAGTGCTCGCCGTCTAGTGAATGCAGTGTCTTCTCAGCAGCAGAGGAAGCCTGAGGAAAGAGCACTGGCAAGGGGACTTTTGTGTGCAAGCGGAATGATGTCAGCATTGTGGGTATGGAGTGTGAATCGAGGATTTGCCCTGAACCCAGCTTTGTCTCCAACACATAGAATTTAAGGTTTTTTTTTTTTGGCAGAAAATGCCTGGATCTCTCAACCATGTCTAGCAGAGGTCACAGATCGAAAGAATGCTGCTATTCAGTTGAGCACTGGTATAAATGCCCTGTGGATACATTGAAAAGATTTCTTCATGAGCTGCCACCAAAACTGTGCTACATTCCTATTTAAGTTGTTGTCTCAAGTGATGTAAATATTCGAGAGTACCACTTAACTAAATCCTTATACAGGTCTCGAAACAAAAACTGACCAAGTCTGAGGAAGGGGTAGCTGGGGGTGGCGAAGGGAAGAATGCTTCAAGCCTGACTTAGCTAGGTGTAGTACACATGAGAGGATCACACAAACACACATTTACGCAGAATCAATGTTCTTGAACATGGCCAAGATAGAAAACATTTTCTCTTCACAGCATTTATCATTATTATAAACAAGCTAGAGTCATGTTTAAATTAATCTTATGCCTGGGCATACCCAATGCTAAGAGTTCCAGGACTGAAACAACCAGACAGCAAAGTACAGTAACACTGGGGTGTGTTGAGTATCTGGTCATGGTTCTATGCTGGGAGATGGTGTCCAGTTTGAATTAGATCGGAATATCTATCAACATGTCTCAGTGTCTATGAAACAGACCTGCCTGGACTACGTCTTAAGCCACAAGGGAGACTGGAAGATCATGCCAGATGTTTCTTCATTTTGTGGAGGATCCTGAGAATCTAAGGGTTAGATAGAAAGTGTACACAACTATCCAAAACCAGGGATATGAAAGTGCATCCTACTCCACAGAACAAGTTACTTACCTTTGCTAACATCTTTTCTGGTAGAGACTCGATGTAACTGCAGATTCCTCACCTTCTGACTATCACCAGGCATCAGAGTGGATCGCAAACATTTGCATGGCAATTTGTTCCAACATCACAGGTGGTGCCAGGCTAACTCGTGCCACTCCGTCACATGCTACATGTTGTAAGGGCAGTGTATATACACATCACCTGCTCGCGCTGGCATCGGTTCCTTTCTTTCCACACCAACTGACGTGGATCTGGAGCTTCGATTGGCATTTGACAGATTTCTCATTTTCTTTAGTCTGATGACATGTTAAACGAATAGGATTTAAATCATGTGTAACCTGTCCCCGAGAGATGTCAGTTACTGATCCCTATGACAACTGTCTCTGGTGTCTTGGCTCCGACTCGAAGTTGTGTGTCAAGATGAGCAGTAAGGCCATCCGTGAACATGAGGCCAAGTTATCCGTCGTCGAGATGTGGAAATCAAAGATCTGTTCCAGATCGGAGCCAACAGCATTACCGTCGCAAGGACTCCCTCTTGTTCTCGAGGTTGTTCACGTGATCAGACCTCCTCCAAGTCAAATAAGTCAAAGTGGAGCCATAGAATCATAAGAGGTCCAAGCATGGTTTTCCTGGGTTGCATCACCAGCACTACTCGCAGTCACGTGAAACACCTGGTACTTCTAAGCCACAGAGCCATTCCTCTCTTGCAGGTCCGGCTCTGACACCGTTCCAGATTCCTTCAGATCAGGTGGCAACGCCAGATCAAATCCAACAGCTACAACTCCATCTGGAGAAAATATTTGGTGCTAAACCAGGTCGTTCTTGTGTGCCTTTGGGCCCAAATGATGAAAGGGGGCGTCCAGCGGAGCTACCGTTGCAGATCTGCCCTCGATGCCAACTGTTCTTCTTGACCTTGTTCTGAGTTTGAGGTCTGTGCCACAGAACAAGCAAGCCACCCTTCAGCAGCCACACCAAAACACCTTTAATTGGACCTTGACATCCCACGATCACCCAGTTGAAGGTTTTATTTTGTTTTAACTCTGGCTGGAGTAGCATTACCTCGGATCAATGGGTGCTCCAGATCATGGCAAGGTTACTCCCTACCCCTCCTCACCTATCCTCCAGACATGCCACCTACACCACAAAATCTCCCAGAGGACAACTTGTCTATACTCCAAGGAACATTTCTAGCTATCTTGGCCAAGGGAACAATGGAGAGGGTGCCAGTTTCAGAAACTGTGACTGGTTTTTACTCCTGTTACTTTCTAATACTGAGAATGGATGGAGGGCTTCGCCCCATCTTGGATCTATGTCTCCTGAACTTCTTTTCAAGGAAAGGCAAATTCAAAATGCTCGCCCTGGCCCAAGTTATTTCTGCCCTCGATCCGAGAGACTCAATGGTAGCGTTGGGCTGGCAGGATGCATACTTCCACATTTCTATTCTTCATTCCCACAAGCACTACCTGTAGTTTAAGGTGGGCTAGGAACACTTTCAGTTCTCCCTTCTTCTCTTTGGCATGAATAGTGCACCGCAGGTGTCCACAAAGATGATGGTGGTGGTCTCAGCTTATCTGAGGTGGTTGGGAATACCAGTATTCCCATTCCTCAAAGAATGGCTACTGAAAAGTGGGGGTTGCCTCAAACTGTTGCAAATCATCTCCAGATGATGGCTGCTCTGTCGACATCGCTGGGCTTCTCCATCAATGTACCGAAGTCACACCTGACTCCTTCCCAGAGGCTCCCTTTCACTGGAGCCATATTGGATATGGCACTCTTCCGAGCTATCCCTCCACCTCAAGGAGTCCAGGACATTCAGGCTGTAATTCTGATGTTTCAACCTTTGACCTCAATCTCAGAGACAACGGCTCTTATGGTTTTGGACCTCTTGGCCTCTTGCATCCTGCATGTGGATCATGCGAAGTTCCATTCCTTTGGAGGTGTCATTAGCCTGCATTGGGGCACGGGACTATTATACCCCTTTCTGCCTCTACTTTTCCTTCCTGAGTGTTGAAAACATAAGACCAGAGCAAAGTCACCCTTGTGGATCTGGACAGGGCTAGCAAACTGTGGTATCTGGAATGTGTGCCATGAGCATCTGTCCTCCAATATGGCTGCCTTTATGGGAGAATCTCCTATTGCAGAACAGGCCAGAGTTCTACACCCGAACCTGAACACCATACATGTTCATGCGTGGAGACTGAGCGGGATTCGCTCTTCCTTCTGAAGTAGTTAGTGTCATTCCACCAGCCAGGCGTTATTCCACCAAAATCATACATACATGACGCTTGGCCAAGTTTGTTGTATGGTATTCCTCTCATCATATCCAACCCTTACAAGCTTCTTCATCTGATATTTTCCTATTTTGTTTATTATTGGCCAAGTAAGGCCTTGCTGTGGCCACAGTGAACATTACTTATCAACCATTTCGGCCTTTTTAAGCTCAATCAGCCATCCTGTTAGTAGTCACTATGAGAACAGGAGAACACAGTAAACCCCAACCCTGCCTTATTACTTTATCAACTAAAGACACATCTTTTACGTCCAGCCTGCACTACCCAGAAAACCCTCTTCACATTTACAATTGTGCACGACTCCCAGGCCACCCTCCCCCCCCCGCCACCCCCACTGACAGGCCTCAACAGGTAGCAATTGCCTGATCATCTTTTATGTACTGATCTTCTTCTCATGGTTCTCGCCTTCACCAGTTCTTCTACAAACTATAATTGTATGTACTCAGTTAGATTTAAAGCAACTAAATGCATATATTTGCTAATGCACTAAATGTATATGTTAAATAAGCAGTGCCCTGAGAGACTGCCCGCGGGTGAGGATACATCCCAAGGCATTCTGAGATGCATATTTTGAACACTTTACTGTGGCCAAACACTTGACAATAGCCCTAGTCCAGACACTGGAATGTGAGAGCCAACAATCAGACCCTTTGAACAAACATTTAAGTCAATACTTTAATCTTAAAAAGTATTTGAGCCTTTATGAATTCCTGGCTCTCTAGTGTACGAACAGCAGTGGCTACAGCTTTAACCATCACATGTTACAGAGGTAACTCTTCTTTTGTTTAGCATGATGTAGTAAAAACAACACATGGCTTCTACATTGATTTTAGAACTGAGCCTGGTAGGGCTGCTGTTGAAACAAATGTATTGAAAGACGTAGTAAAGTCACTTACTGCCGGCCTGCCGGGTCTGGATCTGTGATCGTCCTGCTTGGGCTTGTTCACCTGGGAGAGGATCGGGGAGCCTTCGATCTTGGAGGTAGCTGTGGACAAACAGTTTAAGTTTACTTCTCTGATCACAGCGTGTCATCCTGGCCCTATATTACTCATTGGTTACAACTCCCTCTTCTAAAGAAAGAAAGGAACAGCACATCTGAAAGATCCCTAATCAGGCCTGGAAACGACTGGATGCTCTGCGGCCACTGGCAACCCTTATCGCCTCTCAGCATCGGAAGGACCGGCTCCCTCTCTGCAGCAATATGTTCAACATTCAACAAAATCACATATAGGTGGTCATTCTGACCCTGGCGGTCTTTGACCGCCAGGGCGGAGGACCGCGGGAGCACCGCCGACAGGCCGGCGGTGCTCCAATGGGGATTCCGACCGCGGCGGTAAAGCCGCGGTCGGACCGGCACCACTGGCGGGGTCCCGCCAGTGTACCGCCGCCCCATTGAATCCTCCGCGGCGGCGCAGCTTGCTGCACCGCCGCGGGGATTCCGACCCCCCCTACCGCCATCCAGATCCCGGCGGTCGGACCGCCGGGATCCGGATGGCGGTAGGGGGGGTCGCGGGGCCCCTGGGGGCCCCTGCAGTGCCCATGCCACTGGCATGGGCATTGCAGGGGCCCCCGTAAGAGGGCCCCTACATGTATTTCACTGTCTGCTGCGCAGACAGTGAAATACGCGACGGGTGCAACTGCACCCGTCGCACAGCTTCCACTCCGCCGGCTCGATTCCGAGCCGGCTTCATCGTGGAAGCCTCTTTCCCGCTGGGCTGGCTGGCGGTCTGAAGGCGACCGCCCGCCAGCCCAGCGGGAAAGTCAGAATTACCGCCGCGGTCTTTCGACCGCGGAACGGTAACCTGACGGCGGGACTTTGGCGGGCGGCCTCCGCCGCCCGCCAAGGTCAGAATGAGGGCCATAGTCTCCAGCAACAACTTCACCGTCAGTGGTTCATCACACCGAGCTCTACCGCAACAGAAATGTAGCACTAGAGATGATCTTTCAGACATATGGCAGCAGAATGATAGTTTTAGCAGGAGTAATTCTAGGACATTGCCTAGTGGTCTAAAGGTAATTAGTCCCGGCACAAGTTGTCTAGAGATTTGCTTTGTTTGTTAATTATAAGTTCCTTTTACGTAGGGTTTTTCTTTGTTTTTTTTTTCTCTGAAAGACAGTCGTATGTATGTGTGATGCTGTCCTGTGATTTTACCACTGAAACATTGATGCTGGTGCTCAGGTGAAAAGAATGTTAGTAAGTTGGGATTGGGAGCCTGAAGGAAGAAGGCCTGAGGCAAGAAGCAGCAGATGTAGCTAGCAAGTGGCTCTTAAATTTAGAGATGTGCCTAGGGCTTGTCTCAAGCATAATCCGTGGTTAAGAACCCAAACCTCCTTAGTCAGAGAGCTGCTGGATGCAGGTAGATGATGTAACATACAGCGCCCAGGTGAGCTGCCAGGGGTCCATAGTCTAGAGGCAATAAAGTAATAGGAGTGTTTTCCTTTAAACTTGTTTTTTTCCAGAGGACTGCAAGGTAGCACTGTCAAAACCTGAAGGACGATTATTTTAAATGAGAAAGGAGATAAACGGCCAACTATTGAGGAAAGGTGAGGCTCGGGCAGGAAATCTGTTTTACAAAACAAACAAGCTACTTACCTTTGTTAATGCTCTTTCTGGTGCAGACTCTACCCAGCCACAGATTTCTCATCTTTTGTTCATTCCCCGTGCATCAGACTGGCTCTGTAAACATTTCAGCAGCACCTCTGTGTGTCCGTACGTGGCACCGTACAGCTCCGTACAGACACATTCCGTTCCAGAAAGGACATGAGCAACCTCTATAGACGCCACTCCCGCGTGCTGACATCACTTGCTTTCGAGCCTGTCCACGGACCCAGATGCAAAGCCTCAAAAGCAAACTGATGACCAGTGTGAAGAATCCTAAACTTGGGATCTTAGTAGCGGATCGAGATTAACCACAGAATGGAGAGGATGGGGGCGGGGATGTCGGAGAGGAATGTGTAGCCATATGGAGCTGCTACCAAGAAAGTATGCTAAGGGATATAAGTAACCTGTCCTTCTGTTAGAGACTTCTAGCTACAGATTCCACATCTTTTGAATAGATAAGTGTGAGAAAACAGGGCTGATTGCAGAGGCCCCCTAACTTTTTGCCCCCATTTTTCACTTTTTGCTGGTGTTTTCCTGACTCTGATGGTACCCCGGGTACTGCTAACTAGTCCCAGGGACTGTACTCTATGTAAACCCAGTATGCAAATTAGGATAATTATAATTGGCTAAGCAACCTACCTATAAGTCCCTAGTATATGGTAGGGCGTATGTAGGTTTAGGGACCCCAGCATAGGTAGTGTCCCCATAGGTGCACTGCTGAGGTGCCCAGTGTCATTTTAAAAGCAGGCCTGCCTTGCTGGCTGCTTTTAAATTAAAGTTACATGTAAATTCGACTGGAATTAAAAGTAGTTCAAAAGCCTTAAACTACCTTATTTTTACATATAAGTCACCCCCTAAAGTGTGCCCTATGTGCCCCTAGGGCTGGGGGCCATGTAACTATAAGCAGGGACCTTATAAAAAATAGTTTTATAAGCCCTGGTGAAGCAAAACAGCCAAAATCGTTTTTCCCTCGTTGTAGTGAATGGCCTTCATAGGCAAGAATGGGGAGACTTTATTTTAATTTTTTTTAATCCCCTTAAGTTAAAGATACCACAATAATGATATCAAATTAATTGTTACAATAAATCCCACAACTTCCAGTTGTGGGATTTAATATAACTTGTTTAGGTAAAGAGTTTTAAACTTTACCTGAAAAGTTGCCAAATTCAGCCCTGTAGTGTTTTTGCTGCTGTGCTCTGATTGGTCAGCCTCTCGCAGCCTGGCCGGGCTGCTTGATGAGGTGTGAGGTGGCATGGCTTCACGCAAAGAGATGTGCCTGTGGGAGGGGATCTCCCCTTAGCAGATGGTGAGGCAGGAAGGGGGAGGGCTGCCAAACTGGTCTTCAAAGGCAGAGGAGGACATTTGGAGCAACCCAGCAACACCCCCACATCCTGCAAACCCAGACAATTAGGTGCCCCCTCGATTAGGTTAGGAGAGGGGTGTGTTTAGGATTTGTAGCCACACCAGTGGGTGGACTCCACCAGATGTAACCTCCAAAAATCACTTTCAGCCATGATGGATTTTTGAAGAATGTTGCCTCCTAGGATTGATTTTTGCCACACTTCCCAGGAAGTGGTGGTCACAGGGGGGAGGACCCTGCACCTGATTGGAGAACCAGGACCCCGGTGTTTTTCACCCAGGAGCAAGGATAAAATTGGCAGACCTGCACCCACACCTCAGATCCCCATCAGATTCCAACAAGGAAGAACCACAGAAGGAGAAGGACTGCCTTTCTGGACCCCTGGCCTGCACCTGGACCCTGCACTCTGGAGGACTGCACCAGCTGCACACTTTGGCTTCACCACAAGAAGGACTTTGCCTGGCTTCAACTGGTTCAAGGAGGGGCTCCCTGTTTGCTACAGGTGAAAACTTGCTAACCAAAATCAGCTGCACCGACTCCTGAAGAAAACAATAAGCTGACCACTGTCCAGTGATCAAAAAGGAGTTTGCGCCAGGTGCATTCTAGGAGTTGTAGTCCGCACCCTCAAGGAGCATCTCAGAGCTTCTGGAACTTTGGGTTGAACTGTGGACCTCAAAAGAACCTTCAAAAGAAGATCCAGAAGTTTGGAGAACTTTTGGAAAAAAGCGCCATAGAGGGACTGACCAACCGCAGCAACTCTAGCCAGCTAGCCTCAACCGCGACCCGGCCTGACTCGCAGGTCCGTGCAGGTGAAGAAAATCTCCCAAAAAGTGACTACGTACGAACGTAGGAAGTTGACCGGGACCTCCCAGGCAGTGTATCCGAAGAGGGCTCCAAGGACGTCGGATCAGGATTCAGGTTTGCCCCGATCGAAGGATTTTCACTTCGAAAAAATGACTAAGTCCGAAGGTAAAAATCTTAACCGAGGGCTCCCGCGAAGCATATCCGAGGAAGATTTCCAGGAGGTCGGATTGGGCTGGCAGGTTCGTCCCACTGAAGAAAATCTCCAGAAAAACGACTAGGTCCTAAGGTAAACTTTGGACCGAAGGCCTCCCGCAGGTTGTAGCCGAGCCGGGCTCCATCGCGGTCGGCCTCAAACTTTGACTTTGCCACGGTCGAGGTGCGATCAGATGACCAGATTGGCACTTTTTGTTTCTATGCCCTAGAAAGCAATAATTCTTTACAAATTCATATCTCCGGTTCCCCTTATCCGATTTTATTCATTTTGGTGTCATTTTAAAGCTAAAAATATTTCCTATTTTTATAAATTGATGTTGGATTTTTAAACTGTTTCCTGTGTTTTATTTAATTACTGTTTTGTGATATGTGAATGCTTTACGCTTTGTCTCCTAAGTTAAGCCTTGAAGCTCGTTGCCAAGCTACCAAGGGTTGAGCTAGGTTTAATTCACTGAGACCTAACAGGCCCTAAGTGGAGGTTAGTGGCCTGTTGCTCAGTGTAGGTACTTACCTGCCCTTACCAATAACCCATTTTCCAACAGATACCAAAGTAGCACCCATTTGGAGGTGGGTCTGTGGATGGATTCAAACCAGAAAGTCCTGCAGGAGCAAGCAGGCAAAATGCCCATTTCGGTGAACCTGACAATCCAAAGAATAGTGCTTTGTGAATGTATTGAAGTATGCCCACGGAGACAACTGGCAAATGTCTATGCCAGGTTCTCATTGGACTAATGCAGTGGTACCAGCTTTGGCCCTGGTAGAATGATCATGCAGTCCTTTTGGAGGCTGCTTTTTAGCCAACAATTATCAGATCTTAATGCAGAGAATGATCCTGCAGGAGCTGGCTCTCTTCAGCAAAGCCTTGACTTTCTTAGCTCCAGTGAACCCCAACAAGGAGCTGATCATCCACCCAGTGTTCTTTTGGTAAGATCTATGCAAGAGCTCAGCAGTCTTTTTGGGGTCCAAGCGATAGAGTCTCTCGAGGGGTGAGGTGGAGCACAGAATACTGGCAGGATGATGTTTTGACTGATGTGGAATGGCAATACAACCATGGGAAAGAAGGATACCCATGTCCCCAAAACCAGCCTGCCTGGGAAGAAGGAGATGAACGGCGGATTGACACAGAGCTTGAAGCTCAATCACATGATGCACCAATGTTATGGTGAGAAGGAACGATGTCCCAAGGATGAGGAACCACAAGGAACAGCTGTGATGCAGCTCAAATGGAATGAACGTCAAAAATGCAAGAACCAAATTAATGTCCCACAGTGGCATGACAAAGAGAGAGGTAGGAAACATATGTAAACCTTTTCAAAAGCGCACAACAAGAGACTTAAACAGAGAGGGGTGGTCTGGCAACCAGAGCCAAAATGTACCCTTTTAACTGTGCTCAGAGGATGGCCTTGCAGGGCTAAGGACAAAACAAGCAATAAAACATCAGATAACTTTGCCTGAAGTGGGTCTATCTGCCGAGCACCGCAACAAGACACGCACATTTGTCATAACGACAGGCGTATACATTTTTCTATCAAAGGACTCCTGGCTGCCAAGGTGAAATGAACCACCTGGGTAGGTCAAAGGCCTTCAGCTGTCGCTGCTCAATCTGTAAAAAAGGAAGGTGGAGATTGTGAAGGTTTGGGTGCTAAACCCTGCCCTGCTGCTGCAACAGCAGATCCTCCGAGTGGCAGCCTGATCGGAGGACAGATGCTCATACCCAGGAGTTCTGGATACCCTACACTCCATGCCCAGACTGGGGCAACTAGGATGACTCTGGCCTGGTCGGTCCTGATCTTCTTGAGAACTCGGGGAAGGAGTGGTGAAAGATATACATGCATCCAGAGTTCAACTCGAGGTGAAAGTGTCTGAGCAAGAGATGCCCTGGAAACTCTAGGTGCTGACATAGAGCATTCTCGGTGATGGTGAGCAGATTGAGCCAAGGTTCTCCCCATTCTCGGAAGAGACTTTGCGTGCCCCCAGGTGTAACTGCCACTTGCTATCCACTAGGCTCCAATGGCTGAGATCATCCTCTGTGGCATTTAATGATCCTGCCAGGTGGTTCACCACCAGGAAGATTTCATGGTGGCTAGACATTTCCAGAGATGCACAACCTTCTGGCACAGGATGAATGATCCCACTGCGCCCTTTCAGTTGCAGTACCACATGGCAGTGGTATTGTCCGTGAGAAGTTGTTCCAGCCTACCCATGATGGATGGAATTAATGTTATCAATGCCAAGTGGACGTTCCTCAGCTCCAGAACACTGATGTGGAGCCACGACTCCGCCAGAGCCAGAAGCCTCTTATCTCCATCGCTCCCAGATGTCCTTCACAACTCAGAAACCGTGCATAAGTCACCACTGGAAGTTCTGGGTGGGGTAGGGAGAGGGGTCCAGTAACCACCACTAAACGTCTTTTGCAGTTTCCTCCAAAATCTGAATGTGGTTGGAGAGGTTCTCTTATTGTTGGGCACAGTGAGACTTCAGATACTTGCAGACCCTGCATATGTCACCTGGTGTGATCGACCAGCAGGAAGCAGGAGACCGACAGCCCCAGCAGCCTCAGAGTCGATCTCACTGAAATCCAAGACTGAGAATGAAAGATCAGGATGCTAGTGAATGTCCTGTACTCTCTGGAAAGTGTGACAGTGCTGAAAGGAAAGGTAGGATGTAACACTTCCGCACAATTTGCAGGACCCGCTTGTCCAATGTTACTGCCTGCCAACCAAGCAAGATTAATTGGATGCTGCCTCCTACCAGATGGCTGCGCTCCACTAAGGGCATGCTAAAGGGGCTTCACAGGCAGAGGTGCAAGGGAGGGGTAGTAGCCTGGGCGGCCCATTGGCCTTGAATGAAGCCCCAGGGCTGGAACCGCGAAACAGCTGGGCGTTATGGTGGAGTTGGATAGGCTGATGGTATGGGACACCTCTAGCGAAGCCACAAAACGAACGGTAGGGCTGGTGCGACTGGTGAGGCTGGGACAATAAACCCAGGGTGCATCCCAAAGCCCTGCTTACCTTGACCACTCAAGAGCGACATCTGCCTTGTCCCCAAATAGGTGACTCCCATGGAATAGCAGGTCCATGATGGATGACTGGACATCACCTGAAAAAACAGTAGACCACAGCAAAGTGTGGAGGCGAAAGGGGACACTGAAGCCACAGCCCGCCCGATGGAATCAGTGGTGTTCAAGGCACAACGAATTGTGAGCGGTGTCGCAACCATCCTGCACGGCATGGGAAAGTACCGTAAGTAGATCGTCAGGGACACCTGGGAGGACTTGAGCCTCCGAGTTCCAAAGGGGCTGAGAACAGCACCCTGACAGGCATCTGCCATTCACCGACTTGATCTCCAAGCTGATGGATGAGAAAAGCCTCTTCCCAAACATCTGCACACATTCTCACAACCCTATTGGGGAGAGCCATTGTAAATGTGTTGGAATTGCATCATGGTCAAACCAGCACTGACTCGATTTCAGAGAGGAAAATAGGGGCATTGTCATCTGGCGTCAATTGAGTTGTCCAAGGATTGGTGTGGTCTGCTGTGCCGGAGTCCAGAGAGGAACAGGAGGTGACCTCTCTATGGGCTTGGAGGGTTCAGCTCGCGCTGAGGGTGAAGATGCCGATGGTAACAAAGCTGGAGAATCTCTCGGTTCTGTGAGGCCCACAGGCGCAGAAAGAAATCATTCTATTTGAAAGTCAAAGACCCAATAAACCAGAATGTATTGTGACAAAACGCAAAGGATTCAAGGTGACAGTCACAGACGCAAGTCTGAAGGCGCAGGACACACGGTCCTGTTTTATCATCCGACAACAATGAATGGGAAGGGACAAATCAGGGTATATGTTAAGTACAAATTCAGCTCCAGTACAGCACCTAAGAAACTTCCTGTGACAGTGGTAAAGCCTGCTGCAGAATGACTTGAACCACACCACACTCTTCAGGGTAAACATTTACATTCTTATACAGACATTAAGCTGAGCTCACTTGGCGCCCTGAAGTTGAGTACAGTGTATGACCCTGCGTGAGTCGAAACCATTGAGTTTCAGGCCATCCCAACTCAAGTCATTACTGGACTGTATTAGCATCATTAACTGTTAGCAATGTTACAATTTCCTGCTCCATTTGCTCCATATGAATAGAATCCAATGAAAACTACAGCTGGTCATTTCACCCTTGTAAGGTTACCTTTGGAGATGAGCTAATGCACCTACGTTTTGAGAAAATATTTCTTTTAGTAAAATTGTGAAAGTCTAAAACTGAACATTTATCCAGAACCAGGATGTATGGCCTAAGGAAGCGTCATGCAAGGGGAGTTAAGTCCCAATCTGCGACAGCTGCCTGAAGCCCCTTAGAGCGATCGGGTAGAGAGCAGGAACCCGCTCCTGTACACCAGTACTCCTCCACAGGACCCTTTTCATTAGGATCAGATTAATAAGGACAGTTCTTTTTCTCAATGGTGATTCAGCCTTGAGATAATTCAGGAGACTGCGAGACGTCCGACAGCTATCTTTGCTTGCTGCTCCAGAACTGGATGGAAAGCACATCTGTAGTGTTGGGGGCCGTAGGCCCTCATGCTACTAAAATAATAGACACAGATTTGGTAGCATGGTGGTTGGAACTGGCCACGGGCACGTGCGCCCGGCCCCTTTTATTGGCAGGGTCACCTGACTGGTGACGCCTGTGTTGGGTGGGTGTGGGGTGTGCATGTAAGACCAGCCCTCAGCCGAGCGGCTGGCAGAAACACTAGAACGTGTCCAGCAGGACTCTACAACATCCTGTGTTGGTGCCCTCGTACACAGACTTTCACAAAAGGCCACTTGATTCAGGAAGGAGTCTCCTGTGCGTTCTGTGTGTCAGTGTAATGTGCAGACAACCACTGGTGACACTATCACACGCAGCAACATTGCAGAACAGGGATACTTTCCGTTATCTAGTTCGATTCAATGTAGGGTATCATGTGATCATACGCATACTGCTGTGAACATTTGCAGGCTTAATAAAACAGAGTACACTTTTTCCTGAATACGTGCGCTAAGGTTTGGTCTTTGGTTTAAGTCTGGATTTGCAAACTCAAAACCAAGTGCAAAGTTTAAACCCATGTTTCAATGCCAAGGGCCTAGCGGAGCTGTTGTGCATTCGCTCACTTCTATCTGAGAACTGTTGTGAGACTTCTTTACATAAACAGGACTGTGAATGCTTTAAAAAAATCATTAAAAAATGGGAACTCAAAATGTTAACTATTAGTGCATACACGGGGCGCACAAACGGATGCAAGACATGTTTGTGGAGTCTCCAAAAAAGCGAAACAAACACAACTACTTGAATCTCATATCAGATTCTGGATTGCCTGACTCCATTGGAGACTCTTCATTGGGACAGCCAGAGCTATTTAACCCCTACGGTGCCTTGGACAAGGTGATCTCGTCCAAGGCACCGGTTCCCGGGTGCCTTGGACGAGATCACCTCGTCCTGCACCCAGGAACGAGGGAGCGCCAGCGCTCCCCGATGGGCTCCCCACCCACCGACCCCGGTGGTGGATGGAAGGGGAAGCCCTTCCCCTTCCCCTTCCACCCCCGACCCCCCTCCACCCCCCTGTGACGTCAGCACGCATCGCACACTGACAATCACAGAGGGCCTCCTCCCATTTGATCGAAAGAAAAATGCAAAGCATTTCTCTTTCAATGATGTGGGGGAGGCCCAGAGAGGCTTCAAAGGGAAGGAAAGGAATTTCCTTCCCTTTGAAGTCTCTCTGAGCGTTTCAAAAGCCGGATTGCAAAGCAATCCGGCTTTTGAAACGCCCACTAGACACCAGGGATTTTGTTTGTTTTTAGAAATTGGCAATAAGGGAGCGACCCCTTAGGCAAGGGTCGCTCCCAGGGGGGGCATTTTTTTGGAAGGCCTTTTCTGCCCCAGGGGGGAAGAAACCTCTAGGCACCAGGGATCATTTTTTTTTTTTTTTGTTTTTTTGGAGATGGGGAGTGACCCCTTAGGCAAGGGTCACTCCCCTAGGGGGCAACTTGTATTTAGGCCATTTCTGCACCCCCTTGGGGGCAGATTGGCCTATTTTTATGAGGCCAATGGGGACAGAAACCACTAGACACCAGGGAGTTTTTTTTACATGAATTTCACGCAAGGGGAGCGACCCCTTAGGCAAGGGTCGCTCCCCTGGGGGGCAAATTTATTTAAGGCCATTGGGGGGCACAAACCACTAGGCACCGGGGATTTTTTATTTTTTTTTGTTTTACAGACGGGGCCAGCTGAGCTAGAGGCCAAAATCTACAGGTAGGCACTTTGCAAAAAACACCTCTGTTTTCTGTCAAAAATTGTGATATGTCCACGTTGTGTTTTGGGGCATTTCCTATCACGGGCGCTAGGCTTACCCACACAAGTGAGGTATCATTTTTATCGGGAGTCTTGGGGTAACATAGAACAGCAAAACAAGTGTTATTGCCCCTTGTCTTTCTCTAAATTTTTTCCTTCCAAATATAAGAGAGTCTGTAAAAAAGGCGTCTATTTGAGAAATGCCCTGTAATTCACATGCTAGTATGGTCACCCCGGAATTCAGAGATGTGCAAATAACCACTGCTCCTCAACACCTTATCTTGTGCCCTTTTTGGAAATACAAAGGTTTTCTTGATAGCTATTTTTTACTCTTTATATTTCAGCAAATGAATTGCTGTATACCCGGTATAGAATGAAAACGCACTGCAGGGTGCAGCTTATTTATTGGCTCTGGGTACCTAGGGTTCTTGATGAACCTAAAAGCCCTATATATCCCCGCAACCAGAGGAGTCCAGCAGACGTAACGGTATATTGCTTTCCAAAATCTGACATTGCAGGAAAAAGTTACAGAGTAAAACGTAGAGAAAAATTGCAGATTTTTCACCTCAATTTCAATAATTATTTTTTCAGTTGTTATTTTCTGTAGGTAACCCTGGTAGGATCTACACAAATGACCCCTTGCTGAGTTCAGAATTGTGTCTACTTTTCAGAAATGTTTAGGTTTCTGGGATCCAGCGTTGGTTTCACGACCATTTCTGTCACTGACTGGAAGGAGGCTGAAAGCACAAAAAATCGTAAAAATGGGGTATGTCCCAGTAAAATGCCAAATTTGTGTTGAAAATTGGGTTTTCTGATTCAAGTCTGCCTGTTCCTGAAAGCTGGGAAGCTGCTGAGTTTAGCACCACAAACCCTTTGTTGATGCCATTTTCAGGGGAAAAACCACAAGCCTTCTTCTGCAGCCCCTTTTTTCCCATTGTTTTTAAAAAAACGAAATTTTCACTGTATTTTGGCTAATTTCTTGGCCTCCTTCAGGGGAACCCACAAAGTCTGGGTACCTCTAGAATCCCTAGGATGTTGGGAAAAAAAAAGGACGCAAATTTGGCTTGGCTAGCTTATGTGGACAAAAAGTTATGAGGGCCTAAGCGCGAACTGCCCCAAAGAGCCAAAAAAAGGCCTGGCACAGGAGGGGGAAAAGGCCTGGCAGCGAAGGGGTTAAGCAATGCCTGTCTGTCTGTTGATAATCAGGAGATTCATCAATAGGTTGTTGCCTCTTAAAACACAGAATTACTACTACAAAGTCAGTCACTCAACAAGCAGTAGGCACTACTTGGCTAGCAGAGTAATGTCTCACTACCCACCCGATGCATTACGGAGCGAAGTAACCATGATACTGAGTCAGTGGCTCTCCTGCGCCAATCGCAGTGCATAAATGAGGGTTTACATTTTTACCAGGACCACTGGCAGAGCAAAATGTCCAGCACACCTGAAACCTCAAAACAGGGAGATCAGATGGGACTGTGAGAACCAGGTCTTTCTTACTTGCAGGGTGAGACTTACCTCCTATCCTGTTGCGCTCAAGTGATCCCGCCTGTGGAAGATTCGGGAGTCCTGACTGTAGAAGGCTGTCTGACCGTTCCCAACCGGGATCGCTCCGCCTAAGATCAGGGTTACTGCAGCAAAGGAGAGAGTAAGTGACAATTATGCATGCTATTATTCAATAAACCTGGACAAGAAATAGTAATTCTCACTGAAACCTAATGTGGCGTCACGCAAACACAATGCGTGACACTTACACTGGAGCATTAATGATGCTGTGGATTCTAAGACTGAGGTGTAGAGAGGGGGACTAAAGTCAGAAGAGGCCCCGGTGTGGAACACACTGACAAAAACAAACCAGCTGAAATACAACGGAAAGAGAAAATCACTAGAGAGGACCAGTCTACGGAAATAAGACAAATGAACTAAACTGAACCAACCTATGAATGACAGAGGCAAAACAATGATAAAGGGCTGCTTGAGGTCGGAAAATGGGAAACAGTCTTGTCACAGAGTTTAACATTAGCTAGAAATGAGCTTGTTAATCAGGTTCTCAAATCAACCGGTGTGGGAGTTGATAAGTACAAGTTTAATATAATTTACTGATGTGATCTCACTAAGTGATGCGAGGCGTCGTCTCATGTCTAAGAACCAGGTGGAATGTTTAGCCTCAAAAGGGGCGACATTTATTCGATATGGCTGGATAATATGTACTCATGACAAGCTGCATCTGTTCCAATATGAACTGAACGTATTAGTGTGGCGTGTGCCTCACAACGGTTACCATAGATAAGATATAAACCTGATCTCATTCCACCACCCAGGGATAATTTTTACAGACACACTGAGGTATAAACAGGGGTCTCAGGATCCTGTAGAGCATCAAATGTCAAAATAGGAAGTACTGAATGCTGCCTGTATGACGTGCATGACAAGGACGTTCAGGTTAAACCCACTCACCCTTGGGACATGGCCTAGATTTACAAGTCATATGTATGCGAGGTTAGCATCCTCCCACACCACATCTTTGCAAGAATGCATGTGATGGAGAAGGTGCAACACCGCTATGTTGAGTTGGAGAGGGTACCATCCTACAATTTGGGCCTGCCTGCACATTCAGGGGTTTTGGAAGGAAATCAATGGCTAACTTGGCAAGGTCCAAGGCGAACCCATCCCTCTTGAACCCAAGTTTATCCTCCTAAGGATCCCTAACAATGTTGACCTTCCAAGGTCTAAACTTTAGTTTTGTAGTTTGGGCCTAGTGGTGACGAAAAGGGACATGTCTCAACACTAGGGTGCTGAGGAAAGTCAGACCCTACAGGACTGGAAAAGGGGCATGGGCGTGTACATCGTGGCAAAAAAGGTTACGTGTACCAGTAGGGTTTGCCCCCATGAGTTTCAGAAGGTTTGGGGAAGCAGGTTGTCCTACTACTACCCGGATCTACTCAAAGATGACGAGAAACAACACCGAGCAGTGCCTTAGTGAGTGGGTGTGCCAGGGATTGAACAGGGGCACTGCAATAGATTGTACATTTTTCTTCTACTGTGGCAGAATACCGTCTGACCGTGGTCTTGGCTTAAGAGGGTGTGGAAGTTAACGATTAATGTTTGTGTGAGTATTCCTACTCCTTTTATGCGGGCAATGTTATTTCCATAAGCAACTTGGCATTCTTCTGTGATATTACTGCATCAGTTAAGAAATCAAAACAAAATAAAAACATTTATAAAAAAAAAAAAAGTAGACACCACAGCAATACCACCCAATTGGGGGGGGAGGGGGGCATGAGGAATGGTCCCAGATCAAAAAGTCAAAAAGTCTTGCAGAACGTAGAAAGAAAAAGATACTTTCCCATTGGGGCAAACTGTTAAGGTTGCTGTGACTCCTGAGTGTATTCACAGATGTCCACATTACAGTCTGGCAGATTTCTACAACAGTGTACCCCTCGCATTACTGTTGTGGTGGTCTTCGCCCTGGTGAAGGGGACCCCCAGGACTTCAAGGTGCTGTTTCCTTGGCTAGTGTATAACAGATTTTGATATAGAGGACTATCCACCTTGAGAGAGTCCTCTATTGTATTGCCCTTGGTTCGCTAAAATCCCACAAAGATCTGACCATCGGGAAACCCGGAATATGACATATAAGCAACAGTTGGCTTGGGGGCAAGGCTTTCTCTCAAAACCAAGGGGAGCAACAGAGACTTCCTTTAAATCAATATAGGATCTGTTACCCTCCACAGGTGTGGTCTGGAAGGCTAGCAAAACATATTCAAGGGAAGGCGATGGGCTATCTCCACAAAAAAGATATGGTGCTGGTAATAGCTACCCATAAGGCCACACTCCTTGATAAAGAATGCATATTCACTTTCAGTGGTGATGTTGAGTTGCTTTGTCAGTGACAGATAGAATAAAATTGAAACTGATGGCTTGGACAATGTCAGACTGCTCTGGATAGTGTCTCAATGAAATGTGTATGAATCTGGCAATAAAACAGGAAATAAAGTTACTTATCTTTGAACATGCCCAAGTGCAAGACTGAATCCCGAAGAACAAGCTACTTAGCTTTGGTAACAATCTTTTTGGTGGAAACTTCCTAACCGATGATTCCTCACCTTGAGAGTATTGCCCAGGCATCAGACTGGATCCGGAAACTTTTCAGCAGTACTCCGGTCTGCCGGGTAGGTTACGTCGTAAGGCTACGCGCCAACATCATTCCGCTCAGGAAATGGCAAGTGGAGCAGTATGTATTTGCCGCCCATGTGAGCTGACATCAGTTGCTTTCTTAGGCTGTCCGTGCCCTCGTAAGCAGAGTCCATTAGCAGATGGGCATGGAAGTAAGCGTCCTGCACCACCCTCCAAACTATAGGGCAGACAGGACCTGGGCTAGTGTGAAAATCTTGAATTTGTCCTTTCCCAGAAAGGTGTTGAGAGGGTAAAGATCCAACCTAGGGCCGAGGCCTCCATCCTTATTCAGCACAAGGAGGTAGCGGAACTAGTAACCAGTTCCTACTTCTGAGGAAGGAACCCTCTCAACGGCCCCATTTGGATAAAAGGGATTGCACTTTCTACTGCAAGATGAGTAGAAAGTCCCACCTCAGCCACCCTGATGGTGGTGGAAGGTGCGGTGGGGTAGAAAGAAATAGGAGGGTAAAGTCTCAAAATACAATACTTATCTGAAGTGATGGGCACCCTTGGAAGAAATATGACACCCTGCCTCCGACAGGGTGGGTTTGTGCCAACAAGGAAACATTGTAGCATGTTTGCGGCTGCTGCCGAGCGAGGGACTGAGCCGTGCATTGTCCCTGTTGTCCTGGGGATCGTCTTTGAGGTGCCCAGTGTCATTGTAAAGGTAGGCCTGCCTTGCTGGCTGCTTTTAAATTAAAGTTAGATGCAAATTCGACTTTGGAATTAAAAGTAGTTCCAAAGTCTTAAACTACCTTATTTTGGCAGGCCCAGGCCCTGGGACTGGTTAGCAGTACCCAGGGCACCATCAGAGTCAGGAAAACACCAGCAAAAAGTGGAAAATGGGGGCAAAAAGTTAGGGGCCTCTGCAATCAGCCCTGTTTTCTCACAGCAGACTGCCGGAAGAAGTCTGACTGGAGGCCCCAGTAGATCCTTGGGGGTCTTTTGGTGCACCAGGGGAGAACATGTAAAGTGCCAAAAATAAACAGCATGGCCTTTCTGAAGGCCTCTACTTGCTGCTATGCTAGAGACAGACCTGGGAACTAGGGGTGAGCTGGAACTAGACTCAGACTCCGCTCTAATGGAGATTAGGAATGAGAAAGGGAGGCACATTGATGCCCTCTCCAAAGTGCAAGAGGGGAAGGAAGGGGCGATTCCCTCTTCAACAACTTATACTGTTTCTCATACTTACCCAATGACTTTGAATGCAATAAAGATTGGAAATGTGATCTTCCTTTCGACTTCGACCGCTTACAGCATAGAGTCTACTTATATTTGTTGACATATGACCTTGCATTCCCGTATGGCCCGCGGATTCGCCTCAGTGCAGTCATCACTAGCCCTATAGTCATGCTCTGACCCCAAGCACCAAAGACCCATTTCATGAGGGTTCATGACAGACATTTTCAACAATCCCTAAATGGTTTAAACCCTTAAAAATATGCCTTTAAGACCAAGGAGAAGCTCCCGACCTGAATCTAGAGGCATAGAAAGGAACTGACATCAGTGCGCATGAGTGTCGCATATATGCGGATCATGTTCATCACTTATGGAGTGAAACGACGTTGCTGCAGAGCTGCACAACCCCATCTGCCAGCAAGCAGGGGTATAGCTTTAAAGTTGTGGGATCCTATCTGACACAAAATGATGAGTCTACTGTTATAAGTATCCATCACAAACCTTCAATCAGAAAATGGGTCTGGCTCCATTCCAGCTTGGATTACAATACAGATGCGACATCACTGGGGCCACGGAGCACTCCCACTGCACCCTGACATCCGTTCCTCCTCTGAGGTGGTGGGTCTGAGGAGTGATCAACTCAGGACTTCGTGCAGCACAGAACAAGCAAAATGTCTATCCATTTCTACGTCCCAGTCCAAACAAAAATGTTTAGTGAATGTATGAAGTGAAGCTCATGCTGCTTTGTGAGAAATGTCTGTCACGTGAGCTCCCCTGGCTAGTACCAAGATCAAAGCTATCAATATGGTGGAATGAGTATCAATTACTTCTTGGCCAGGGCACAACAGATCCTAATACAGAAGCTGATTCAATGAGAGAGTACTCTTCTAAACCGGCCCCTCTTGTAGCCCATATACTCAATGAAGAGCTGCTCATCAGATCTGAATTCTTTTGTTCAGTCGCTGAAGAAACTGACTGCCGTATGAGGGTCCAGCCAATATATTCATGCCTTCTATTTGGTGTGATGGGGTGGAGGAACAAAGGCAAGAAGTGTAATGGACTACCCCATCAAGATGGAATAACAAACTTGGGAATGAAAACTCTGCTCGTTCTGAGAACTAGTTGGTCTATGAAGAATGAGGTAAGGATGGATTGATGCAGGGCTTACAGCTCGCTTACCCATTGCGATGAAGTGATGGGCACGAAAAACAATCTTTAGCATCAACAGATGCAACAAAGCCCTCATCAGGAACTAAATTAGTGGTCCACAGGAGAAATTACATAATGAGAAAGTCAGGCATGAAGTTGGTCCCTTGAAAACTCTTAAAACAACTGAGCACTTGAAAAAAGAGGATTTATCCGGAACTAAAATGAAAGCAGACAGGGAAGCAATGTAACCTTTAACTGTCTCAGTCAAAGAAGGTCTCCATTCCACACTATCCTTGGCCAGACTGGGGCGATCAGAATGACTTGGGTCAGTCTTGGTTTAACTTCTTCAGCACTAGAGAAATCAAGGGAATGGAGGAAATGCATAAAGAATTGGAAAATTCTACATCATTACAATGTATCCCCCCAAGGTTCCTTGCAACAGAAACAGGAGAGCACATGACAGTGCACATCCTTGTGAATGGTGAAGAGGTCCACCTGAGGAACGCCCCCAAAGAACAAAATGAAAATGTCACTTACCCAGTGTACATCTGTTCGTGGCATTAGTCGCTGCAGATTCACATGCTGTGCATAGTCCGCCGTCTGGTGTTAGGTCGGAGTGTTACAAGTTGTTTTTCTTCGAAGAAGTCTTTTCGAGTCACGAGACCGAGGGACTCATCCCACTTCGGTTCCATTGCGCATGGGCGTCGACTCCATCTTAGATTGTTTTCCCCGCAGAGGGTGAGGTAGGAGTTGTGTATGCTAATAATAGTGCCCATGCAATGGAATAAATACGTATGTACAAAATGAAGGTTTAATGTAATATATTTACAAATGTACAAATGTTCAAGATCTACTTCTAAACGGCTACAGGCTCCCAGGGAGGAGGGTGGGCGCATGTGAATCTTCAGCGACTAATGCCACGAACAGATGTACACTGGGTAAGTGACATTTTCCGTTCGGTGGCATGTGTAGCTGCAGATACACATGCTGTGCATAGACTAGTAAGCAGTTATCTCCCCAAAAGCGGTGGTTCAGCCTGTAGGAGTTGAAGTTGTTTGAAATAAAGTTCTTAGTACGGCTTGACCTACTGTGGCTTGTTGTGCGGATAGCACGTCTACACAGTAGTGCTTAGTAAATGTGTGAGGCGTAGACCATGTGGCTGCCTTACATATTCCGTTCATTGGAATATTTCCTAGAAAGGCCATAGTAGCACCTTTCTTTCTGGTCGAGTGTGCCTTTGGTGTAATAGGCAGTTCTCTTTGCTTTAAGATAGCAGGTTTGGATGCACCGTACTATCCATCTGGCGATACCTTGTTTTGAAATTGGATTTCCTGTATGAGGTTTTTGGAAGGCAATAAATAGTTGTTTTGTCTTCCTAATTTCTTTTGTCCTGTCAATGTAGTACATTAGCGCTCTCTTGATGTCTAATGTATGTAGTGCTCTTTCAGCTATTGAATCTGGCTGTGGGAAGAACACTGGTAATTCCACTGTTTGGTTTAAGTGGAACGGTGAGATAACCTTTGGTAAGAATTTTGGATTTGTTCTTAGAACGACCTTATTTTTGTGTATTTGAATAAATGGTTCTTGTATGGTAAACGCCTGTATTTCACTTACTCTTCTTAGAGATGTGATGGCAATGAGAAATGCAACTTTCCACGTTAAGTATTGCATTTCACAAGAATGCATGGGTTCGAAAGGTGGACCCATGAGCCTTGTCAAGACAATGTTGAGGTTCCATGAAGGAACAGGTGGTGTCCTTGGTGGTATAATTCTCTTTAGGCCCTCCATAAACGCTTTAATGACAGGTATTCTAAATAGGGAAGTTGAATGAGTAATCTGCAGGTAAGCAGATATTGCTGCGAGATGTATTTTTATGGAAGAGAAAGCTAGATTTGATTTTTGTAAATGTAGTAAATATCCTACTACATCTTTTGGAGATGCATGCAATGGTTGGACTTGATTATTATGGCAGTAACAAACAAATCTTTTCCATTTACTTGCATAGCAGTGTCTAGTGGATGGTCTTCTAGCTTGTTTTATGACCTCCATACACTCTTGTGTGAGGTTCAAGCGTCCAAATTCTAGGATTTCAGGAGCCAAATTGCTAGATTCAGCGTTGCTGGGTTTGGATGCCTGATCTGTTGTTTGTGTTGTGTTAACAGATCTGGCCTGTTGGGTAGTTTGACATGAGGTACTACTGACAGGTCTAGTAGTGTGGTATACCAAGGTTGTCTTGCCCATGTTGGTGCTATTAGTATGAGTTTGAGTTTGTTTTGACTCAATCTGTTTACTAGATATGGAAGGAGAGGGAGAGGGGGAAAAGCGTACGCAAATATCCCTGACCAATTCATCCATAGAGCATTGCCTTGAGATTGCCGGTGTGGGTACCTGGATGCGAAGTTTTGGCATTTTGCGTTTTCTTTTGTTGCAAATAGATCTATTTGAGGTGTTCCCCAAATTTGGAAGTAAGTGTTCAGGATTTGGGGGTGAATTTCCCATTCGTGGACCTGTTGGTGATCCCGAGAGAGATTGTCTGCTAGCTGGTTCTGGATCCCTGGAATAAACTGTGCTATTAGGCGAATGTGGTTGTGAATTGCCCAATGCCATATTTTTTGTGTTAGGAGACACAACTGTGTTGAGTGTGTTCCCCCCTGTTTGTTTAAATAATACATTGTCGTCATGTTGTCTGTTTTGACAAGAATGTATTTGTGGGTTATCATTGGTTGGAATGCTTTCAACGCTAGAAATACTGCTAACAATTCTAGGTGATTTATATTAAACTTTCTTTGATGTACGTCCCATTGTCCTTGGATGCTGTGTTGATTGAGGTGTGCTCCCCACCCTGTCATGGAAGCATCTGTTGTTATCACGTATTGTGGCACTGGGTCTTGGAAAGGCCGCCCTTTGTTTAAATTTGTACTGTTCCACCATAGAAGCGAGATGTATGTTTGGCGGTCTATCAACACCAGATCTAGAAGTTGACCCTGTGCATGTGACCATTGTGATGCTAGGCACTGTTGTAAGGGCCGCATGTGCAATCTTGCGTTTGGGACAATGGCTATGCATGAGGACATCATGCCTAGGAGTTTTAATACCATCTTTGCATGTATCTTTTGTGTTGGATACATAGCTTGTATCACCTTGTGAAAATTTTGAACCCTTTGTGGACTTGGAGTGGCTATCCCTTTTGTTGTGTTGATTGTCGGTCCTAAGTATTGCTGTGTTTGACACGGCAAAAGGTGTGACTTTGCATAGTTGATGGAGAAACCCAGTTTGTAAAGGGTTTGTATAACATAATCTGTGTGGTGTGAACACTTTGTTAGCGAGTTGGTTTTGATTAACCAATCGTCTAGGTACGGGAACACGTGTATTTGCTGCCTCCTGATATGTGCATCTACCACTGCTAGACATTTTGTAAAGACTCTTGGTGCTGTTGTTATTCCGAATGGCAACACTTTGAATTGGTAATGTATTCCTTTGAATACGAACCTTAGGTATTTCCTGTGCGAGGGATGTATCGGTATATGGAAATACGCGTCTTTTAGATCTAACGTTGTCATGTAGTCTTGCTGTTTCAGTAGTGGTATTACGTCTTGTAACGTGACCATGTGAAAGTGGTCTGATTTGATGTAGGTGTTTAGTGTTCTGAGATCTAATATTGGTCTCAGACTTTTGTCCTTTTTCGGTATTAGAAAGTACAGTGAGTAAACTCCTGTGTTCTTTTGTGTTTTTGGTACTAATTCTATTGCGTCTTTTTGCAGTAATGCTTGAACTTCTAGTCCTAGAAGGTCTATATGCTGTTTTGACATATTGTGTGTTTTCGGTGGGACGTTTGGAGGGAGTTGGAGAAATTCTATGCAATAACCATGTTGGATAATTGCTAAGACCCAAGTGTCTGTTGTTATTTCCTCCCATGATTTGTGGAACTGGCTTAGTCTTCCCCCCACTGGTGTTGTGTGAAGGGGTTGTGTGACTTGTGAGTCACTGTTTATTTTGAGGGGTTTTGGGACCCTGAAACTTTCCCCGGTTTCTTGGGAATTGGCCCCCTCTGTATTGGCCTCGAAAGCCACCCGTTTGATATTGTCCCTGGTAGGTAGGTGGTCTTGTTTGTGAGGTGCTGGCTTCTGTGGCTTGACCTCGAAACCCTCCTCTGAAAGTTGTTTTGCGAAATGTGCCAAATGTGCCTCTGCCCTGCGGGGAATAGAGTGCGCCCATGGCTTTGGCTGTGTCAGTGTCCTTCTTTAATTTTTCAATTGCAGTGTCCACTTCTGGGCCAAACAATTGCTGTTCATTGAACGGCATATTGAGCACTGCCTGTTGTATCTCAGGTTTGAAGCCAGATGTGCGCAGCCATGCGTGCCTCCTTATTGTCACAGCAGTATTTATTTTTCTTGCAGCTGTATCTGCTGCATCCATAGAACAACGTATTTGGTTGTTGGAGATATTTTGCCCCTCTTACACCACTTGTTTCGCTCGTTTCTGGAATTCTTTGGGGAGGTGCTCGATGAGATGTTGTATCTCGTCCCAATGGGCCCTGTCGTATCGCGCTAGGAGTGCTTGCGAGTTGGCGATGCGCCACTGATTTGCAGCTTGTGCCGCAACCCTTTTCCCAGCTGCATCAAACTTGCGGCTCTCCTTGTCCGGAGGTGGTGCGTCGCCTGATGTCTGCGAGTTGGCTCTTTTACGAGCTGCTCCTACGACTACTGAATCTGGTGTCAGTTGTGATGTAATAAAAGCAGGGTCTGTGAGCGGTGCCTTGTATTTTTTCTCCACCCTTGGAGTTATTGCTCTGCTTTTAACAGGCTCCTTGAAAATCTGTTTAGCGTGCATTAGCATTCCCGGGAGCATGGGAAGGCTTTGATAATGGCTGTGGGTGGAGGACAGGGTGTTAAAGAGGAAGTCATCCTCAATAGGCTCCGAATGTAGAGATACATTATGAAATTTGGCTGCCCTAGCTACCACCTGTGCATATGCTGTACTGTCCTCAGGTGGTGAGGGTTTAGTTGGGTACGACTCTGGACTATTGTCCGATACTGGAGCATCATTGAGGTCCCATGCTGCCTGATCATCCTGGCTCATGGTGGTATGAGCTGGTGATTGTGGTGGAGTCTGTGCCGGTGACACATGAGTTGACTGTGGTGGAGAGGGTGGTGGAGTTGCCCTCTTTACCACCTTTGCTTGTGGTGGCTTGTCTTGTTGCTGGAAGTCAAGCTTCCTTTTCCTTCTGATTGGGGGAAGAGTGCTGATTTTCCCTGTACCACTTTGGATAAAGATCCGCTGTTGCGTGTGATCTACCTCTGTAGTTTGTAATTCCTCCTCAAATCTGTGTCTTTTTAGTTGGGAGGACAGTGATTGTTCCTCTGAGTAGGAACTGGTTTTTGGTTCGGTTGCCGGGTGTTTTGGCACCGAAACCGTGTCTTTAGTTGTTTTCGGCTCCGACGAGATCTTTCTCTTTTTCGGTGTCTTGGCCTCTTGGTGCCGACCATCTTCGGTGCCGCTATCTCTGTGCCGAGCAGCTTCGGTGCCGCTGTCTCTGTGTCGAGTAGCTTCGGTGCCGCTATCTCGGTGTCGAGCCTTTTCTGCACCACTCTCTCGGTCCCGAGAGTGTTGCGTGCCTGTGTCTCGACCTGAGTCGGACAACTTCAGCACCAGCTCGCCCTTTTTCGGTGCCGATGGACGGTCACCTACTTTATGGGTTATGCCATGGCCTGTTGGCAGTGGCGTCCCCTGGGCTTTGTCTGTTTTCTCGTGTGATCTTTCTTTCGACGTCTTACTCACGGTTGGTTGCTCGTCGACGTCGAATTCTTCGGAATCCGATTCGCGGATGGAGAAAGTTTCTTCTTCTTCCTCCTCCTCAAACCCTTGTTGTCCTGTCGGCGTGGAAGCCATCTGCAACCTCCTGGCTCTTCGGTCCCTGAGCGTTTTTCTCGACCGAAACGCGCGACAGGCCTCACACGACTCTTCCTTGTGCTCGGGGGACAGGCACAAGTTACAGACCAAATGTTGGTCTGTATAAGGATATTTACTGTGGCATTTAGGACAGAATCGGAACGGGGTCCGTTCCATCAGTCTCGATGTTGCACGCGGTCGGGCCGACCAGGCCCCGACGGGGGATCGAAAATACCCCGAAGGGTTACCGGAGCTCTTTAAGGCTCGGTGTCTATTTGCCCTAACTATCCCGATACCAAACGAAACAATACCGACGAATTTTCCGTTGATTCTGACTAACTTTCCGACCCGAAACACGGAGCGAAAAGGAACACGTCCGAACCCGATGGTTAAAAAAAACAATCTAAGATGGAGTCGACGCCCATGCGCAATGGAACCGAAGTGGGAGGAGTCCCTCGGTCTCGTGACTCGAAAAGACTTCTTCGAAGAAAAACAACTTGTAACACTCCGACACAACACCAGACGGCGGACTATGCACAGCATGTGTATCTGCAGCTACACATGCCACCGAACATATTGTTATTCTATTTATGGATGGAGATGTCATGCATAGTCAGAAAGATGACACCAATTCAGTTAATCTGCTCTGGTGTTCAGGAAGCCTTTCAGATGGTTGACAAGCAGCCAGAGGCCATGCGCATGGACCCAGAGTTTCAGAGCTTCCCAGTAAAGAAGATCAGCACACATCTCCTCCTGTGTGTTCATATACCACGCTGCAGTCATACTGTTAAGATCTGGACAGATCGGCTGCGAAGGGAAGGGACAGGTGAGTTGCCCACAGCTTGAGCAATTTGATTTGCAAATCTTGCTCTTCCAAAGAGGCCTCTGATCCTTGGTTTCTTCCAGAGGCGCACCCCACTCTGGGGTGAAGGCGCCCATAACTAGTTTAGCCACCGCAGGTGGAGGTGCCTCAGGTTACCCACTACCAACCACCAGACAAGATGTGCACTAGCATCTGGGAGGATCCTGATGAAGTCTGTTAGATTGCCCCCATATTGGAACCACTATAGATGGAGGCACCAGTCAGGAACCCTCAGGTACGCGATTGACCGGTAGGATGCAGGAAGCCATAGCCCTTTCATGTTAAACACCACCAGGAATGAATAGAATTTAAGGTCCCTCCTGAAATATTTGAATCATATCTCAAATGTCCTGGATCCTCTATGGAGGAAACACTGAGAGGACATTACGTGTGACTTCAACAGGTTGATGGAAAAGCCCAGGTTGAACAGCAGGGATGCTGTGGCTATCAGGTGGTCTGACACCAGCCATGGCGAGTCACCTCCTGAAGTAGCCTTTAACTTCCTAATCTCACTGTAGACTACGTGTGCTGGGGACACTGGTCCCAGGGATCGAGCAGTTGATCTGCCCACCCTGAATCATTCCAGACATTAAGAAGCATTTCCCCAAATAAGCAAGAACCGATAAACAACATATCACAAAAGACTGAACTAACTGCTGACAGAATGACAGAAAAGCCAGCGGACCTCAACCATCCATATCTCCTTCGGCCCACCAAATATCATATGGACCTGGTCACCAAATCCACTGTACCTAGGCCTTCCTTAACAATCATTGGGGAGGCATTATGCCTGTCTCTGACAACCTACGTGAATTGTTCTTTCAAATGGTCAGACATGCTTGGCATCACCATGCTTGCAAATTCCCACAATGAGTGGGTGGACCTCGCGAGCAGGCACATGGCTTTCAAGTAGCCCAAGACAAGGCTAACGGCAGAGAACACCTTCTTCGCTATGGTGCTTATATCTTAAACTCTGTCTGGAGGCTCAATGGGAAACGTTCCTGGATTTTTCTTGGACCAGGAGGGATTTTATCCCACCAAGTATTCAGGCGAAGGTTATGTAAACAAGAAATATGAATATCCTGGAGCCAGCCTTTATAAGCGGGTGACCAACCTATTCATGGCGGGGGCAGCCCCAAGCTGCCTTGAATGGCTCAAGAAAGGCATAACTGAATGGCAGCAGTAGTTCAATGTTGCATAAGTGGACAGTAGCACTTTTGCTAAGATGGGTGGTTTAGCCTCTACTGCAGGAGTGGTAATTACAAAACCTCAAGCGCCGGAGGTGTTGGCCCTAATGGGCTTGCCATGTCTGTTTTCACACGTCCATGTCTGTTATTGGAACGCCAAATAGTGTGCCGTGCCGGAGGGTGCAGGAACAGCAAATTGGCCGACTCACTACTGTTGTCATCTTCATACTGAACAATCCCTGGCATCATAATGTGGCTGGAACCTTGTGTGAAAAGTCATCCATTACTTGCCAGTACTGCTGTGTCGATGTCTGTCCAGTTTAGGTTTCATCCTTGTACTTGTCTTCCTCAGGCAATCTTTTGTTCCTACCTCCTAGACCTATCAGGATAGCCTTTGTTTTCGGGGCTTGATCATAAAGAGTGGCTGGTGCCAGTGATGCCTCTCCTGTCACTGGCACGGCACCTGGGGCTGGTGCAGATCCAGCCAGCATAGGTGGTGGGCCTTGTGTAAGGCCCCTGGGTTTGAAAGGCACTGAGGCAAAACCCAACAGCGGTATCCCGATCAGAGGCTTAAGCAGAACCATGGGACTCACAAGCACCAGAAGGGATAACTACATTTCTGAAAAGCGGCAGCATGGTGGTCGGGAACTGCACTGGGCCAGCACCAGCCACTGGGAATGCCAGGAAGGCCGGAAGAGGTATTGGGACCAGGAACAGCAACGAAGCAAGCGTTGGCAGAGGAGGCAGCGGCAGAGTTGATGTAGGGAGCAACGCTGCCAGTGAAGGGTCCTCGCGCGGAATTGTGATCACCAGCTCCGAAGAGGATTCCGATGGAGGTTGAGACTGTCGAGGGAGAAGACTCTACAGAGTAAATGTCAGAAATGTAGGGAGTAACTCAAATGCCTGCCACGCAAACACCTGTGAATGGCGTAAAACATTACGGCACAACTAAAGTTGTCTTATCACAGGTGGAGTGAGCAAGAGGTCTATGAAGAACCGCAGTTCTGTAAGTCCCTCAGTAAGTCACATAGGGATGATACATTTTTAAGGTGCTTCGCATTTTCCAAAATAACTTTTTAGAATCTGAGAAGCTTCCATCTTTTACATGATGGTATCTGTGGAACAACAGAGACCTAAGTAGGAAAATAAAGACATTTCTATTTTAGAGGGAAGTTTCTTAAAACCTTTAGACCATCTCACCTTTAAGGGGGTGGGCCTGGTAATCTGATGATCGGGGGCGATTCAATCTTGTAGCTGAATCAGTATTTGTCCGCCTGTCCATGTCCCATCACTACACTTACAAAGCACAGGCTGTGCAGCAATTGCTTTAAAAGACACCAGCAGAGAGTGAACATGCCCTTTGCCACAGAGTTCACTTTTCAACCCTTGGTCTCATTCTAGATTTGAAAACCTGCTTTTGCGACTTCCCTCTGCTCTCAGATCATGTTTTTGTCCTCTGTTACTGAAGAAACAATGTTTGTGCGTTTGACCTATTCTTTAAAGTCATAGTTGCTGTTGTGTTCTTTCTTATGTTGCTTTCAGAAAGTGCTCAGTAGTCACCTGGCCAGTTTTATTATGATATCATACATTTTTCTTTTGCATCTCCCAGTTCCTTGCTTTAGTAGGTTTACAGGTTAAAAGGATTCAGCGTCCTTTGGCCTTTAACTAGTGCTGCATTTTGAACTTGTTTCTGGGGCTCAAATTCCTATACTTAACATGTCTTATGAAGGGCTCTGTGGAAGTCTCTTGGTCTAGAGAGCTATGAAGAAGTCTACAAAAACAAAATAAATAAATGCACGTGACTAACATCCATGTATGATGACTTTTCAGCGTTCCTAGGAGCTCATACAAATATGTCAGATATCCAGGTGGTGCAGGATTAACACTGAGGCAGAAAGAGGGACCAAGTATAGAGGTAGGATTAATGCAGACCGAGCCGAGCACTTCTATTCCAATGGTCACAAAGACACAACTTTCCTTCACAAATGGGATGTGTTTTAGGCGACTATTAGGAGTTAGACAGCTACAATTATGGCACATGTGAACAACTTAACTAATAGGAGAATTGCTAAACTGAATGCCTCACTGTCCAATAACTCAATGTATCATTGGGTCAAAACATCTCCTCCATGATGATTATGACTGGACGTAACCTAATTGACCCCACATTATTACAATAGTTAAGATCTAGCATTAAGCCCTCAAAGTTTTGAGCAGAGTTCTGGCACAGCGTTCCAACCAGCTGCAGAGGCAACAGGTTTGGTTATTTCCTGATCGGACTCCAAGATGGTACTCTTGGACAATCTTTGCTGTTGACCGTTGGAAAGGATTCAATCCTGCAAACCATGGAAGCATCTCTAGCGACCCACATGGTAGTAGGAAGAGCATCACGCCCGGGTCTCGCTTCAAGTCTGGGGTCAGTTATGAATTTCACGATGATGCATCTGGGCTTGGAGAGAAAAAGTCCAAGTTTCTGATCAACTGACGTCATCATTACTAATCTGGGTTTGCTTTAAGACTGGGAGATAAAACTTTCCTGCAGAACGCCAAAAGAACCAGATTAAGGGGGAAAAAGGTGGAATACGATTCCACTGGCACTGAGAAAGATGGAAAAAACATCTGAAATGAAGAGAAAAATTAAAAACATTCCTCTCCCAACAGATGCATCAGTTTGGATTACGAAACCTTTAGGTGCTCAGGATCCCATGTGGTATTAGTTTGCTAAATAAGGTCGAAATAGCATATCAGTCTTCTCTTAACAATAATAAATCTTAAGTATAACTGAAAATTCAGCACTTCAGAAGGTGGCCGTGTCAAAGCAGAGCACAATTTAGGACTGTGGCCAGCAGACTGGGGAGGTTTTATCCATTTTTTACAGTTATGAAAGGGGGCAGTCCTTGCCAACCAGACTGATGAACAGGCTGTTACCCAAAAGGAGACGAAAATGGGCTTCCAAATATCATAAATATAGTTGTGAACATTGAGATAACTATCACATCAAAAAGAAGGATTTCAAACTTCCATTAGATATTGAATCTTCATAAATTATATGGTAGTTCATTATGTAAGCCTGACCTTTCAACCTTCTCACAATCTAACAATGAAAAAAGTATCCCGGTCACACTGCTGCAGGGTTATACAAATTATTTGTGAGTTTTCCATCATCACATTTAGAGCAGCCTTACAAAGTTCTGCTGGTGTAGGAAAAGTGGGTGCCTCTGCACACAGAGTGGTGATTCTGGATTGAGAAAGACCCGTCACCATGTGCTCTGCAAGAGTTCCCATGGGATTGTAAAATATCTGCCAGAGTGGTCTCAAACTACCCCACGAGTGTGATGCGGTCTATTGTCCAACCTCTCCAAAAAGGATTTTTAATGAAAGGTTTCCCTCTAGCACGGCAAGCATCATGTCGTAGGACGTCTAAATCCCAAGTATTTCACCCTCTGTCTGGCATCACGGCGTCGATGCAGAGCAGTTCTTCGGATCAGGGGTTGGATCTTCCTTTTCTGGCTCATGGAAAAGCGCGACTTTACTGTCAAATGCAAGAAAGTGTTGCAAGCATGAAGTGATGATCTGCAAGATGATATCGCTTTGACTTGTTTCATCCCCTATTCGATCTTTCAAGGGAAACAACTTAGAGTTGTCCCTTTTCTCAGTTCTTATTACGGACGCCAGAGAAATGACTTCTGTGGCGTATTTAGCTTTGCCCGACTAGTGACCGTGCTATGGAGGGAGAGGCGATGTATTTACCTGTACACACAATTAACTGCACTATACACATCCTCCTGTTATGTTCTCACACACAGCAAAGGTTACCTGGATATATGTTGTTCTTTGAACTGTTCTAAAACAGTTCTTTATTGTGCCTTGTAACTCACAGTGGTCCCATCATTTCCCCGAGATCTTTTTTTGTTTATGAGGGCACCCACATGCTGCATAGACTTGCTCCTCCAGTTTTGTGCACCAGTCCATAGCTGCACGCCATGCCACCACTGTGGGAAGGGGCGCTGAATTCCACAGCCGAGCTATGTCCTTTTGCCGACCAGTGTCCCTAGATCAGGTCGCCCCTGCTGCCCCCCAGACCCTACAACAGACTCAGGAGGGCAATACAGGAAGATAAGTCAGGTGGTCGATGCTGTGCTCGGGTCAGTGCTTGAAAGACGACAGACCAATATCTCCCAATCACCAGCTAAGACCAGGCCACATGGAAAAAGTCTACTATTCCATGTTGCACCAAGAGTATGTGGACAACTGATGTCGGCCTGCCCTCTAAAGCTTCAGGGGTGTCATATGTGCTAAGTAAGAAATTCAGCATGATCAGACGGAACCTAGCTGATATCACAAACTCTCCAGGCGACATGAGGACTTCCCTCCATTTGCTATCTTCCTAGGCACTGACGCATGAGTCCCAGGGAGTCCTCGGAGGAGTAAATAAGTAGGGTGAGTTAATGACAAAGGAGAGGTAAATGCACGAAATATCCCCTGTCCCAGGGGTCTAAAAAGCTCTTTATGACAACATCAATGTCTTGCAGGAAACAATATGCACTGCAGAATCCAATTATGTAAAAATCATATCAAATATTTGGTCTACTGCTAGTTGCAGCCTTTCTGAAAGGAAGTCTGAAAACACCTATGTGTGATTTCACTATTGGCAGGCCAAATGCAAACTGGACAACCCACAGACCAAATTACCATATCTGTTAATGCTGATAGCAAATATCAAATTGGAAAATTGCTGGCTTTATGTTGATGCGTATATGGTAGACTTGAGTGATTACTGTTCAAAGAGGGGCATGTGTATTAACAGCTGTGGCAAAGGTGTCTTCACAGCAGGCCCTGAACAAAAGCTAGGGTCCTTGCCCTGTGCCCACTAAGCATGGCCGAAGGGCATGTCCATTCGCTTCTGTGGGCAGGGGGGCAGAGAGAAGGGCCTGGGTGCAGGCCTGGCCAAACGACAGGCCATGCACTCTGCTAACAATGCATGACCTTTCTTCTACTATAGACCTTCACTGAGAGTGCAACGAAAGGCCCAAGTACAGCCCCTAGGCACAGAGCATATGAAGAACTGCCTAAGCATCCCTGCTCTAAAGCCAACATACTCCTTCCAGTCTGGGCTTGGCTGAAGGTCATTCTCCGAAGTCACAGCCTGCAGGGTATGACCCTGAGTTCTTACTAGTAGAATGTGTGCCTCAGTGTCATCACATTGACTCACTCATTTCACTAATGTACGCAATGATGTGAGATAACCTGTCATGTCACAGATAATGCCATGAGTCACGTCATCTGTTAGGTCACGGAAGATGGCACGTCGGGTTCTAAGCAGTGCATGGCAATAGTGTAAGCCACAAATGAGAACCACCTTTAACTAGCACATTTTAAGTGTTCTGTTCCATAGACAGTGTGTCACAGCAACATATGGGTTGTCTTGTTAGGTCATTCAGTTGCTTCTGGTAAAGTTTTAAATGAACCCTAACTTAGGGTTTTTCAGTTTATTTAAAAGTCTCCCGGCACAACCCGACCGAGATACTGCTATGAGCAGCACTTTCTGACTGTAGGGTATAGGCTTTTTTGATAAAACCATCCACACACTTCTGGACAAGCTAAATGATCAATGGTGAGTAGTGTGGCTCACAGTCCTGACCTACATCCAGAGCACCGCCATTCAACACAATTACTTCATGCAGCCGAAACCACTGCACACAACATGCCCTCATTTGCTGGAGCCAAGCCATTCACCTAGTTTTGGGCACTAAACCCACTGCATGCTACAAGTGGGTGTAGAGCATGGCCTTGGTTGCACCTTGCACCCTGTCCTGATTCATGGCCTTTAGCACTGCACAGCTTGTATTAGGAGAACTTTATCGCCAACAGAAGCACTGTGATCACAGCTTGTAGCTTGCAGCAAGCACTGACTATCCCTCTTCTCACTGCCCTTTATGGTATTGAGGATTTTCTAAGTAGTGGTTTATTTTTTGAAACATGGCGCAATGCAAGAAATAGCACCATTTTACTGTGCTCTCCATCCCCGTCTACACCATGCTGTGGGTTAAGAACAGCAAGGTGTTTCTAGTGGAGCACAGCATTCTTTTTGCCTTTTCCTTATTGCTCCCACTGAATACTTTACAGTGAGGGTTTTTTCTTAGTTTAGCTCTCTTGGACACGGAAATCCAAGATATATTTATTTATTTTTTGGAGGGATTCTGTTGGTTGAGGGCTGGAGAACAAGCAACAGGGACAGACTTCATTCTTAAATAAAGCACACACAGACACAAGCAGAAACTGCAAACCAATTATTTAGTGAACAACAAGTTACTTACTTTCGGTAAAGTATTATCTGGTAGAGACTATCTAGCTGCAGATTTCTTACCTTAGAATTCCCTGGCGTCAGCTTCAAATCCGGAATTTTTCTGCTGAGCAGTACGCTGTGCGCGCCGTCGGGTGGCGTCGTTCGGTTCCGCGTGCGTCGTCCGGCTCTGCGTGGTGTTGTCAGCGTTGTTGGAGCAGTCTATGACATCACGGTTGTCTATATAGACGCCACCTCAGCGCGTGTACGTCAGTTCTTTTCCCACAACTTTCCACGCCAGAAGCGCAGAGTCATGGAAGAACCAACAGTATTAAGTTTCGTCTTTTCACATGATCTGCAGCTAGATAGAGTCTCTATCAGATAATACGTTACCAAAGGTAAATAACTTTTCATCTGATAGACTTCTAGCTTCAGATTCCTTACCTTAGAATAGATACCCAAGCTATAATTCCTGGGGGTGGGTCTTGAGGATATATTTCATACCAGAAGTCCTGCAGGACTGAGCGGGCAAAATGCCCCTCTCTTCTCACCTGGCTATCCAGGCAGTAGTGTTTTGCAAACTTGTGCAAGGAAGCCCACGTTGCCGCCTGACAGATGTCCACCACAGGTACACCACGTGCTAACGCAGTGGTAGCAGCTTTCCTCCTAGTAGAGTGAGCTCTCAAGCCCTCAGGAAGCTGCTTCTTTGCCAAAGCGTAGCAGATCTTTACACAGAGAGCGACCCAGCGTGAAATGGACCTTTTCTGTATGCCCGACCCTTCTTTGCACCAACGTACCCCACAAAGAGTTGGTCGTCCACCCAAAACTCTTTAGTGCGGTCAAGGTAGAATGATAACGCTCTTTTTGGGTCCAGCCGATGGAGACGCTCCTCTTCCTTAGAGGGATGCGGTGGCGCAAAGAAGGTGGTCAAGGTGATATTTTGACCCAGGGGTCACCACCTTGGGGAGTAAAGAGGCACGAGTTCTTAACACTACCTTGTCAGGATATATCGTGAGATAGGGCAGTTTTGATGATAAAGCCTGCAGCTCTCTCACTCTTCTGACAAATGTGATCGCCACCAAAAAGGATGTTTTAATAGTGAGCAGCCGGAGAGGACAGTTATGTAAAGGCTCAAAGGGAGCACGCATTAGGAAGGTAAGAACAAGATTAAGATCCCTCTGGGGGAAAGGGCACAAGTGGAAACATATGCACAAACCCTTTAAAAAATCTCTGTACAATAGGAGACTTAAACAAAGATGGTTGATCGGGCAAGCTTAAAAAAGCTGATAAGGCAGCAAGCTAGCCCTTGAGAGTCCCTAAAGAGGAACCCTGTTGGGCAAGATATAAAATAAACAAAAGGATATCAGATAGAGAAGAAGAAAGAGGATCAATAGACATCTCTGTACAATATGAAACAAAACATTTCCATAGGCAGGCGTAAATCGACTTAGTGGAGGGACACCTGTCTGCCAGAATGACATCACAAACTTCGGAAGGGAGGTCATAAACCATCAACTATCGTCGCTTAACCTCCACGCATGAAACGGCAGAGTTGAGAGGTTCGGGTAGAGAACCTTTCCCTGCTGCTGCGACAGAAGATCCTCCCGAAAAGGCAACCTGATTGGAGGACTGATGCTCATTTTGAGAAGCTCTGGATACCAGACCCTCTGTGCCCAATATGGAGCCACTAGGATTACTTGGGCCCGGTCGTTCCTGATTTTCTTGAGAACTCTGGGCAGAAGTTGTATGGGCGGAAAAGCGCAAAACTGCTGACACAGCGCGTTCTCTACGGAGGCGAACATATCTAACCAAGGCTCTCCTCATTGCTGAAAGAGTCCTTGCGCCACCTCGAATGGAGATACCATTCGTGATCTGCTAAGCATTTTCGGCTGAGTTTGTCCACCCTGGCGTTCAGAGAACCTGCCAGGTGTTGAACCACCAGGGTTATGCCCTGCTGTTCCAGCCATGTCAAGAGACACTGAGCCTCTTGACAAAGGGTCCACAACCCCACACCGCCCTTCTTGTTTAAGTAGCACATTGCGGTGGTGTTGACCATGAACGCCTGCACTACCTTTCCTTTCACAACAGGAAGAAATGCCTTTAATGCTAGCCGGATCGTCTGAAGCTCCAACAACTTGATATGGAGCCCAGATTCCGCCGGAGACAAGTGACCTCTGATCTGCACATCTCCCAGATGGCCGCCCCATCCCAGAAGTGACGCATATGTGAGATCTGGTTGGGGAAGGGAGAGGAGTCTGCCTTTGACCGAAGCGCAGTTCACTAACCACCACTGCAGATCCTTTGCAGTCCCCTCCAAAATCTGAACCACGTTGGTAAGATTCCCCTGATGCTGTGCCCATTGGAACTTCAGGTCCCACTGCAGAGCCCTCATATGCCATCTGGCATGCTTGACTACCAGGATGCAGGAAGCCATGAGTTCCAACAGCCTCAGAGTCTGTCTCACCGAAATCCAGGATAGAGGCCGAAACATCGGTATCATAACCTGAATATCCTGGACTCGCTGCTTGGGAGGATAGGCCCGATACTGCACTGTGTCCAGAACAGCTCCGATAAAAGTGAGATTCTAAGAGGGGGTCAGGTGTGACTTCGGCACATTGATAGTGAACCCCAGCGAGTGCAGGAGGTTTGCCGTCGTCTGGAGATGGGTGACGAGAGCTTGGTGTGTGGGAGCCTTCAACAGCCAATCATCGAGGTAGGGGAAGACTGAAATCCCTGACCTGCGCAGGTTAGCTGCCACCACCGCCATTACCTTCGTGAACACCTGAGGGGCACTGGTGAGACCAAAAGGGAGCACGGTAAACTGAAAGTGCTTGTGGCCGACCGTGGGCTGGCAGGATGGGGATATGGAAATACGCGTCCTACAAGTCAACGCTACCAACCAGTCTCCTTGGTCTAGGGCAGATAAGACTTGAGCAAGAGTGAGCATCTTGAATTTCTCCTTCTTGAGAAAGAGATTGACATCCCTTAAATCCAAGATAGGGCAATGGCCCTTGTTCTTTTTGGTAATCAGAAAGTAGCAGGAATAACAACCACTGCCTAATTTTGATATCAGGACCCTTTCTATGGCTCCCTTGGCCAAGAGAGTCGAAACTTCCTCGCAGAGCAAAACTAAATAGTCCTCCATCAGCCATTCTTTTGTCAGAGGGATAGAGGGAGGAAAAGACTGGAAGGGGAGGCAATAGCCCTTCCGTATGATCTGCAATACCCATTTGTCCATTGTGATGGAATGCCAGTGAGGGAGATGAAATTAAATCCTCCCTCCAACTGGACGGACATGGTCCTGCAGAACCACACTAGGAGGGCTTGGGTGCAGTGGAGGGGGGCTGTGTGGTGGCCGACCGCTGGCCAGATCCTCTGGGTCTGATGGTACCACGACCACGTCCTCTTCCGGGATTGTGTGAAGCCTGAGGACGGTGGCTGAGTTGTTGCTGGTGTGGTACCACGCCCCTTCTGAAGCCTTGAAAGGGGCGGAAGACAGACTGCTGTCGTGCTGGCACTGAAAGGCCCAAAGATCTGGTTGTAGCTTGAGAATCCTTGAACCTCTCAAGCGCGGAGTCCAACATCTCACCAAAAAGACGAGAGCCATCAAAGCGTATGTCCATCAAACTAGAACGGCCATCCTCTGAAAAGCCAGTTGAACGTAGCAAGGGGTGACGACGTAGGGCCACTGTCGATGCAATCGCTCTGCCCAGCGAGTCGGTCCTGTCCCATCCACACTTGATAGTAAACTTGGCTGCATCTCTCCCATCCTTGACAGCCTGGGTGAAAGTGTCCTGTACGCCCTCCGGGACCTGGGGCAGCACCTGTGCCACCGTATCCCATAAAGTATGGGGAAAACAGCCCAATAGGCAAGAGGTGTTTACTGACGTCAATGCCAGGCTGGAGGAAGAAAACATTTTCTTTCCAAGCTGATCCAGCCTCTTGGATTCCCTATCCGGGGGAGCGGAAGGGAAGGCACCACGGGAAGTAGAGGCTTGGACCACCAAGCTCTCCGGGGTGGGGGGTTGGGTCAGGAAACAAGGGTCTCTCTGAGCTGGTCTATGGCGGCGGCCGACTGTCCCATTCACAGGAGCCCCAGTGCTGGGTTTGGACCACGTTCCCAGAAGGACATTCGTTAGGGCCTCATTGAAAGGCAACATCGGCTCTGAAGTGGTCACCCCAGGTTGAAGCACCTCTGTCAGGAGATTCGTCCTGACTAGCACTGAGGGCAAGTGTAGGTCCAAGACCTCAGCTGCCCTACGCACCACCATAGCATCACAAGCTCCCTCCTACGTAGCCACATTAGGAGGAGAAAGCATACCAGTATCTGGAGATGAGTCCAGTCCACTGACATACCCTAGATCCTCGTACCAGTCCTGTTCATGTTCTAGGTCGTACTCTAAAGGGTCCTCAAACCCCTCCCATTCCTCTCCTGTGCCTGGCTGTTCAGAATAAGGCTCAGGCAATTTTCTGGGACGAATTGGCACAGTCGAAGTCGGCATCGTACGACGTCGCTCCGGATCATCTGGAATGAGGATGGGGCTACCACCGGTGGGCCCCGGTGGTGGAGGAAGCGTCGACGCCTGACCCGGCGCTGGAGAAGGTCGACTGTGAGGGACTGGCACTGGTCCAGATCCACTATCGGATCCTGGGGTCCCCAATGGCACCGACGCTGCCGATTCGAACCCGATGGGGTCTCTGCTGACCCCATGGGGCCCGAAGACCCACCAGAGGGTGCAGCCCGCTTAAAAACAAGGTGCATGGCCTCGTAAAATTCCTTTGAGCAGGGGTCACTCCGGTCCCAGGAAGAGGGGGAAGACGTGGAGTCCACCCTAGCGACGACTCCGTGGAACCGTGCTCGGCACGTCGACGTTCCCTTGATGTCTTGTCGGCCGACAGGCGTGGCTCAGTCGAAGTCCAATTGGACTTCTTCTTTTTTGTGCCTCTTACCTGAATGATCAGATGACGTCGAATGCGAGGAAGATGACTTGGGGCTCCGGGAACGGTGCCGCGACCTCCTCCTACTGTGGGACCGTGACCTCCTCAGAGTTGGGCCGACCGAAGACTGCTGTCGGGCCGCAAGAAGTGTGAGGGATCTCTCCCTTAAGGCCTTCGGAGCTATGGCCCGACAGTCGGAGCATGAAGTTGAGTTGTGATCCTTCTCGAGGCACCAAAGGCAAACTCAGTGTGGATCCGTTACCGACATGGTGCGATGGCATGCACCACACAGTGTGAACCCAGTCTTTCTCGAAGACATGCTTCAAACAATCAAAAAAGTTTTTAAAACCTCGACGTTCGTCGAAGAAAAGGGTAGCTCTTATCCGGATCTTTGCTTAACTGGCGCGGAAGGAAAAGAACTGACGTATAAGCGCTGAGGTGGCGTCTATATAGACAACCGTGACGTCATAGATGGCTCCAACAATGCTGATGACGCCACGCAGAGCCAGACGACGCAAACGGATCCGAACGACCCACCCGATGGCACACTCAGGGTACTACTCAGCAGAAAAATTCCAGATTCGAAGCTGACGCCAGGGAATTCTAAGATAAGGCAACTGCAGCTAGAAGTCTCTATCAGATTCACAAATTTACACCATTTTATTGACAATGAACACATTTGTAATATTTCATATCAAATTCACAGGCACTATACGCATGTCTGGATAAGGATTCTGTTGCTGAAATAGCAATCTTTGCTGGGGCTTCGTTCTCTGCTAGTAAAATGGACACATCAATATTGTGAAGGGTCCAGTGTTTGTGTCACACAGACTCTTATCTCACAGTTGTTGAAAGAGAGACCTGACATCTACAGGCTGCCCCAGTTGAAACTGCTTCCAAACACTGCGCTTCAATGTATGTTTTTCAGCTAATGTGCAGATGGGTTTTCCGGGGGACAAATGTAGTACATAAAAACTACAAACTGTGAGCATGCACTACTCCATCTGAATGTCTTGTCTGTCCCTATCCTCCACTCTGTAACCCGACACGAGTTGGAACCAACCCTTGACCCTGTAAAGGTGACTAGAACATATTTTACCTACTTCTCACCTTCTAAAGTACGGCAGCCACCCGACCCACGTGTGCTCACACTGTAAGTGGCAGCCTCCAATACAGTCCCTGATGAACATGAAGGTCTGGCAATATTTGGAACATTCTCTCCCACACCACCTATTGTGTTTCTGCAAATTCTGTGAGTGCCTCAGTCTTCTGTGTGCATATGTTCTGTACAGGCTTAATGTTTACATTTAGACACCTGGTTGCAGGATCTGGTCTTCTTTCTTCAACATCAATATGTCCACCCAGGAGAGACCGGTGCTCATCCATCCACATGGCAATAGAGATGCCGCAGCAGACAGCTTCCTGGAATGGATGGCGCAAGAATTGATGGGCAGCTGTTGGCCCTAACTGACACTCGAAAGGTGAGAAGATCACTGAAAACAGCAGAGACCCTGGTGGACTTGCTTGGTGGACTGGGGCAAGAGACTACCTTCAGTGGATGAAGCAGTCCTTTCCACAGACCCTCAGGCTGCCATGGTAACCTGTTGAGTATTCACCCTCCCATAAGATGCTTAACGGTTACCGGTCTTGCAGGCCTCGCTGATTTACTCCCTCTATTCAAGACAGCCTAAGTACCTTCTTCAGGTGATTCAGAACTTGATTGATAAAAAGTTGTAAGGGTCTCGCAGGATGACATTACCATGCCATGGCTGAGGTGTCTTAATTGATCCCTAATTTCTGGAGAATTATCTCTAAACCCCTTTTGTAATGTTAGCTGATTCTTGGGAAAATGCCAGGTTGTACCTTCTGTGTGTAGGACTCAGCTCTATATGAGAAAATATATTCTCCAGTTGTGAAAGGCTTCCACTCACCTCATGTTGAGGGAACTTTTTAAGAATACGCTTTTTGTTTACAGTCTCTTCTTATAGGTTCTAGCAAGTGAGCATTGAGGGGAGGTCCCTCATATATGTGATGGACTGAACATGCCACCACACATGCAGTTTCTTTTTTTCATGAAAGATGTAACATAACTAAAGCTAAAACTGTTGACTTCAGCTCTCTAGCAGAGCACAAGGCGATCCAAGCAAAGACTAGCGCCTTCCCTAAATGGAAGTGCGCCTAATTAGAGACCATCCAATCCCTAATCTCTGAGGCCATCCATGAAAAGCAGGATTCTTTTCACACAAAAAAACATTTACAGTTATTTCTGAAGCAGACAGGGCCATACTGGCCGTAACGGTCACCTTAATTGGCATAACATGAGAATTCTTGCTACAATTGGGCTCAGTTCTGGAACAATGGTGATAGTTTGGAAACCTGTGGACATACACTGTGCCTATTCAAGGCATATTGCTCGCAATCCAAGTCATACTTACAGCCTCAACTTTATAACTTTATGATATACATACTGCACATTTTTGTGGGCCAATTTAAAAGGATTGTCACAATCATTAACATTAAGATGGCATTTCTGCCACATCATGGTAATACATGGGCTTGCAAGGCATGATCTGTAAACGTGTGGCACTGTTGCACTGAAATATGTCATGGAAATGATAGTCTGAGGCATTGGTAACAAACTTGTTTGCTAAAATAAAACACTGGTATTTGAGAATTATGTGGATAAGCTTGGGGAGCTGAGGTTATTTTTCCAAAATTAAAAGCTTGTAATTAACAGCAAAATGTGTTCGTTTTCAGAAACTTATGTTGGGAGCAAATTACTACATGTGCACAGTATACTTACAAGTGACATTTCAAGGATGCTGCCCTCTCTCATGGAAAAGGTAAACACATGCCCTGGTGCAAGGGTAACACTAACAGAAGATGTGGTGGCCCACAGTGGCATAGTTACCTGGCACGAACTGCTTGGATCTGCCGTGTGCCCGAGGCTCCGCTCGTGTTCAGGGCTGTAGCTATAGAAGTTGTCCTTTGAGGGACCTTGGTTAAAAAACATAATATTTTAAAAAAGCAACAGGTTAGAGGGCAGAGCCATCAAAACTGGGAACAAGAATCAGCATGGATTACATGACCATGTGCACACAACATTTCCATTTAAAACTGTTGGCTGCAAAAAAAATGGCACCAACTTGGAAGTAGCAAAATGCGGAGCAGCGGCAATCAGATCGAGTTTGTCAACAGTGGCTGTCCTCATTGACCCTTCAATCAGTAAAAATCAGTCAATGAATATGTGGAGGGTAATTTATATCTATGAATGTCACTGTGAGTTATCTTGGTATTTGGGAGTGAGAGGTGCAACTCTATTTCACCTGACAGCACCATTATTTTGAGACTTCATAACCCCTCAGCATTGTGGCACTTGGAGTGTTCTTCAAACACGGCTTCTACTTTATGAAGACGGCTTATTTCAACAAGATGTCTCCTGACGCCCTTCACTGTGATCCAAGCCTATATTAGATGAGGAGCAGTTACCAGTTGTACAAACCAATGAGATTGTCACGCAAGGACACCACCATGCAACAGTGAGAATGTGATGTTCAGCTCCTCCTCCTCGTGCATATTACAGGTCACTGTGAAAGCCTGGTGTGACTGTTCAAGTGTTGTACAGGCCAACCCTGTGATCATCTACAATATGTGAGCAGTAAGGAGGAATAGGGAAAGGGAAGAGGGGTTCATTGTCTTCCTGGCCCAGCTCCCTCCTCAAGACACACATGCAGAAGGCGAAGCTTCTGGCACTACACTTGTGCAGGTAAACCATGGCAGTGTCCCACAGAGGGGACACCGTCAACATGTCCATGACTACACCCAACATTTCCTCAGCTCATTCAATGTGCCAGCTTTGTATTCAGCTCAACAGGAAGCTTTATTACACTAGAGCAACATCTCACATCAATTTTAAAAAAAACGAAGCACTATCTGATTGTCTGGAAACATATACCCTCATCGCGGGGATCAGTAACCTCAGATTTAACACCAGAAGACCAACAGAAAAAACCCTCTCTCTCGGTTGTAAAACAAAGTCTAAATTCCAATCACTAGGAACATCCATCCATCTCCCCTTTCAAAAAGGAGAAGATGCCCTTGAAAGACTGCATGAAAGAGGAGCATACTCCTGCCAAAGCTGTGATTCCTGGCGCAGTTTGGATTACAGTGCAAGTGGGAGAGCCAGAGCCTTGAGCATCAGACATGTCTGTCCTTGGACGGGCAGATCAAGGATACCGCAGTGATGTGAATTTTCAGGAAATCAATCAAATCTTACTTATTTTACTTTACAGCACTGAGTCCCAATTACCATGGATGTTTTCTGATGTATTCCTCCTCCTTGAAGACAAAGCAACAGCACTGAAGGAGAGATGTTTGAGAACAGACAGACCTAGGACTACTACTAGACATAAAAATAAGTGAGGCCTCTGTTCTTACTCGTATGTTCAGCCTCCTACATTCCCAAACAGTGGGAATATTATACAGGAATAATCAACAACATTGTTAAGGCACCTCTTCTGCACTAAAGTAATGTATCCCAGAAGTGCAGCATACCAGTAGGATGCAGAGGTAGAGCAGGAAGAGATTGTACACAGCCACCTGGACGCATAGGACATTGTTCAGCTCACACCGTAACACTTGGGAGATCATCTACCTGTGGACTGTGCAGATTCATTGCAAAGATCCCCGGACGTCCCCACTGCTGGAGCGGATGGGAGAGGGTAATTCAGCACTTCTTGTTATCCAGATAACTTCTACTGCAGAGGTGTAAGACTTGGTGGTGACATTCAGCTCTTGTCTGAAGTGGAAATCCACAAGTGATCAACTTAAGTGATCGACATGGACATTCTCAGGTTACTGTTCTTGTGCAACACTGAGCAAGTTTTCAAATGCAATGGAAAATGCTATCTTTCAGGTCACATGCTGAACGTAACCCTAGCCATGAGCACAAGAATATGTTTCGTGAATACATCTAGCACAAAGTGAAGGACACAGATGTAATAAGCCATCACAATAATGGTTCATGACTTCATTACGTCAGGAAAAATAAATATGCTGCAACTGATCTTCAGGCTTTCGTTATGGTTAGGCAATTCATTCTATAAACCTAATTAGGTTAGATTAGGATTCTTATATTACCAACTTCTATAACTTAGACTGAGTTAATGAGACTGGGTTGACCTGAAAGATGAACTTAGCCACAGAACTGTGAGCCACCCGCTCTGTGTTCGAACTGCAGAAAACTAAACCAGCTTCTCATCTACTGAGATCTACAGGACTCTTTCCTGGCCACCTGCAGAACTGACATAACCTCAAGAGACTATTTCAACTGACAAGTATGAAAAAGTCAGGGAGCACAGATCTCATGCAAGAGTCTGTCCTGGTTGTTTAACAGCCCTCTCCACGCCACTGGTCCACATTTGAGTACTTTTGAAGCAGGTGGATCAACCAGAGAATGATAAGGGGGGAAGGAAAAGGTAGTGCAGGAGAATTGGTGGACTGGAAACTTCCTGTTCACTTCACGAGTCCCACCAAAAGAAGCCAGCCTTCTTTCCATCTAGGACATGTTCTGTGGGTATCTGCGGTTTGCACGGAGGGATCAAACTGGGTAATCTCTATGTATTCAAGATACATTCAAACACACAAAGGAGTCCCTCATGCATCTAAATCATCATGCGATCCATTCCAACCAGTAGGCTGTATAATTAAATCAATATAATACCTAAGCAAACCAGTACATAATGAGGGTGAACCGATATACCGGTTCACCTTGATCTGGCAGGATGGCTCAGTGAATTAAAAGTTCACTAACAAAAGAGGCGGTGATTGGTCTGCAGGTGAAGAGTTCAACTCCTGGTAAGGCCAACTCACCCTTCCATAGATCGGTAAATGTAGCCCTATTAACTGGATAAAGATAACATCTGTTAAATAGAGTGTCTAGAAGAGGAAGGAGTTTTATTTGAAGCTCTATATTAACAAAGTTATTACTATACTATGCAGTGGAGCCAGCACATTAAGAATGTGTCCACTTTTATTACGGAAGAAGAGATTCAGCATGCAAAATGCTATGTTACACATGTGCACCAGTAAATTACACCCGTACAACAAGCAGGATATTTACACAAGCCAAACACGACGCATGTGAGCTAGGACAAAGCAAGAAAACATGCCTACAAAGTGATGTATGTGTACACACACCAGTATTTAGTCCACCTTCAAAAATACACTAAGCTGTCAAAACAGTGTGTGGCTGATAAAAAAGGTACATTAGGAACATACTCTCACACTCTGACCCATGTTTGCATCAAGCAAACTAATGTGTTTCATATGAGTACTGATGATTTACATAAACATTCACACACATGCAAAACCACAAACCAGTACTTGCCTTTGACCCTGTACAGCACTCCACTGCTTTATGACTACATTTGTGCTAAACAGATAACACATACCTACAAGCAATATTTGGCATTATTGCTAGACACTAAAACTCTTGTGGAAAATGAGGCACAAACAGGCAATATAACAACTGAAATTAAAGAAACAAAAGGAAGCAAAATATGCAAAAGTGGTAAAACAGAATAGGACAGGTATATTTAATGCCCTTGTTTTCAAAAGCTGATTCCCTGTAGCTTGCTCTCTCACATTTTACACTATGCGGTCTCAAAGCGCACCTCAACACAGTCAAAATAAAATGTAAACCTAAATAAACGTACCCACATAAACCTAAATACATGTAACCTCCGCTGAAGACAATCCTATACCAGAAAATGAGTAAAAGCAGGATTGTCAAAGTCTGCAAATTTCATCCCACAGAAAAACACAGAAAATGAACGGAAAAAGAAAGATGGCAAAGCTGCGACAGTCCTCTGAGACATCACAGACCTTACCGCTGATGGGTTTGCTTCAAACAGAGGATGACACAGGAGGCTTGAAATTGTATGTTTGAAATATACCCATATATTTTGGGAAACTCAATCATTAAAGCAATAGTTTACAATAGACCCACCTGCTTTTCTTACCTGGAAGAAACAGTTTTTCACAGCAGGCAAGAGCTGAGACACTGACAGCCAGAGAAAGGAAGAAGGGAAATTGCAAGCAGCCGCTTCCGTGGTGGAAACCACGCAATGTTAAGGCAGGCCATATCGCACAGTGAAAAGGATAATGCAGTGTGGTGGGTTAAAAAAGCAGCAAAGAAGCAACAAATGGCTTTCTAGAGGTGCCACAGAGGAAGCGTTAATATCACTGTTCTAGGAAGGAAGTAATGATGAGGTCCTCACACTGTGAGACAAGACTACTTTTGAGATGCCAGTGGATTGGATTCAATTTAAAGGAGGAGGCTTTCAATCACATTTATTAGGTCATACGTCATCTGGCTATTTTTGAGAATTCCTTGAAGCAGCGAGTACAGGCTCCAAAAGTGACTTGAAAAAAGGCAATGGAGGTTCTGAAACTGCAGAGGATGGTTGTAAGACTTCGGTTAGATGTTAGATTTCACCGTAGTGGATGGTGAAGTCATTTCCAAAGCTTCAGCTCCTTTCCATACCACCAAAGTGAACTAAGATGCTTCATCTGGAGGAAGGCCAAAGGAGGTAGGAAATTGTCCTTCTAGAGAAGTTTCCATACCACTTACTTTTTATACGCCCAAGTAACAGCCAGCACCAGTTTTTTCAAAGGAAAGAGGTTGTTCTGTTTTCTATGGCCATGATCTTTACAGTCATGACAAAAGCACCCGAGTCGGAGCGGAAACGTTCTTCCATACACTCAAAATACCTGGGCAGTGCCAAGGACTTGTCATCTAAACTGGCCTAAACTTTCCTTATTACTGCTTGAATGATGTCAACAGACTTCAAGGGCTTGGAAGACTGTGCAGAAAGCAGCACTAAGGATGTCAATGACTGCACAGGGCAAAGCACCTTATAAGGAACCAACTTTGTTGGAGGGATGAGAGTACAGCAACAGAGTTGGTAGACTTAGGGGAGGACTCCTCTAAATTGTTAAACCCACATGAGCAGGGCCATTTCTTGAGAATGGCCCAGAATGTAACAACAACACCCTGAAAAGATTCAGCATTGCTAGCTGGAAGGCCTCATGACCTGCCCAAGGCTGCAGATGGACTTGGAAACATTCGCTTCATAATTTCTAATGTTGGAATCAACTCTGACGAGAAGAAAAACCTGATGTTGGGGAATGGTATCCATACTTTAAATGGTCTTTTGGGGCGGGACTGTTTGCTAAAAAGGATTTCATCTTCCCATGGCATTTGTGTGTTATTTGTGTGAAGGTCTTTCAGAGGATGGTTTCCTGCGGGGTACTTACCCGAAGAAGACAGAAAATGTTATTTATCTGTAAAGAAAGTTCTTCTGTGTTGGAATCTTTCATAGACTCATATTCCCAGTGAGTCCCACAATAACCTCGCAATAGCAACTAGTCTGTAAGGCCTTAAACCAGTGTCACTTAGTAGCACATTCACAGCTTTGGGGAAATCCAACCCTCAGAGAAGCATCTCGACTCAGATTTCTACCACAAGTGCAAAAAGAGCAAGTGACTGTGGATCTCTGAAATAAATCAATGCTGGAAAAGGAAAATGTGACTTACCCTGGAACCATCACTTCATTGCATGCAGACCTGGAGTTTCACATGCTTTTATACTCCTGTCATGTAGTTTTGGGCATGGATATTTCCAAGTTGTTTTTTTAAAGTTGTTGTCAAAGTCACTATAGTGCATCCAACTTTAGTCGACAATGCAACAGATCAAAGATTCTACCTCAGGTTGTTTTCCGCTCAGCGGATGAGTAGTGTAAGTGGAGTATAGTGTTTAAGACACAGTAATAATTACTGTGCACTGTGAAAAATGAAAGTGTCAAGAGCATCTGTGGCCACCACGGGCTTTCACAAAGTTCCAGCAGTGCACACTACGAACAGATGGTTACAGGGAAGTGACACTTCCTGTTCGCAGCACATCTTTGCTTGAACTATAAAGCAGTCCCCCTCTCCCCCAACCAGTGACTAATAAGCAGATGATGAATATGTTTGATACAGAATTCTTAATACAATCTGGCCATCTAAAGCCTGCTGGTGGGGTTGGATGTCCAAAGAGTAGCGTTAGGGGAACATGTGTGGTGCTGACCATGTAGCAGCTTTCCAAGCATTTGCTAGAAGAATATTTCCCAAGAAAGCCATGCTGCGGCATTTCATACACATGGAACTCCCCTTAGGTGGTACAAAAAGTGTACACTTGGCCTCCGCCTAATGAATTCATATGCATTTAAAATTCATCTGGCAATGCCTGCCTTGGAAACTGCATTTCCTATGCGTGACTAAACAAAACCCACAAATAGTTGTTTTGTCTTACGGAAGGATTTAGTTCTACCAAAGCTGTACATGAGTGCCCTCTTATCGTTTATTAGGTAATGACCTTTCCGCTACAGGGGCTGGGTATAGGAAGATGATGGACAACTCAAAAGTTAGTTGACATAGAATGGGAAAACCACCTTTGGTAGAAATATGGGGTTATTTCTTAAGACTACTCCAATCCTGTGAACCTGGATGAAAGGTTCTTCTACAGTTAAGGCCTGCAACTTACTCAAGCGTCGCAGGGCAGTAATGGACACTAAAAAAGGCCACCTTCCATGACTGGAACTGCATGTCACAGGAGTCTTTGGTGGGATGTCTATTTTGAGGTCTTCCAAGAAGGTATTAACAACAGGAATTGTAAACAATGACAAATGTTATGTATTTTGCAAGTACGCTGCAAGCACAACTAAATATAAACAGATAGAGCTGGATGGTAAGCCATCTGCAAATGTATCAAGTAGCAGTTGTTGCGCTACAAAAATGCTTTAAGGGGGACTTTGTGCTTGCTGAAGCAGCAGTGCACAAACATTTACCACTTGGCAATGTAGCAGTCTTGCATGATGGCTTTACCCACATCATGCAGGATTTGCATACTCTCTTCCGGGAGTTTGAGGTAAACAAACTCTAAGACCTCAGAAGCCAGATCACTAGATTGAGTCATCTTGATGCCTGAGCTTACCCAGATGCCAAGACAAAAGATCCAGCAACTGTGGAAGTTCACTACTCGAATGAACTGACACATCTAGGAACATGGAGTACCATGGTTGTCTGCACCAGGTTGTGACCACCAGATTGTTGGTCACAGTTACTCGATTCATATTCCTGACCACTTAGGAATCACGGGAAGTGGAGGTAAAGAAGAGGCAAATATCCTGGACAAGTTTATACATACTGCATTGTCCCCAGACTGTAGGCGTTAAAATGTATGAAGACATGGAAGCACTGAACGTTAAGTACAAACTGATGGGTAGATAGGAAGGGTCATTAAAACCCAGCATACCTTCAACTTTTCTTCCATTTTTAATCACGCCGTCTGGAGAGTGGAATAAAGCACAGCTCTCCTACCAGGCAGGTATCTTTAAATCACTTCAAAATAAACTCCTCTGACTCCTATCTATGCATCGTTTGGTACTTACAAGTCAGTGCTACAGTGCATAATAGGCTCCCTTTTTTCAATATATAGATAACTAGGAGGACGGGAGTTTCCTCTTAAGTCCCATCCCCTTTTTTTAAATATATTCTCCATAACATCTCCAGTGTCATTCTAGAGGAGCAACCTGAATTTTCATTGGTACCATTGACACTGATCATCAGTGAAGGGTCCCGGTAATGGCGTGTATAATTTAGTCAGATGGTGAAAGTTTCTGATGGCAGCCGAGAGGGTTGCAATAATTTCCTCTTCGCTGGGCTCGAGATAACAATCCTGGAGCTCCCCACTTTAAAGTATGAACAGAATGGCAGAAGAAAACAATCTGAGGTGTAAACATTGTCCTGGTGCATTGCAGCAGAGGGTGAGGGTGAAACAACTTACGAACATCCGCGTTCAACACTTGATGCCAGGAGTACGCCCTACATGTGTATCTAGTGTCACAAATGCTACAAACCTATAGCTGCAGGTAAGTAACTTTTTTACTTCTCTGACACTTGAACTTTTCATAGATCAATGTGCTTTAATTAGAGTAGTAAGTAGAACCATACGTTATCACATCAACATTGTGCTGGGTGAGAAAATGATAGAAAGGCTTGCCTTAGAGGATGAAGAACTGATTAGTTCATCATTGAATCTATGTCTGCGACTGTTTCCAAGTCGCAGTGCTGAGTGCAGGTGTGTGGATTTCTCCATGTAGCTGCACAGACGATGTCCGGAAGCGCAACGCCTGCCGGCTTCTTGTAGAATGTGCAGTGACAGCTCTTGTGAGTGGTTGACCAGCTTTTGTGTGGCAGCTTTTGGGTGACTTTTGTTCGCCGCTCATGCCCATCTTGTGTGAATTTTGTGAACTCCTCTGGCTGAAATAAGGGCTAGAATTAGCACTATTGTTTATAAGAGGATTTTAAGGCTAGCTCTATGAATCTGAATAGGGCCTAGGTTATCAGGGATAAGATTGCATTGTGCTCCCATTCTCTTGTCAGAGTTTTCTTAGAAGAGAAAGCTCTGAAAAGACCTTCAATCAGTTCTTCAACGGTCCTGTGTGACCAAAAGAAGGACGATCCAAAGATTGAAGAATACTAGATAAAGCTGCCTACTGATGTGTGTCTTCGCCAGGATGGCAAAGTCTAATGGATAAATTAAGATCTGCTGGGAGCTGCATGGAGAAAGATGATCATCTTTGAATGAACACCAAATGCAGAATGTAGCTGTGTATCTTGTGTTAGTGGACAGAACCCTTAGCTGCAGAGGCACGGAGACCAATCACTGAACTCAGAAGCCAGGCTTCAAAGATCCCAGACATAGGGCCTGTCCACAGCACTTGGAAAGAAGGTTCATTTGTGACCCTTGTGGAATAGAGGGCAATCCTAGTAAATGAAGAAGGGCCATGAACAAACATTGTCTGGGCCTCTTTGGACTGATTAATGACATCCAGCATGGTTCTCATTTTAGTTTTGCTATCAGTCTGGGAATCCGTGTGTGTGGTGGAAAAACGTATGCTACATATGTAATTGATAGTACAATCGAAAACTCATTCCTCCTCCGCACTTCCTATTACTTGTGGATATTGGTGTGCATAGAATTGCTGTTTTTGTCTGCCTGTGTTCTAGCCTTGGTTTTCTCCATGCACTGCAGAACAAATTAGTTACCGTTAGTAAGGCTTTTTCTGGTAGAGGTGCACAGATTGTTCACCTGAGAATAATCCAGAGGCAACAGACTGGATGCAGAAAATCTTGAGCAGTACACCTCTGTGTGCTGGTGGGTGATGTTGTTCGGCTCTGTGCTACTGTCGAAGTGATATTGCGGTGCCTATGTAAGCACCACCCTAGCTCACTGACTTCAGTTTCTTTCATGACTAGTTCAGCTCCAAGAATGCAGAGCTATGTAAAAAACAATGTTACTTTTGTGACCAGTGTGCAGTGTCTAAAGAGTTCTTTAAGGCAAACAGCCCAGTTCGCAGACCAGAGAAAATGGAAGGGTTTGTGAGGAATCTGCTGTTAGAAAAGGTTTTTAGCAGAAAAAGCATTACTGAAGGTAAGCAACTTGTTCTTCTGATTGAAACTTCTAACTGCAGCTCCTCACCTTAGAATAGGTACCCAAGAAATACCTCCCTGGAGGTGGGTCTGCAATTGGCTTAGACCCAAAAGTTCTGGAGGACCAACCAGGCAAAATGCCCACCATACCAGACCTGCCTGTCCAAACTGTAGTGTTTCATGAACATATGGAGGAACGTCCCAATAGCAGATGTCCAGCACTTGTATGAATCGAGCTAACGCCGTAGTGGTGGTTTTTGCCCTGGTGTAATGAGCCCACAAGCCCTCAGGGGGTTGCCTCTTCACCAGTGTCTAACAGACTTTTTTGCAGCTTGCTTCCAACTGAAGTTGGATGCTTTCTGCACAGCCTTGTCTTTCTTTGTCCGAGCGAAGCCAATGAAGAGATTATTGTCCATCTGATGACCTGTAGTGCTATCAATATAGTCTGACAGAGTTCGTTTAGAGTCAAATTGATGTAGTCTTTCCTACTCTTTGGACGGATGAGGTGGAGCGAAGAACGCAGGCAGAGTAATGCTCTGGCCAATGTGAAAAGGAGTGACTACATTCGTTAGGAAAAAGACATGCGTCCGAAGGACCAGCTAGTTAGAGAAGAAGTTGGTGTTTGGAGGCTGCACTGACAGGCCCCAAAGCTTACTGACTCTACTGGTCAATGTAATGGACACGAGGAACACTGCTTTCAGAGTCAAGAGCCACCAAGGGCAGCTATGCAGGGGCTTAAAGGGAGAACACATGAGAAAAGTAATGACCAAATTAAGGTCCCATTAGGGCATTACAAAAGGAGCAAACTAGAAGTGCTCCTGGCACACCGTGAAACGCAGGTAATGGGCCCCTGGGCTTACAGGACAGGGATGTGGAATTACACGTCCTGCGGGTCCAGCACTAGCATCCAGTCTCCAGAATCTAGGGCAGACAGACACTTAGCCAAAATGAGCATCCTGAATTTCTCTTTATTCAGAAAGGCGTTGGGAGAGTGCAGATCTAGTATCGGACAAAGGCCTCTGTCCTACTTCAGCACCTGAAAGTAGAGAGAATAGCAACCATACCCTACTTCTGGTGTAAGCACCTCCTTGATGGCTCCTTTGGCCATAAGAGCTTGCACTTCCTGACAATGTAAGGCAAGAAGGTCCTCTGTCAGCCAATTTTGGGAACACTAGAGGGGCTGAGGTGTTTCCAAAAATGGTAGGGCATACACCTTTTGCACAATCTGAAGTACCCCCATTTTGGATATAATCACCAACCATTGAGGCAGGTGGTGCCCGACTGCCGCTAACTGGATGGTGTGCAGGATGGAGGGTGTAGTAAAAGGGCTTAAAGGTTGCAGCCGCTGGATGGGCAGGGCCTGGGTACCACACTGGGACTGGCTCTCGCATCCTTTCTGGACCTATGCGTCCTTCCCCTCAAAAGGACTGGGCAGGCTGCTGTATCTGGTACAGCTCATACTGTGGGTGCCCAAAGCTTCCTCTTCCACATCTGCAATAGGTGCCAAAGGGCTGCTGTTGCGCCCAGAACAAGAGGGAAAGGCCAAGGGATCTGTCAGTGACACTGCTTTTAGGGAGGCGCTTGAGCGTCCAATCAGCCTTCTCAACCAAACAGGTAGGAGCTATGGAAAGGCATGTCAATCAGTGAGGAGTGTACATCTCCTGAGAACCCAGGGGCCCGTGACCAGGCGTAGAAGCCATGGTCCTACCCCGGGAGTCTGTGGTGTCCAGTCCACACCTGGTGGTGGCCTTAATTGCAGCCCTGCGGTCCACCAAAGTGAGGACAGTGCAACCTTCCTCTGGCAGCATGGGAAGGAGCTCAGCAACCGAATCCCACAATGCGTGGGAATGTCGGCCCAAGAGGAATGCAGTGTTCACCAAACGCAGAGCAAGGCTGGTGGAAGAAAAGATGTGCTTACTAAAGGTGTCCAGCCTGTTGGATTGCCTATCTGGTGGTGATGTAGGAAACACTATCATGTAGATCTTCACTGGTGAGGTATGCACCTCGAGGCTCCCAGGGGGAGGGTGCTCAGAGAGGAAGGCTGGGTCTCCCAGGACAGGATTGTGCAGTAGAGTAATAATTCGGTAAACAGGATCACCTGTTTTGTCCAGGCGCCCAGGAGGACGTCGGTGAGGGCTTCATTAAATATGAGAATGTGTTCAGATGAGCCCATCCCAGTTTGAAGAACCTATGTCAAGACATTGGCCTTAACCTTGACGACTGGCAGCTGGAGATCGAGAACCTCCGTGTGCATTATGGTGCCAAAGATGTGCCTTCTGCCGAAACCCAGCCCGGAGGGGAAATTATGGCAGAGTCTAGGGAGGTATCCAGGCCACTGGCATCACCCAACCCCTAATACCATCACCTCATACCAGCTGTCTTCACCAGGGTCCTCTAGGGGAAAATACACCTAAATTCACATCTCCTCCATTAGAAGGGTAGGGCTTGTCATGGGGTGGAAAGTCCAGGGGATGGTAAGAGATGGATGGTGCCAGCATCTACATCATGCAGCGACGGGACAGGACTGGGTCTTCATCGGGGATGATAATTGGCTCGCTGTCAAGCTGTGCAGAGGATGGCACCAGTAATGACAAAGCTGGGCTGGATGGAGGCACCCATCTGTCATCGGCCCGGATCCAGCAGGATTGCTGGCATTGAAAGCAAACCTGCTGACGGTAATCCAGTAAGGGCATCTCTTGGCTCCTTGATTCTTAAGGCGCTCCAGAGAGGGTTGAAGGCCAAAAGATGGCATACATGGCATCATAAAATTGTGTAAGCTTGGTGGGCGTCACTTCAGCACTGGGAAACTCAGAATAGCATGGAGCGAGTCCTGACGCTGGCTCCAAAGGTGGAGTTCAGTAGCGGGACTTGGAAGCATGTTGTTGAGAAGGTGAAGCTGAAGAGTCCGTCAGCTTCTTCTTCTTGTGCTTTTTGGACATACCCAACTTTAGTGAGGAGTTCTTAGAGAAGGAAGACAACTGGCCATGAGAACGGCTCTGTAATCGGCCCCAAGATCTCCAACGAGAACGGGACCAGGAGGGGCATGAAGCTTTTTTTTGTTGTGCTTCCAGGAGCTTCATAGCCCGCTCGCGATGCAGCCTTTGGAGTCGTGTCCCGACCCCAGGCACCAGACTCAAACCAAGGCGGAATCCGACCCAGACATCTCTCTGTGCCAGTGCCTGCAAGGCTTCAACCCTGAAGATTTTGCAGTGGACATGATGCCCTAGCACACTGGGAGCAAAGCTAAAAAAATGTCGGCAAAGTCGAAAACAAGCTGGTAAAAAAATGATAGAGGTAGTTATCCAGATCAACGCTACTGGCGTGGAAAGAAAGCAACTGAGGTCAGCGCGCCGGAGTGGTGCCTATATAAGCACCGTAACGTCACTTCTGATGCAGATGATGTTGAGAAGAGCAGAAAGACATCACCTACCAGTGAGCAGATGTACGGCTCACAATTTTCTGGATCCAGTCTGACTCTGTGGAAGTATTCTACAGTGAGGAATCTGAGGTTAGATGTCTCTATCAGAACACACTCCTTCTCAGGTTGTCATTGAGCTCCCATTAGTGGCAGTCTTTTGTGGTGCAGCTAAGCAGGTTTACTGGTCATATTGAGATCTGGTGATATACAGTCCAATGCCAAAGAGTCTGAGCCTTCGCCTACAGCACCTGTGATCTTGTACCTCACTACTTGTTAATGTAAAGGTCTATATCAACACTGATGAATGACGAATTGGGGCAGAAAATATTTGAGACCTTTTCAGATAGGTTCACAGTTCCAAGACACTGATGTAAAGGCCTCTCTCTCGGCTGAGCCTCAGAGCGCTAGCTGTCCACTCCTGGAAGTGTGCTTCCCATCCCTGCTTTGATACATCCATTGTCCTTACAAAATGGTCCATACAAAATTGTCTGGAGGTTGAAGGAATGAAAGAACTACTCCTGTGACTTTTGGTTGTTTTGTTTGTCTAATTTGTTAAAAGGCTTTTTAGATTTTCTTAAGAAAGGTAAGATTTCACACCTCCACGCTGCTCAGAACCACACCTAAGAATTGGATGTTCCTCAGTGATTGAGGGTTGCTTCTTCTGTGTTTAGAGTAAGACTCAATGTGCAGAATTGTTGTAGACAAGCTATTTTTGATTTCTTTGTGGCTTCTACAGAAACATTCCTGAATAACTGTTACGCTATGAAAATACCTGATGAAGTGCTGAAGAAGCACTGCTACTTGTGCTATACATGTCAATATTCTCAGAGCTCAGGAATTTTTGACATTTGGAGTTGATGAAGATGCGTCGGAGGATGCTCAAATTATTTGGACGTTCTTACTATACAAATAAGTGTAGTAATGCCATCAGTAGGCGAGCCCCCCAGTGGAGGCAGAATTAGCTTTGTCGCCAGAACTAAGCTATTATCCTGTTTACTTGTGTAAAGTTTTGAAATATAGTGAACAGAAGAACCCCCGCCCCCAAAGCTGTCTGAATATTGATCATCATTTGATGCATCCGCCAGGAGTTGGATTGTTGGGGGTTGTCCTCGCATAAACAGTTGCTAAGGGAGTGGTGTTGCTTGTGAGGATGGCACCACCTATGCTGGGGCATGGCCTGTGCCATCTCTGGTGGAAGTGGGATATTATAGGAGTATTCATGGGATGGGAAGTGGTTTGGCCAGATAGCAAGCATAATGATCTGCCATCATGTGTATGAACGTTTTAAGATTGACTGGTACTTGCAAACCACTGGTGGTTCATAGATGTAACAATCTTCCTCCTAAGGATTGTAGTGAGGGCTGGTATAGGCACAATTTCCTTCCCGTTTGTCTTCCCACAATCCTAGATAATTTGGATGGCGCTGTTGTGGTTTGAGTCAGGATTATACGGAAGCAAATAAATTATTTTTCAGGATCCTGGCATGTCACTTTGAGTTGTCTTTGACTGTAACCAGTGCCAAAAGGATCATCTGGGTTGGACTCTTCTTCTGCCATTTAGCAGGAGCCTGAGCTAGTAGTTTGCTTGGAAAAGGGTGTTCTGGCAATATTGCTGAGGGAAGTCCTGCTTTAAAAAGGGGCTTTCATCAATGGAACGGTCATTGATGGTCATCAGCAGGATCGTCTTCAACAGTTTTTTTTTTTTCCTGACGGGACGCTGGTAGGAAACTGTTGTTTGCCGCCAAAGTTGTCATCAATGATTGACCATCAACGGATGCCAACAATGGCACTGTGGACTTAGGTTCTTAGAAGGAGAGAACATAACCCATCGTAGGGTTGACAACTTGGGAGCTTTTGATGACTTTACTGTTTCTGGCTGAGGGGACGTCAGTGGTGGCTTAATCGATAAGTAAGATTTGGTGGTCAACTTTCTATTCATTGGTTGGTGCTCGGTGAAGGAAAAGCAGGCCTACATAATGTTTTAAGTGGTTCTCACAAATCTTTGCTTCTGGCACATAAGAGGTGGAAGCTCATTGATTTGCAGACGATGCCTTTTTTTGGTGGTTTAGAAGTCTATAAACTTTGTTAACTTTCTTCTACTGCACAGAGGAGCAGTTTGTACAGACCCAACCCAGATTAGGGGATGTCTATAACACCTGAATTCTGAAAGCACATTAGCAGTCCTCTCTTCATGATCACCGAGGGTTTAAGCAGAAACTTTTCTGTTTATCTTATATGCTTTTGGTTTGAGTTCTGGATAAAGGCAGTAGGTTCATCAGCGTAAACCCTCATCTTGCCAGAAGTCATAAGGGCTTTGAGAGGCATCTCTTTTGAGATCCCATGTTAAAAAGTATATATGTATGTATGTATGTATGTATGTATAATATACTCTTCCACTACCCGTACTTTTTTTTTATATGAAGATTTTAGGGTAAACAAATGCCTTATCTTTCAGAAGATTGAGCAAAAACCTGGGACTCTCTTTCCACACAACATAAGAGAAATCTAAAGTGAGATTAAGGTAGGAATTTAGGGCACTCTCACCTACCAGGCTGGACTTTGGGTCTGTTCTAATGAGGTCACTGTGGCACTAAAGTGCCACTACAGTCAGGTGAATTATGTTTTATATTGCCATTTCAAGTTCACTGTGGGACCCCACCTCGATGTCAGGTAATGAGTCAAGAATGTGAATCTACGAACGATCCAAAGCTGCAGAAGACAAACACTTGGGTATATCTCAGCGGGCTTACAAAAATAGCTTGGACTCCCATTCCCATATGTTTTTTGATATACTAGTGAACAGGAATGGCAGGCCAAGGGGTCATGTTCAGTTCTAAGAGACTAAACTCAGATTTCATATGGATCCATCAAGGTCATTTTTTGTGCAGCTACGACAGGTTTTAAACCCTGTATTACCAGGCGAAGCCCTCAAACCTAGTCACTAAAGAAAAGCAGAAGAGTTCTGCTGGAAAAGCAGTGCAGACTTGTTTCAGGGTAGTGTGGAAAAAACCCGAAAGTGAAACCTTTGTGCCAACTGGAGCTTTATATGCTTCGATCTTGTCACATCAAGAGTGGGTGAAAGAGCATCTGAGGCTGCACAGCACTACCTCTGAATGCCTTAGAGTGATCACTGGGGATAAAGTTTCAGTATCGACAGTGCTCCACAAAAAGACCTGAAGCACTTTTTAAAACTCCTTAAGCACCTATATTGGGATGGAATAATTCCTACTGTGAATCACTGAAAAGGTGCTCAAGGGAAATCTCTGGAAGCCTTGCATGGACATGATTGAAAAACATAGAAGCTAGATCCTCAAAATACCAAACTCTCAGGATCCACTGTGGCACATGAAGGGAACTGAAGGATGCTGTGCTTTTCTTTTACCACACAGTAAAACAAAGCCACAATTTTCTGCTTGGGCCATCAGAGATCTAAGTTCAAAGGCTTCATTTCTTTGGAATCAGACACCACAACAGAGTCAGAAACCCCATCAGGTTGTTGAATGAGACACAGTGACTGACCTGACCTCAGGAAGGTAAGCCAGGATCAACGCTGGGGGTGGGGCGATACAAGAAGCTCCCACCTGTGCTACGTCAGCTGCTAACTGGAATGGGGACTAGGGTTGAACTTGAAACCAGGATCGTTGCAAGCATGACAGGAGGTAACGTTGATCAATGAACCCTCCTCGTACAGGATGGAGAGAGGGTTGCAGAGGTGGAGGTGGCAGTGTCAGATTCTAGTATGTAGATTCTCCCTGGATGGCCAACACCATGCACATAGAAGGCAATGCTTCACCCCCCCCCCCCCAATAGAAATTACCTCCACTGTAGGCAAGATGTAGATTGTACTGGCTGCATGAAGCTCTGTTGACAACTCTAACTTATAAATTAATTTTTAGGATACAGTGTGCTTAATGGAATTTGTAGAAGAAAATATGTGGGTATCAAAGAAGTTTTAATATAGATTGTGCTCACTTAAAACCAAGGCAACAACTCTTGGTATTTAGGAAGGAGCACAGTAGAAGAACCCAAAACAATAAGCTATGCATATCTAGGAAACAGAGACAAAAATGAAAAAGAAATGGGAGGAAAATTATGTTATGGAAAAACATACACATTCTCGATATTCTGCCAGCAGACACGAGACAGGTGGAGGCAGGTGAATACCGCCATCACAACAGCTCAAGTCAGTCTGGCTGACATTGCTGCTGTGTAGGGTCTTTCGGCTCACTAATGGCACTGGGACTGAGGTCAGAATATTCCAAGGTCTGATTACAATTCAGGTGGAATTGAAATTTATAAGAAATGAAGAGGGAACGGCAACAATATCAAATAGTTAAAAAGTAAAGACTAAAGTGCAAAAGTGCACCAAAAATGCCTCCTGTTTGCGACTCGTGAATGAAGGAGATCAACACCCTGATTGTGATGGACCTAACTTCGAAGAAGGCTGCTTGAGAATGCAGGCAATGCAAGCTGGTTCTATATGTTTGAGAAGCCACACAACCACCACATCAGATTCCCAGCCCACTACCAGTACCACCCTCTATGAGGTTACCTTCGGTGGGACCTCTGCCTCCATCCTGACCCAGGGTCCTCTCTCCTCTCTGTTCCCAGTACGGGTGGGTGGTGCCGGGTTTTCAGTGTTGGGCTCTGAATTCTGCTGGATCGATTCCCCTCGTGGTAATGGGACAGATTCATTCACTGAGAATAAAATCCCGTTCTTAGCTGGTTGATCCTGCATTGACTGCGACCTTGGCACGGGCACAGCATATGGTTTTAACGGGACACGATGGGCTACATGGCTCTGTGAAAATGTGTATGCAATATTGGATGAATTTTCAGAATTAATAATACAGCACATATTTATAATCATCTTTCCCCCAACTTTAAATCCAATTTCTTTTAGTCCCCATATTTTACGAAAATTTGGTCTGCTTTAACAAAAACCATGTAGCGGGAAGCCATGACTGGATTCAAGGATCATACTTTCCATTATTTGTGCGGTTGTGTTAGGCTACACCAGTTCAGACACAACAGTGGGTGTTTCACAACATCACAAAGAATGGTACTGTTGACCGTTCAGGAAGAAAGGAAAACAAAAGAAAATATTTGTATGATTTGTTCAACAAATGTAAGGTAGGGAACTGTGACGGGTGAAATATTTTCATGGATCGGAGCTACTAGAATTGATAACTATGGTCAGTAATGTTATCAAGTGCGAAGAAAACACACAGAACAAGAATCCACATCTAGCCATACTTCTCTTTCATGGATAAACCTTCAAAAGTCCCAGCTGAACTGGAGCTATCAATGAAAGTGGACGTAGCTGCCCACAGACATCAAAACACAAGCATTGCTCTCAGCCAATCCTGGTCTACAAACAGAGATTTCAAAAGGGGTGCACTACCGACAAGTCCCATGATTCAAAATGCTGTTGACTAAAAGGCTAGGACTGACAGAAGGTGACAACAGTGGCCAAACTTTGCAACTATATTTTGGGGCATGAGGGTCTTGATTACTCAGCTTTAATGCTCACAAATCGTGTGGCAGAAAACACAGTGGAAAATAGCTGACACCCAAATGCATACACCACGAGAACACAAACTGATTGAAGATGAGTCGCTGAAATCAAAGAGCAACAACTCACACCGAAATCTGAAGGCTGCACCACGGCTAGACTTCTATTATGGGGATAAGACAGTGTTTTTTGTACACCTTTAAGCAGATTCTAGTCGTAACACAACTACTGCTTCTATGTACAGATAACCATGTAGAGGCTCAACAGGCCAGCAGGAGAGATGTGCCATTAAAAAGAGGAAGATGGTTACAAAATGAAGTCTTTGATTGTAATGATGGTCTAGACTACTTTTAAACACGTCTTTCAAAATCACAGGAGCACCTAACTAGTGATTATCAAAACAACCTGTTCTATGTGCTGCTCTACACTTAGATCTGCATGTATGTTTAGAGAATTAATAAGAGTAATCTTTATGGGGTCTGCTCAATAACAGACTGCATTAGACCATTCTGAACATGCTATAAGTAGAACAATTATTATTCAGGTGCTCATGGGTTTGATGACAAAGGTGCCCCTGCTGATACACTGAGCTGGTCAGCCTCAGATCCACTTGGTAGGTGAAAAATCAGAATACTTTTTTTATCAGAATATAGTGTTCAGCGTCTACGCTATGAGTGTAGTGGAGACAGGGAGGCTATTACTGGTGAACGGGGGTCTCATAAACCCCCCACTACCAGCACTAACGCCAACATTGATCATAAGATCAATAACAGTCCAAAGTTCATGAAGACATCTTCAAGACGGTCTTACTGAAAGACAACACTATGAAGCTTGAAGGTTATTCCTAAGAATAAAGACTCACACCTATGCTCAAAAAGACGTTGGAAGCAAAGAAACAAGAATGAAAACCATGCATAAGGACAAAACAAAAAGATGACAACCCTTGTCTAAGGCACAAAAACAGTTCTACTTGAGTTAAACACTACAGAATGGGACTCACCCAGACAACCCTTCCAGTACAAACCACTTTAATAGTCAAAAGCCACCAAGAGCACAGCACCTGCCACTCCAGCAAGGTCAGAATCAGTCCAAGAACAGCCAACGTCTGCGACACAGTAATGGCCCCTCAAAACCACAGCTCAACAAGCCACAACATTTACCTCATCACCGTTAGAGTCTAGTTTACAGCTGTGGACTGTGGAAATACTTACAATGGGTGGATATCACAAGACAAGTTCTGCTTACAGCAGATAAGAGTCTCTGCACTAATATCAGTGCACAATTCCGGGCCAATACTTAAAAAGGGATTGGAGTCTCAAGCTCAGCACATGTATACGTTCAAGCCTGCTAAAAAATATAAACAAGTAAAGACATACAGTTCAGAGTTCTGTTCTAACTATAACTAAATAAATATTCTGTGTGCTTTCATCCACTGTGATCATTACCTTGGAGACACTGCTTTGCACTATTGAGATAGGTATCTTTCAGGTCTTTGAAACATCTACACATGGTGAAGAAAACAATGAGAAATTAATATGAAAGAGAAGCAAAGCAGCAAGGTAACAGGGAGATTACATGCAACGAGTAGGTACAGGAAATTCGTGGGAGAAGGCACAGACACAGGCAGACAAAGGGAAGAACCGTGCGGTCATTCGCAGTGCTGAGGATCACCAAGCTGTGGACCTGGCTCACACTTTCCTTAAAGAGAAGGCAGCTCTGGATGGAGCAAGAGAGTCCGGGGAGCCACCAGGCACATTAAGCCTGCTTACCTTGTGCTGCCCCTCCTGAGGTTCCACAGGGCGCTGCATAGGGGGCGTCTGGGAGTCCGGTACTGAATTGATAGAGATCGACTCCATGCGGGACTGCAACGAAGGGTCGGACTTGTTGGAAGCCACCTTGTTTTTGGCAAGGGGCGAGTTTTGCTTATTCATCCTCGAACGTTCTTCTACCTATAGCAGTAACAATTAGGCCATTACATATGCAAAACATTCTTCACCTGCGCTCCTCAAGTCATTTTATCTTGGAGAATTTTCTGTTTCTGTTCTGTAAACAAGACCCAGCTATAACCAGCTGGATACACGACCACCGGACCAAAAAATAGATCTGCGAAAGGTAGGGCAGCATAGAGAAGTTACTGACCTGTAACCCCTGCTCCACTTTACGAGCATCATCTCCACATTTCAACGTGCCCCTGTTTACTAAAGAAGAAAAAGATTCATCAAGTGTCAATTGTTCTCCTGTATGGGGCAGAGGATAGGGACATCACAAGCAGCTGTTAAAGAGCCGAAGGAGATGAGATGCCAGTAGAGTTAACACATTTATAATGGGCGACAGGATCCTTCATCTTGTTGTCAGTACTATGCACACGCAAGTCTGGAAAAATCTCATCCTGAAGATCTTTTGTCACCTTGGATACTGAGGAGGAACTGATGGGGAAAAGTCTTTACCTACATTTTCATTGTGCCACTCTCAGTTTCTTAAGTCGCAAACCAGATACCTTTGGTACAGGGAAAATATCAGACTGTTCCACAAGAGCTGAGACCCCAGGTTAACTAAAGCAGTGAGAAAGTACTTTGTGGATATGACCAGTTCAATGTCTTCAAACTGACAGATGCTAATCATGGCCTGATGGATGAGACCCTCGCTCCTGCTTTGCACTAATGTGGTATGTCTGACTTCAGAAGGGCCAGATGAACTAACAATTGGAACTTTATAATGTCGCTATCCCACCATCACCCTTTGAGACTGTGCAGCCAAGGTATCATGACACAAGAGCAGGAGCATGCTGTTAATGCTCCCACCATCATGTGTTGAATCTGTGCAGCTAAGGAGTTATGACACAAGGAAAGATGCGTGGTGCTGATGCTCACAGCATCATGTGTTGAGGTTGTGCAGCCGTGGACTCATGACACAAGGGCAGAAGCATCCTGCTGACGCAAGAGAATGTCTGATATGAATGACAGTAAGCTGCTCAACATGAACGCTGTGCCTTTTTTTCCCCCAACAGCTCATGGTCATGCTAGACTCCAAAACAAATGTGTGCACACATGAAATCTAAGCAAGGGCTTCTTTAAAGGAATGGCTCCAGTGGTCTGTATAAGTGGCGTCGCTTCACCTCAGTAGGAAGCAAATCTTCCAAAACTATTACTGTGATGAAGAAATATGCAGCTCACGGAAAAGTACCAACTTATGGCCCAGGGTGAATGTGCAGCACTTGGTCATTCCCTTGCTGGGTAGCTTCCTTTCAGAGGTTTTAATTCAGTTTCCTGATCAAAGGCTCTGAAAGAGTTAACTGATCTACATCTATTAATTTAGGCAAATATAACTGCAAAGGTGAATACTGGAGTGAATGATTATGTGAATAAGCAGAAATATCCCTTTCTCAAGCCCTTAGGAATCGGAATCACAAACTGGACTCATTTCTAAACCTATAAAAAAGCTTGAGTTTTACGGGTAGGACTTTGGATACTAGGAGAACTCTCTGGTGGACAGTTGTCTTCTTCTTTTATTACAGATCATCCTGGACTGATGGGCTGCTGAAGCATTGGCAGACTTGGGAAGCTTGAAATGTTATTACCAAAGCATCACCTAACAATCTCATGCAGCGCTCGGCCTGTCTTCACTTGGCAGTGATAGTACAATGCATGGCTACTCATGAAGGGAGGGGAGGAATTTGAAAGCCCTCATTCCAAGTTTTATTTGTTTGCATCACAATAAAATTCATTTAGGTATTCTTAATTTTAAACCCGATGAAAAGGCTATTCCAGTTTCCCTCATTCCTACGCATTGAACAAGCAGCTCTGGCCTAAAGACTCCTGCAGCTCTTTTGCAGAGCAATGGCTGAAAAATGAACAGAAAAATCTTTTCCAAACAAATATAAAGACAATCATCTGGATCAATAACAGGGAGGTTAAACAAGAAAACTTTCTCAAACAGATTCATAGATGTTTAAGCTAAACACATGCAAGGTACACACTGCTTGCAGTGTTGACGTCAATTGTCATTTTCTTATGTTGGGCCACTATATAAGCACCCTCTTTAGGTCAGTTTTGTGAGATTATAGTTGCAGCGGTATCACCTTCTCCATATACCTGGAACATGACGACATAAAAAAAAATGTACACACCAGCCAGGAATATTAAAAAACTGCAGCCCGAGAGACAAAAGAAAGAATTTGATCTTTCAACACTTCCAACTTCTTCCAATCTAATTTTTCTGATGCAATTTTGCGAAATACGTTTATTTTATGGTTCACCCAGGCTGTTGCCAGCAGCATAAATAAGTATACAGCATTCCCCCAAGATTTAAAAAATACCTTAGTCCACACACATCACCTAGCCGCACACGCCATACCTCTCTGGCCCAAGCCGGTTTGTCTGTGGGATTAATATTCCGGTTATAGTGATAAAGCGGTTTCTTGTCAGGCTGTTGCTGTTGTTTTTGTAGTTGTTGCTGCTGCTGCTGCTGCTGCTGTTGTTGCTGCTGCTGTTGCTGCTGCTGAAGAGACTTCAGGTACGCGTGTTCCTGCTGCAGCTGCCTCTGCAGCCGCTCAGACTGTCGCTGCTCCTCCAGCTGCTTCCGCTTGTACTCCTGCAGGCAACGAAACAGGAGCCAGTAAATGGGATGAGCTATGCAGTGGCCAAATTATTTCACCTTCTTTACAGGACTGGGTTGTGAAAGGATTTAGACATGAGCTTCAGAAACTCAGAGTCTAAATCTCGAGCACAAGGAATGAAACATGCAAACACGTCTGCACGCGTCCGCACTCACCCACACACAGTATCCATCTAAGCATTACTTGATTTTCATGATGAATGAAGGAAACATAAATTGAGGTTTGCTCTTTCTCATTACAGATGGTAATGTTGACTTTAAAGTCAGGACAGAACTTAGATCGCCCGCCTGGTCACTATTGAAAATGCTGAAGACTCTGGCTTTCGGCACAGCTTTGACGTCGGCATCGTATGTGGAGGACCAAGAAAACTTACCAGGACAGGGGCAGAGGGGGAGAAGTTGAACAAGCAGCACCCAAAAGAGCTCCTGTCCTCCCCAGAGGGAGAGAGAAACTCTTCTTATCGACAAGGTCCATGTGCCAGATGCTAGACTATGAACAAAAATGTTATGTGTGGAATGCTTGAACTACTCTCGGCCACTGATGATTACTCAGGGATACCTCCCAGTTCATCGTTCCTTTTGCCCACTATGCCACCTCAGATTAAACTCAACCATGTGCAATCAGTCTTGGCCCTGCTCCAATGGGAACAGTCCAGTCTGAACTGCTAAGCTAGGTCCTTGCTGACCCGGAACACAAGCAACCCAGGACCGGTTCCCCGTGTCCGTCATCCAGGAGCACTTCATACAAAAATGTATACCTTCAAATTTCATCTTCCCCTTTTTTAACAAAGGCAACATCTTATTTAAAATGAAATAATATGCCTATGCAAAGCCTAAAATGTCTAACACCATTTATTTACTTTACAAAATGAAAATACATTTGAGATATATAGATAGAACAGTATGCCCACAGAAGCCTGGAAGGAGAAAAAAGACAAAATGAATGAGAAATATACAAACAAGTTCTGAGGAGACCTTGCCTACTTGGGTATCTGTTCTAGATTCTGCGTCAAGACAATTACTTCTAGTAGTGGTGTCACAAAACCTCCTGGTGGCTGCTATACATATCTTCATAGTGGGAAAATTTCTTAACAAGGCCAGTGTAGTTGCTTTACCTCTGGCAGGGTGAGACCTGCAGAGAGCATTTTGGCAGCTTTTCATTAGCATAAAAGAATGAAGGAACCATCCATCTAGACAGTCACTGTGTAGAGCAGTATTTCCCAAACTGGTTTGCGAGCCAATTTGTGGTCGGTCGTGATAGTCAAAGAAATAAATAAAGATGCCTTGAAACTCTGTATCTAACTTTAAACAGTTGCAGCTCTTCGAAGACAGAGGTCCAATGCCAGGTTATGTCTTATGGCAAACTGCTGTGTGGTTCATTTAACACACTAGTGTTCAGAAACCTCTCGCATGTGGCAAACTGAGGAAGGAAAGTAAAGTAAATTATGCAGCAGTCTGCTGGGATACTGAGAGTGTGAACGGCAAGGCTGTAGGGTGTCATTGTTTGCAATGCAACAAAATGTAAACACATGTAAATGAATTGTGCACATACAGCAGTTAGGTAAGCAAAAAATGAAGCACTGTTTTATAATTCAGAAGGGCGATGGATTCAAATTTTAATAGGATCAAAACATTTTAAGGGACTTTACTTGGTGATGCACAAATGATAAATATTAACTGAAATTCTATTTCTGCGCATCATCATTTGTATGCAATAGTTTTATCAGTAAAACTGTATGTCTGTGGAAATTTTGTGATCATTTCAAAAGAAAATGTGCTCTCTGTAAATGACATTGTGCTGCCACACGATGCTTTAATGGCATTAATGGTCTTTAAAGCTAGGTGGGTCACAAAAGACTGTAGTTCCAAAAAGTGGGTCTTGGCTCTGAACATTTTGGGAACCAATGCTTCAGAGGCAGCATGACCCTTTATAGGCAGCATGATCTGTGCACAGATTACTATAGTTGATAATTGTTAGGCATTCCTTAAGTCTTTTTTTATCACAACAGAAATTCACAACTCTCCGACCATTTAGTGGAAAGAACTCTCCACTGCGCAAAATAGGTGATGAAATAATGTTGGTAATTGTCTGATTTACATGGAAATTCAAAACAAACTTAGATACGAAATTAGGGCGTGTCCACATGACATCTTTTTATGGAGCACATTATATTGTTCACAGAAAAACAATTCTTGAATGTTTGTTATTATAGCTATAAAGAAAGCTGGTTTCCATTGTGCTGTGAGGAAGACTTGTCAATGTGTTTGGATGGAGCCATCATCAGTCTTTAAAGGATAATGTTCAATTCCTACAAAAGGCAGGGTTTTCTCAGTGGAGAAAGCAATTTTTATCACTTTCTAGGAAATACTTAACCACAGGGATTTTGAAAAAGGTGGTTTGTGAAGGGTTTTCCTGTAAGCATGGCTGCCAGGTGGACTTTTATGGAGGAGAACTGCAAACCTTATCTGGCCAAATGAAGAAGGTACCTTGATAGAGCCATTTCTTGACAGAGGTAGGGTTAATGTTATTCACACAACACTCAGTGCAGAATCTCTTCCACCTAAATGAATGCGAAGCTCCCACAGATGACCATTTGGATTCTTGTAGAATGGCCGTACACTAATGCAGGAATTCCAAGCTTCCACACTGAACGAGTTCTGGAGCCATGCTGCCAAACCCAAAGATGGTAGTTTGAGATGTAGAATCTGGCCTCCAAACTAGTCAAAAGTAACAGTCTGCATGGCAGCCTCCTGTGTGGTCGCTCCGACAGATGAAGATCATCTGTGAACAGCTAGTGCCAGAGCAGTTCTACTAGAATCATTCTGGCTGTTGAGTAAGAGAGTTTGCTATGACTGTTAGTAACGGGGAAAATCAGCTGACAAGCATAAAGAAAACATCCTCATCAGTCGACCCATATGGCATTTCCCCTTTGTTCCTGGTTCGTAAAGCCTCACGGTGAAGTCTGGCCATTTTTTGTTTTCTGCACATGTGAACAGATCTATTTGAGTGAAGAACAAGTCACTTACCTCAGTGACATCTTATCTGGTAAAGACCATCCAGCCACAGATTCCTCACCAAAAAATATTCCCCTTTCGTCAAACTGAATTCCTGGCATACCAGTAGATGGCGTAGAACAGCTCTGCATAGGTATCATCCGTGCCAGAGGCGACAAGCGCAGTGCCTATATGAGTGCGTCCGCAACAAGCTGACTTCAGTTTCCGCGCCACAAGCACAGAGCCTTGGCAGGTCAGTGTCCAGAGTGCAGATCCCAAGGACCTTTTTAGGTGGAAAAGGCCAGGTCGCAGAATAGTGAGCACGGGAGGGTAGGTAAGGAATTTGCAGCTAGATAAAGTCTCTACCAGATAAGGTGTTACCGAAGGAAAGTAACTGGTTCATCTGATAGAGATAGCGGATTATTTATCTTAGAATAGACACCAAAGCAGTACCTCTCTAGAGGTGGGTCTGCAAACTGACTCGGACCAAAAAGTCCTGGAGTGCTGAATGGGCGAAATGCCAGTCATGATGGACCTGTCGACGCAGTAGTGCTTTCTGCAAATGTGTACAAAAGTTTAAACTGAGATATTCATTCTATCCTAGATGCACTGGTGTGGATACACCGCGACTTTCAAATAAAAGGCACTCATGAAATCACATTCACGCATCACAAAATGACATCTTAATGTACTTCTATTTAGCAATGTAGTGTTCTGACCCATCGGGTGAGGGACTGAAGATTCAGAAGGTCTCAGAGTGTCACAATATCTCCTCAGTAAGTCCTCAGTATCTCCTCGGCTACTCTTGTGTCCAAGAGATCCTTTACTCCCTTTAACAGCAATGGCAGATGTTCTGGCTTTAACTTCTTTTGCATATTGTTTGGAGAGAGGTTGAACTCTTTAAGCACTTCACTTGGCACCCACTTGTCTAGAGTAACTAGGACCCGTTTTTGTGGACATACCTCAGTCTCTGTAGGGCGGGTGACATGGTTAGGTAGTTACCCTGCTGAGTATTTACTGCATTGTAGAGGACCAACCGTTTCTGTTTGCACCTCTGACTTTTATCTCGATTAGCACTACTGATACTATTTTTATTACGTGCTGCTTCTGAAAGGAACTAAAGCAGAGGTAGCTCGATGAAGCTGGTCATTGAGGAATGTGAGGTAACTCAGCCGTACGATGATAGCAGCACAAAAACGACTGTCAGAGGAGACGAGTCTTCGAGTGGCCGCAAAATATTACCAGACTGGATACTTGGCAGTTACAGTGGGAGAGAGTGTGTACCAAAAGATGGCGACCTGGTGCAGTGATCTTCCCTCAAACCATTACAACTTACGCATGGCTGCTGAGAGACAATGCTGAGAGGTCGAACTTAGGCTTTTTATGCGGAGTAACAGTTACTGAGCTATGCGGGTTCTAGTGCGCCAAGCAAAGACTTTTATATTCAGTCCTTTTGTTTGACGAGCAGCCAATGAAGAGAATTAACAGCTGCAGTGGCACAGAGCTCTTTGTAATCTGACCACTGCCTTGACTGGGGGTCTGATGTAGACTGTTGCAAGAAGTGATTTTTAGCAGTGGTCAGTGCTGTATAATCAACCAGGATGGATGAAGAGGCCTTTGGTTACAACACTGACCTGGGTGAAGGAGGAGAGTTTACTTTCGAAGGTAAGTCTCAAGCTCTTGATAGATTTGAAAGGTTTTGGAGGATGGCCAAGAAATGTGGCATAGATAGGGATCAGAGTCTCCAGCTTTTCAGGAATAAAGAAAATGATCTTTGTTTTAACACCATTAAGTTATAAGCAATTATTCTTCTACGCTTTCAATGTTATAGAGAATAAAGGACTTTTGGGGGTTCTTTAGGGATTTGGAGGTCTATCTGCATGTCAATGGCATATATATGATAACCGAAGAAGCTACTGAGCTTCCTTGTAAAGAGGAAATCATGTATGTGTTGAAGAGAGCGAGGAGAGGTGATCCTTCTGGCAAGCTGCAGATGAGGGTGGCAAATTTTCAAAGAGATCGTAGAAATGATTACATACTTCAAGTTCTGGTTCTGCACTTTAGGTATCTTCAACAAAGTCATGAATACTAGATTCATTACCACGCTACAAGTGGGGAACCTAGAAACTTTTTATCCATGTACATGTCCATACAGCCACAAAGCAGGTGGAGTCTCCAACATGTCTAGATGTGGTGAAACACTCTCCAAAAACATTTCACAGGCAAGATTTTCTGAAGTCTGCCGAAAGCCATTTAAAAAACTACACTTCAGTACCAATAACACCAACTGATACCAACATGTCTAAGCAATGAAGAGAAAAGTAGCCTGGTAAACTTACATTATTAGACTTTAAAAAGCACTGTCTCCTATAGGTTTCCAGGATCTACCCCAACCCACCAAGCCTAGTACTGGAAACTGACTCAGTCACTTCTTCTAGAAAGGAAATAATGGACAATCTGGCTTGGGAGACATTTTTAGGAAGGGAAAGCCTTGTTAAAGTGGTTCATATCTACTCAGCAGAGGTGGAGTTGCTGCTTTGACAGTGGCAGATGTGAGATTTCTCTTCTGACGATTTCAGTAAACCTATCACCAATGGTCTTGCCGATGTCATCAATTCAAGGGTCAGCATGATCACTGATAGCTGAGGTGCCTCCATGGGACTATTCAATTTTGAAGCCCGTTTCACTAGTGAAAGGTGGTTATGTCATGCACCGAGAGAGCCATATTGGAGAGGCTGTGGGAGTGCATAAAGACTTTTAATCTTCCTCATCAGAAAGTGACTAAAAGGTGATAAGGATGGAGATCCATGTCACCTAGGCCTTCTTGGTGTATGTAGAGAGCCTGAATCTCACAAAGGAGAATGAGGGGTCTGAGGTGGCGGTGCGTGGGCCATTACAGAAACTTTGTGGTGACAGGCGGGGTTTCCGTACCGGTGCAATTATATCTATTGCAAAACCATTTCAGGAGACTAAGATTAAGAGGTTGCAGCAGGGTCTGCACTGTGCCCTCTGCAAAGATAACAAACAAGGAGGCTCAGTGTTCCTCAGACAGTTGTGCAGCAGGTGGCAGCCTAAGTCTTTTCTAAGTTTCATCACACACAGGAGCGAAGCCCGAAGTCAAAACTCTCAGTGACCATCTTGGCGATGTTGAGATGTGGTGTGACAGTGGTAACACTGTTTTTGGAATGTTGTGATGACCTAGAACACACAGTATGAAATGATGGCTAAGGTGAAGCCATTGCTTGAAATGTTTCAACATTAAGGGAGACACAGTTACATACTTCAAGTGCCTTGGCATTGAAGATTTGGTCGTCTTTTGCTGTCAACAATGGAGCAGGAAGGCAGATGATGAGAATGACAATGTTAATGTCATCTTTCCAATTTATTTCAGCTTTTTATGCCTTTTTCCTCCATGTATCTCCCTCTGTGGGAGTCTCTGGCACCGTCTTGTAGAAACACAACATTCCCTAGTGGGTCTTTCATTCTCCTTTGCCCTTAAATCTTTCACCTTGGCACAGAAGCGCTATACTTTCTTTCTCCCACAGGAGAGGCACTTAAATCAGGCTTTCTGACAGGAAAAACTGCTGCACGTGGAAAGAAATACTTAGCTCACTTGTCAAATGTAAATGACGTTCAGTGAAGGCAAAAAAGAAGGAATTTTGCAGACTGGTGTGAACATACCCAGTGTGTCCTAGGATCAAATGGGTAAAAAAGCACATCTGACTTTCTGAGGCAACTGCAGTGGAAGCCACTGGAGCCTTAAAGGGTTGGGGTAATTTAACAACACTTCTAATCAAGCCTATCAGGTTGCACTTACATGTTACAGGTGACGCAATGTAGTTTTAAGAAAGCTTTTTTTGGCCCAAAAAAGAGTAAAATTGGGAAAATATTGCCTAGGATGGGTGTTTTGGAGAGTGTTTTATAACATCAGTACATGTGGGACTCTTCTTTGAGGATATAGGGACTTCTATTCTGACATGAAATGTTCCAATTCCCTGAACACAGAGGGACGCAATTCATGAAACCCCTATAATGAAGGACCAAGTGTCATCTAATAGGTTGTGTTGGTTAGGAAAGATTTAAACAAATTGAGTCCAACGCCTCTTTGTATAAAGAAGGACTCAAAACAAGAAAGGAGAATTTTGTGATTGACTCTTGAAAGCTGCAGACAAATCTGGAAGGAAAAATGCACAGCATTCATCACTGGCTTTGAATGAAGAGTTCTTCTTGATGTTCAATAATGCTGATTTGATGCACCCCTGAGGGTAAAAATCAGACTGAAATTTGCTCAGTGTCTTTTCCAAGTACGTAGAAAGTTGCTAAGTGGCCACCGCTTCAAGTGTTTAACAATGGAGGGGAGGCCAGAGATCAGTCTATAACTGGCAATCATGTCAGGGTCTGATTAGGGTTTCTTGTGGGTAAGGCCAACTAGTGGCATGTTTCTGTTTGTTGGGGGCATCTATGGTCAGCAGGGGCAATCTGACACAAAAATCAGTTCTGGGTAGCCAAACGTTTGGGTTTGTTAAAATATTTCTAGATCACTGGAATGAATGACTCTGAGCGAGTGGTTGGGAACAAAGGGGTTGGGAAGCCCTATGTGATGGAGGAGGAAGGTGACAAGTTGACTGGAGTTCAGCATTTTTATTAACGAAGAAAGCCATAAGGTTTTCGCAGATTTGTTGTTATGGAGGCAACCGGAAGGTGAGAAAAAGGTGTGTGAATTGTCTTTGATATACTCAAAAGAGTTCTCAGCTTCAGCAACATGAGATTGGAGGTGTTCACTCTGATAATGGCTGCTAAGTAGCAGCCTCTGTTGGCCCAGGCAGGAAGCTGTTATTTTTTGGGGGGCGGTGAATCAGGGTTTTTTCCCCCCAGCATTTTTTTTTAATATTCTACCTATACTTTTTGGGAGGAGCAGCTCTGTGGAGAACCACTTGTTGAGCGAGTATGTGAGGGATTTCGGCTTCTTTTTGGATGCAGAAGAAATCTTGCGCAATGCAATAGTGGTGATAAGAAGATTGTCTAAGAGGACCAAAGGATTCAGGTGACGCCCTGTTCAGTACAGGCAGATGAGGTCCTGGGGTCTGAACAGGGGGCTTGCGAAAGGTAGAAAGCAGTGACGGGGTTGTCGTGCGCGGGGGAGATGTATAGTTGGGGGAATACGCAATTGTCCATATTGTGCACAGGAGTTTGGCAGCTTGCCTGTCCTTATTTTGAAGACTCATAGTAGGATGGAATGTCTGCAGAAGGGGAGCACGGATTGAGCAAAGTCCCTCAGCACGGCTTGGAATGACTGGACTGGTTTGGGAGGGGGGGGGGATGTGATACAATAATCATGGCTGTGCTGATGGCCGCACAAAGAGGTGACACCTGACAGTGTTGACGAGTGTATGAAGAGCTCACTCCTGGTGGTGTAGACGACCACGTGAAGAGGTAGTTGAAGGGTGTTTTATTGAACACAGTATGAAAAGATAGTTCAAAGGTGCTCAGAAAAGAGCATGAAACTAGCTCATGGTTGTGCTAATGTGGGGGTAAATTAGATACTTCCTAGATGAGGGAAGCGCAAATTGATAATTAATGGCTGTGAGTACTTCATGGCGTGCTGATGGAAGTATTAGGAGGTACTTCAGGGCTGTATTAAAGAAAGTATGGAGAGATGCTTCTGATGAAAGTATGAAGAGGTAATCAGGGCTGCGAAGATGAGCGGATAAATAAGTATTTCATGGCTGTCCTGATGAGCAGATGGGAAGTTACTCATACCTCTGAGTGTGACATGCTAGGGCGTGACTGTTTTGAAGAAAGCGTGAAGAGACTGCTCATGATTGCGTTGATGGGAGTAATCCATAACTACATGTTGAGGGGAGTATGAAGGAGTAAGTCACAGCAGTGTTACTGAGTGTAAAGAGGTGATTCATTCTGGGGTTGGTGAGAGAACTTCACGGCAGTATTGATGAAAAAACTAATTTCTATGACCCTTCATTGCAGCCACTTCTCAAAAACAGATTCTCAAGTGAACAACATGGTTTTGACACTGGAGTCACTCCTTTGTGGCTCCCCAAATAAAATACACTTATTTTGCGGAGGACAAACCAGCACACTGGTCTCCCAAATAATCAGATGTCCAGACATTAAGCCATCTAGGATCTCTTTCAAAAAGTTCACTTCACCACCTCTCTTCTATCCCTAAGTATCTGAGAGTTCTCTAGAAATACAGGTCCACTCTGGACAACATACCATCTAACAAGTGTGGAACCAAACTACTCCAAAAGAAGACCGCTGTAACCTCAGATATGATATTTGCAAACAATAACATTGAGAAGTTTCATCAGAGAGTGGAAAACACTTTCCCTACTAATAAATAGGACAGAATAATGATTTCAATCCATTTAGGGGGTCATTATGATCCCCGGCGGTTCAGCCCGCCATGCCGGCGACGGGTAAAAAGACCGCCACCGGCATGGCGGGCTGAACCGCCATATAATGTACACATGGAGGACCGCTATAGGCGGCCCTCATCCACCGCCAGGCTGCCTCCGACAGGCAGCCTGGCGGTAGAAGGAATCCTCATCCGACAGGGTAGCTCTGCTGACCCTTTGATAATGATCCCTACAGCCACCAGACTTTCCCTGGTGGGTTCCCCCACCTGGGAAAGGCTGGGGCAAGGATTGGTCCGGGGCCCCTGTGCAGTGCCCCATCGCGCAGGTCACTGCCCGATTTACGAGCAGTGATCTGCGCGATGGGTGCAGCTGCACCGGCCGCACAGAGGCCACCAGCAATGTCCCGGCCAGGCATTCTGCTGGGACGGAGGGCAGAAACAATGTTTTCCGCCCGCAGGCCCAGCAAAATGTTCATTATGCGGCCGGCGGGGTACCAGGGGGGCTGGCGGTCAGTTAAATGACCGCCAGCCTGAACACGGCGGTTAACACCGCCGTGTTCATAATGAGGGCCTTAGTGTCTGGTATCTCAGTTAATTCCATCACCTTTCCCTTTCAGAGAAACAGGTCTCATGCTAAAGAATGTTACTTACCTTTGTTAATGATCTCTCTGGGGATACTCAATATACCTGCAGATTCCTCAACTCTTTAATCTGCAGGTAGAAGTACCCATCAGAAAAACAGCACATTTTACAACAAAGGAAAACAGAGGAAAGAAATATTTGTTAACATAAAGAAATGAAGAAAGGCCGATGTTACTGTGGAGGCAAGGCAATCTTAACTCAAGCAGAAGAATGAAAATGTCACTTACCCAGTGTACATCTGTTCGTGGCATTAGTCGCTGCAGATTCACATGTTGTGCATAGTCCGCCGTCTGGTGTTGGGTCGGAGTGTTACAAGTTGTTTTTCTTCGAAGAAGTCTTTTCGAGTCACGAGACCGAGGGACTCCTCCTCCTTTGTTCCATTGCGCATGGGCGTCGACTCCATGTTAGATTGTTTTCCCCGCAGAGGGTGAGGTAGGAGTTGTGTATGTTAGTAATAGTGTCCATGCAATGGAATGAATAAGTATGTACCAAATAAGGTTTAAGTAATATATTTACAAATATACAAATGTTGAAGATAACTTCCAAACGGCTACAGGCTCCCGGGGAGGCGGGTGGGCACATGTGAATCTGCAGCGACTAATGCCACGAACAGATGTACACTGGGTAAGTGACATTTTCCGTTTGATGGCATGTGTAGCAGCTGATACACATGTTGTGCATAGACTAGTAAGCAGTTATCTCCCCAAAAGCGGTGGCTCAGCCTGTAGGAGTGGAAGTAGTCTGAAATAAAGTTCTTAGTACGGCTTGACCTACTGTGGCTTGTAGTGCGGATAGCACGTCTACACAGTAGTGCTTAGTAAATGTGTGAGGCGTAGACCATGTGGCTGCCTTACATATCTCGTTCATTGGAATGTTTCCTAGGAAGGCCATGGTAGCGCCTTTTTTTCTGGTTGAATGTGCCCTTGGTGTAATGGGCAGCTCTCTCTTTGCTTTGAGGTAGCAGGTTTGGATGCACTTAACTATCCATCTGGCTATACCCTGTTTTGATATTGGGTTTCCTGTATGAGATTTTTGAAATGCAATAAACAGTTGTTTTGTTTTCCTAATTTCTTTTGTTCTGTCAATGTAGTACATTATGGCTCTTCTGATGTCTTATGTATGTAGTGCCCTTTCAGCTACTGAGTCTGGCTGTGGAAAGAACACTGGTAGTTCTACCGTTTGATTTAAGTGGAACGGTGAAATAACTTTTGGTAAAAATTTAGGATTGGTTCTTAGGACTACCTTATTTTTGTGTATTTGAATAAAAGGTTCTTGTATAGTAAACGCCTGAATTTCACTTACTCTTCTTAGAGATGTGATGGCAATGAGAAATGCAACTTTCCACGTTAAGAATTGCATTTCGCAAGAGTGCATGGGTTCAAAAGGTGGGCCCATGAGTCTTGTTAAGACGATGTTGAGGTTCCATGAAGGAACAGGTGGTGTTCTTGGTGGTATAATTCTTTTTAGGCCTTCCATAAACGCTTTAATGACAGGTATCCTAAATAGTGAAGTTGAATGGGTAATCTGCAGGTATGCAGATATTGCTAAGAGGTGTATTTTTATGGAAGAAAAGGCTAGATTTGATTTCTGTAAATGTAGTAAGTATCCCACTATATCCTTTGGAGATGCATGTAATGGGTGAACTTGCTTATTATGGCAGTAGCCAACAAATCTTTTCCATTTGCTTGCGTAGCAGTGTCTAGTGGATGGTCTTCTAGCTTGTTTTATGACTTCCATACATTGTTGGGTGAGGTTTAAATGTCCGAATTCTAGGATCTCAGGAGCCAGATTGCTAGATTCAGCGATGCTGGGTTTGGATGCCTGATCTGTTGTTTGTGTTGTGTTAACAGATCTGGCCTGTTGGGTAACTTGACATGGGGTACTACTGACAGGTCTAGTAGTGTTGTGTACCAAGGTTGTCTTGCCCATGTTGGTGCTACTAGTATGAGTTTGAGTTTGTTTTGACTCAATTTGTTTACTAGATATGGAAGGAGAGGGAGAGGGGGAAAAGCGTACGCAAATATCCCTGACCAGTTCATCCATAGAGCATTGCCTTGAGACTGCCTGTGTGGGTACCTGGATGCGAAGTTTTGGCATTTTGCGTTCTCTTTTGTTGCAAATAGGTCTATTTGAGGTGTTCCCCAAATCTTGAAGTAAGTGTTTAGAATGTGGGGGTGAATCTCCCATTCGTGGACCTGTTGGTGATCCCGAGAGAGATTGTCTGCTAGTTGATTTTGGATCCCTGGGATAAATTGTGCTATTAGGCGAATGTGGTTGTGAATTGCCCATTGCCATATCTTTTGTGCCAGGAGGCACAGCTGTGTCGAGTGTGTTCCCCCTTGTTTGTTTAGATAATACATTGTTGTCATGTTGTCTGTTTTGACAAGAATGTATTTGTGGGTTATGATGGGTTGAAATGCTTTCAACGCTAGAAATACTGCTAACAATTCGAGGTGATTTATATGCAGCTTTGTTTGATGTACGTCCCATTGTCCTTGGATGGTGTGTTGACTGAGGTGTGCTCCCCACCCTGTCATGGAAGCATCTGTTGTTATCACGTATTGTGGCACTGGGTTGGAAAGGCCGCCCTTTGTTTGAATTTATACTGTTCCACCATAGAAGCGAGATGTATGTTTGGCGGTCTATCAACACCAGATCTAGAAGGTGACCCTGTGCATGTGACTATTGTGATGCTAGGCACTGTTGTAAGGGCCTCATGTGCAGTCTTGCGTTTGGGACAATGGCTATGCATGAGGACATCATGCCTAGGAGTTTTAATACCATCTTTGCCTGTATTTATTGTGTTGGATACATGGCTTGTATAACCTTGTGAAAATTTTGAACCCCTTGTGGACTTGGAGTGGCTATTCCCTTTGTTGTGTTGATTATTGCTCCTAAGTATTGCTGTGTTTTGCACGGCAGAATGTGAGATTTTGTATAGTTGATGGAGAAACCGAGTTTGTAGAGGGTTTGTATGACATAATCCGTGTGGTGTGAACACTTTGTTAGGGAGTTGGTTTTGATTAGCCAATCGTCTAGGTACGGGAATACGTGTATTTGCTGCCTTCTAATGTGTGCAGCTACTACTGCCAGGCATTTTGTAAATACTCTTGGTGCGGTTGTTATACCGAACGGCAACACTTTGAATTGGTAATGTATTCCTTTGAATACGAACCTTAGGTATTTCCTGTGCGAGGGATGTATCGTATGTGGAAATACGTGTCCTTTAGATCTAAGGTTGTCATGTAGTCTTGTTGCTTTAGCAGTGGTAGCACGTCTTGTAGCGTGACCATGTGAAAGTGGTCTGATTTGATGTAGGTGTTTAGTGTTCTGAGATCTAGGATTGGTCTCAGTGTTTCGTCCTTTTTTGGTATTAGAAAGTACAGTGAGTAAACTCCCGTGTTTTTTTGTGTACATGGTACCAATTCTATTGCGTCCTTTTGCAGTAATGCTTGAACTTCTAGTTCTAGAAGGTCTAGATGTTGTTTTGACATATTCCGTGTTTTTGGTGGGACATCTGGAGGGAGTTGGAGAAATTCTATGCAATAACCATGTCGGATAATTGCTAAGACCCAAGTGTCTGTTGTTATCTCCTCCCAAGATTTGTAAAACTGACTTAGTCTTTCCCCCACTGGTGTTGTGTGAAGGGGTTGAGTGACTTGTGAGTCACTGTTTGGTTGGAGGGGTTTTTGGACTTTGAAATTTTCCCCGGTTTCTAGGGAATTGTCCTCCTCTGTACTGGCCCGAAAGCCTCCCCTTTGGTACTGTCCCTGGTATGTAGCCGGTGTTGATTGTGAGGTGCTGGCTTGTGTGGCTTGACCCCGAAACCCCCCTCTGAAGGTTGTTTTGCAGAAGGTGCCGAAAGTGCCTCTGCCCTGCGGGGAATAGAGTGCGCCCATGGCCTTGGCTGTGTCAGTGTCCTTTTTCAATTTCTCAATTGCCGTGTCGACTTCGGGTCCAAACAATTGTTGTTCATTGAACGGCATATTGAGCACCGCTTGCTGTATTTCCGGTTTAAAGCCAGATGTGCGCAACCATGCGTGCCTTCTTATGGTTACTGCAGTATTTATTGTTCTTGCAGCTGTGTCCGCTGCGTCCATAGAGGAGCGTATTTGGTTATTGGAGATGTTTTGTCCCTCCTCAACCACTTGTTTTGCCCGTTTCTGAAATTCCTTGGGTAGATGCTCGATGAGATGCTGCATCTCGTCCCAATGGGCTCTATCATATCGCGCTAGGAGCGCCTGAGAGTTGGCGATGCGCCACTGGTTTGCAGCTTGTACTGCGACCCTTTTCCCAGCTGCGTCGAACTTGCGGCTCTCCTTATCCGGAGGTGGTGCCTCGCCTGATGTGTGCGAGTTGGCTCTCTTGCGAGCTGCCCCTACCACGACTGAATCTGGTGGCAGCTGTGAGGTGATAAAAGTAGGGTCCGTGGGCGGTGCTTTATATTTTTTCTCCACCCTTGCAGTTATCGCTCTACTCTTGACAGGTTCTTTGAAGATCTGCTTTGCGTGCCTTAGCATTCCTGGAAGCATAGGCAGGCTTTGGTAGGTGCTATGGGTGGAAGAGAGGGTGTTGAAAAGGAAGTCAGCCTCAACAGGTTCTGCGTGTAACGACACGTTATGGAACTCTGCTGCCCTAGCTACCACCTGTGCATACGCTGTGCTGTCCTCAGGTGGTGAGGGCTTGGTAGGGTACGACTCAGGACTATTGTCTGATACTGGGGCGTCGTATAGGTCCCAAGCATCTTGGTCATCTTGGCTCATGGTGGTATGAGCCGGTGAATGTGACGGAGTCTGTGCCGGTGATACATGAGTTACAGGTGGAGGAGAGGGTGGCGGGGTTACCTTTTTAACCACTTTTGTTTGTGGTGTTTGTTCCTGTGTTTGGAACTCGAGTCTCCTTTTTCTCCTGATTGGGGGAAGGGTGCTGATTTTCCCTGTCCCACTTTGTATGAAGATCCGTTTTTGTGTGTTGTCCACGTCAGTGGTCTGCAACTCTTCCTCAAATCTGTGCTTGCGCATTTGAGAGGACAGTGATTGTTCCTCTGAATACGAGCTGGCAGTCGGTTCGGTTGCCGGTCGTTTTGGCACCGAAACTGTGTCTTTGCTTGTTTTCGGCTCCGAGGAGAATTTCCTCTTTTTCGGAGTCGAGCCTTCTCGGCGTCGATCCTCCTCGGTGCCGCTGTCTCTGCGTCGAGCAGCTTCGGTTCCGCTGTCTCGGCGTCGATCTTTTTCGGCAGCAGTGTCTCGGTCCCGAGATTGCTGCGTGCCTGTGTCTCGACCCGAGTCGGACGATCTCGGCACCGGTTCGGCCTTTTTCGGTGCCGATGGTCGGTCACCTACTTTATGGGTTGAGCCATGGCCTGTTGGCAGTGGCATCCCCTGGGCCTTGTCTGTTTTCTTGTGTGGTGCTTGTTTCGACGTCTTACTCACGGTTTCTTCGACGTCGAATTCGTCCGAGTCCGATTCATGAATGGAGAAGGCTTCCTCTTCTTCTCCTTGTTCCTCGAACCCACGTTGTCCTGTCGGCATGGCCGCCATCTGTAATCTTCTGGCTCGCCGGTCACGGAGCGTTTTTCGGGACCGAAACGCACGACAGGCCTCACACGTCTCTTCCTTGTGCTCGGGCGACAGGCACAAGTTACAGACCAAATGTTGGTCTGTATATGGAAATTTATTGTGGCATTTAGGACAGAATCGGAACGGGGTCCGTTCCATCAGTGTCGATCTTACACGCGGTCGGGCCGACCAGGCCCCGACGGGGGATCGAAATTACCCCGAAGGGCTACCGGAGCTCTTCACGATTCGGTGTCGATTCTATTCTAACCCGATACCGAACGAAACAATACCGACGTAGTTTTGCGAAGTTATGACTATCTTTCCGTCCCGAAACCCGGAGCGAAAAGGAACACGTCCGAACCCGATGGCGGAAAAAAAACAATCTAACATGGAGTCAACCCCCATGCGCAATGGAACAAAGGAGGAGGAGTCCCTCGGTCTCGTGACTCGAAAAGACTTCTTCAAAGAAAAACAACTTGTAACACTCCGACCCAACACCAGACGGCGGACTATGCACAACATGTGTATCTGCAGCTACACATGCCACCGAACAATTACATTATTAAAGAACATCGACAACATTCTTGTAACAGATAATAAATCTGATGTTTTAGCTAATAAGTTAAATAGAGGAGCATGCACCACAAATGTCATTGAATATGACTGATGAGCAGAAAAATATGGGCTGAATATGCTTAATAGACTTTTAACTAACTTATGACTGGAGAAAGTGATATGAGTGAACGGAGAACCCAGCAACAGCTAAGGAGAGAAATGGAATGACCACGGCTGCTGGAACGAAAGAGCGAAGAGAAAGAGGGACTCAGAGTGCCATGATAGCGTTACAGGAGTCCAATAACTGAAAACTCAACTTTTACACTGACTAGATGGCTTCTATGAGGACTTGGACCAGGGCAACGATATTGGTAGAGCTGATACTTACGTAAAGTAAAATAGTTAAATGAATCCTTTAACTGCTTGGACAACATGCAGGTGACCGTGTGGGGCGGTACAATGACTGACACAGCAGTGACATGGAAGGAGTGGTCAAGGGAGTGCTAAGAAAGTGGTCTTCACAGAATCAATGAAGGTATGCAAAGAGCTGGACTGAATGTGGGGTGAGTGTGTGGGACAAAGGCAGGCAACAGTGGAAATGTACAGACACCCACGGACTTCTGGGTCCTATGGCCATTAAGAAATCAGTGGAAAAGTCTGCATACATTCTTCACATGCTGACTGGTGTTGGCAGAGACCAGATGAGAACTACAGAATAACTTCTAAGTAAGGGAAATTAACAATATGAAACACTTGATGGGGTCAAATACATTGAAAATGCTGGTGCGTGCACTGCACAGAATCTGTGACTACACACAAGTAGAAAACAGGACATACCGATGCTTGCAAAGTAAATACTGGACTGAAAGAGCTGCGGTTATCTTGATAAAGTTCGCAGGCAGAAGAGATAGACTAAGATGAATACAATGACAGCTGAGAAATAAATGGATAAGACAGGGTATACAGAGTTTAGACGATAGCCAATCATAGCAGGAACGGTGGAAGGATGGAGGTCCATACAGATGCTTAAATGTAAATGAATGGGTTCGAGAGCAAGTCACTAGATTGGTTGAATGATCAGGAAGAAACATTAAGCTGCAAAGAACTTGCAACTGCGGAAGAAGAGCTTTAAGAACAGTGGTGCCAAAATGAGAACATAGACAGAAGGTACAAGAACCACACAGGTTCTATAACTTCCAGTACAGCAGAGGGGTAGACTCCGCACTTCAGCGACTGGAGGATTTGCAGGAAAGTAGATTGAATTGGATTGTATTGTGACTGGAAAAGAAAAAGATGGGCTGAGTGATAATTCAGATGATGGTCTACACTACTGAGAACAAAGGGAACAATGTAAACACTTTAATCAAACCTTTAATGCACTGTAGTGGTATTTGTCTTTTCACGGCTAAGATCTCACTTTGTGAACAGATCTGTAAAACGAATTATCCTGGACACGTCACACATCAATCGTGTTCCTTGAAACAACGGCTGCATTAAGATTTGTCTGTAAATCAAGCTTGATTACTTGAATGAGCTTGGACAGTCAAACACAAAAGCCAGTATTGTAACCTGCGTACACGATTTCACAAATGGTGTTATCTTTTGAAGATGTTGAGAAGTGAAATGCACATCCAAGGATTTATGAATGGTACACCCATGAGTGACAGGAATGATCTAGCTAAGGTTGCAATCATTTAAAGACCTTTATCTTCAGTGATTGACATATGAGAAATGACCTGGCAATAAAGAAATAAACATGAGCAGGTGATGTGAGGCACCATTTACCAGAAGAAGGGCCTGTTCTTGCAGGAGCTGCTGCTGAAGGATCTCTAACTGTCTCTGTTCCTCCTCTAATTTGTGCCTTATATATTCCTGGAGAGAAGAGAAAGAGAGAAAAATAGAAAGGGAGACAGAAACAGAAGAAGTAAAACCAGAAGGGCGAAGAACAGGAGCACTCAGAAAACAAGCACAAAAAGGGAAAAAGGAATGGACTTAGGCCAAGAAGTAAAATTCTCAGCCAAGATCCTGCTATCTTCGTAGCTCGAAGCACGTATCTTCTAGGGCAGCAAAAACGTGTCAAAGAACTTCAACACGTGCACTAACCTGCGTGTTAAAACAGAATCCATGGTTCCTTCTGCGTAGTACCACATAAGACAATAAGGCAACTTTGCTCTTATGCCTAAAGAAGGAACTGCATTGGAAAGGAATTTTCATCTTTGAAAAGCGGACTTTCACAGCATAATGAAGTGTCGTAAGTCAAAATGCATTTTCCAACAAAGCAAGGTCGCACACGACACTAAAGTAAGATTATACATATTGAGTCATTAAAACAATCTGCACCAATGCCATATAGAGTTCAGCTAAGACGTGTGCCCTTTGCAGCTGCGAACTGCAGAATAATCAATTTCTGTCAAAATGAAAGCAATGGGCATGCTGGCAATAGCATTCTGAAAGGGGCATCAGAATTACAGTTCTAGCAAAATATATGACTCCTTTGCTTATCTCACACGATTCTTCGAAGTAAGAATTTACTTTACTTACCTGTACTTCTTGCTAGCTTCATGGTCCAATGATCTTCGTTTAGTGCCAGCCGAATAAAGAGGATTTGACAGACACACTGGTGACGAACTCCCAGTGGGGAGCCTGAACTTGCCTACATCTCCCAGCAGCCAGAGCGCCAGGAGAGGCGATGAAGAGCAGGCACACACCCATGGCGCGGGCTCACGCTGGGCAATGAACGGGCCAGTCGTCGCCCATCATCGGCCAGCAGAGGCCCTCTGACTGCGAGGGGATTTATAGGCCAAAGGAAATGGAGCTGAGCAAGTAATCAGGACAACAGGAGAGTTGTAGGAACGCGGGTTGATAGGTATGGGCAAGCGCAAGGCAGGGGATATTGAATCTTCATCAAGCAGTCCCAAAAAATATAAAAAGCAATCACGACCCGAAAAACAGGGGTGACCGTGGAATGATGATGCAGGTACACTTTCTGACATTGACAACCTTATTGGGGAGGTTGAATCACTTTTAAATGGTACATTGGCTAAGGGGTCAAGGAACGGAACGCAAAGCAAGGTCTCGGACATGTTTACCAGATGAAAGACCACTGCTAGACGCACTAATGCATAGGCCGCCCCCGCAGGGGCCATCGAGGGCCGGCGCCTTAACGGTCGCCTTGGCCCGGAAGAGACCGGTTAAACCGGTTTTGGGGGGGCGCGCACCAAATAGGTGCCAACGCACCCCCCCTTCCTCCCAGGAAGGTCTCAGGGGGGTCTGGCCATCCTGCGGCCACCAATTGGGGGGGTTTGCTATTTACAAACCCCCCAATAGAATCAAAGTAGAGGGGGGGGGGACAGGTAAAGGGATTTAAACAGCGCTGCTGGCACGAAGGTCTAATCAAGACCAGGACAACGCACCCCGGCAGCGTCCATCGAGGGCCCCAAAAAAGATACCAGACACCCCATAGATTTTAGCAAACTGACACAGGTAATAGACACGCTGCAAATGATCACGGTTGATCAGTACGAGCTAGTACTGTTCCGCGCAGCGTTCATCACAGCTTTCTTTGGGGCATTCAGAGTGAGTGAAATAGTGGCGGCAGTTAAGAACACAGGGGGCAGGGTTTGCCTTCAAATGGAGGACTGCCGGCTAGAGGCTGACGAGGTGCGCCTCACACTAAGGCGATCCAAAACGGACCAGCAGGGCAAGGGCACCGACATTATACTAAAATGCATTAAGCAAACAAGGTACTGCCCAGTGTGCAGCATAAGGGAGTTCGTAGAAGTACGCCCTGCGGGGCCCGGCCCCCTTTTCAAACATACCAACAGGGACCATCTGAGCAAATACCAATTCACGGCGGTTATGCGAAAAGCCATAGGCAAGGGGGGCTTGCGCCCATCTGATTTTAGTGCTCATTCCTTTCGCATTGGGGCAGCCACCACAGCCGCCGGTTTGGGGCTAGAAGCAGACGCAGTCAAAGCAGTTGGTAGATGGCGTCCAAAGCATATAAAGGATACATTCGCCCAAACTTACTATAATGATATTTATCATTTCTTCGGCAGGTGCGCCCAACAAGCTTGTATGGATCATAGGCCACTCATTCATAACCAGGCTAGAAGCCTGGTGGAAGCAGAACCAGATACCCACCACAAGAGACAGACCAACAGTTGGCATCAGATGGTGGGGAGTCCCAGGGATGAAATGGGCTCAACTCCAGGTGACAATGCAAAACATAGCCAAAAACGCCCATAACCAACCAGATGCCATCATCATACACCTGGGCGGGAACGACTTAACAACACTAGGTAGAAAAGTACTCCTGAACTACATCAGGGAAGGGCTTTGGAGTTTCACTAGGCTGTTCGACAAAACCACCATTATATGGTCAGAAATAATCCCCAGAATCACATGGCGAGGGGCAACTTCAGACAGAGCAATCGATAATTTCAGGAGGAAGCTGAACATTGCCGTCGCCAAATACTGCAAATTCAATGGGCTGGAAAGCATCCGCCACGGGCTGATTCACCCCAGGCAACCAGAGCTGTACGCGCCAGACGGCGTTCATTTGTCAAAGGACCAACCTGGCAGCAGCAATGGATTACTAAAAAAAAACAAAAAAAAAACGGAAGCAGCAGGGGAGCAGCCAGGAGACGTAAGCCTCTCTGTCTACAAGCGGAAGGTAAGGAAAATGTCACTTACCCAGTGTACATCTGTTCGTGGCATTAGTCGCTGCAGATTCACATGCTGTGCATAGTCCGCCGTCTGGTGTTGGGTCGGAGTGTTACAAGTTGTTTTTCTTCGAAGAAGTCTTTTTGAGTCACGAGACCGAGGGACTCCTCCTACTTTGGTTCCACTGCGCATGGGCGTCGACTCCATGTTAGATTGTTTTTCCCGCAGAGGGTGAGGTAGGAGTTGTGTATGTTAGTAATAGTGCCCATGCAATGGAATGAATAAGTATGTACAAAATGAAGGTTAAAGTAATATATTTACAAATGTACAAATGTTGAAGATTACTTCCAAACGGCTACAGGCTCCCGGGGAGGCGGGTGGGCGCATGTGAATCTGCAGCGACTAATGCCACGAACAGATGTACACTGGGTAAGTGACATTTTCCGTTCGATGGCATGTGTAGCTGCAGATACACATGCTGTGCATAGACTAGTAAGCAGTTATCTCCCCAAAAGCGGTGGTTCAGCCTGTAGGAGTGGAAGTAGTTTGAAATAATGTTCTTAGTACAGCTTGACCTACTGTGGCTTGTTGTGCAGATAACACGTCTACACAGTAGTGCTTAGTAAATGTGTGAGGCGTAGACCATGTGGCTGCCTTACATATTCCGTTCATTGGAATATTTCTTAGGAAGGCCATGGTAGCACCTTTCTTTCTGGTTGAGTGTGCCTTTGGTGTAATAGGCAGCTGTCTCTTTGCTTTAAGATAGCAGGTTTGGATGCACCTAACTATCCATCTAGCTATACCTTGTTTTGATATTGGATTTCCAGTATGAGGTTTTTGAAATGCAATAAATAGTTGTTTTGTTTTCCTAATTAGTTTTGTTCTGTCAATGTAGTACATTAGTGCTCTTTTGATGTCTAATGTATGTAGAAAGCTATTGAGTCTGGCTGTGGAAAGAACACTGGCAATTCTACTGTTTGATTTAAGTGGAACGGTGAGATGACCTTTGGTAAGAATTTTGGGTTGGTTCTTAGAACTACCTTATTTTTGTGTATTTGAATAAATGGTTCTTGTATAGTAAATGCCTGAATTTCACTTACTCTTCTTAGAGATGTAATGGCAATGAGAAATGCAACTTTCCACGTTAAGTATTGCATTTCACAAGAATGCATGGGTTCGAAAGGTGGACCCATGAGCCTTGTCAAGACAATGTTGAGGTTCCATGAAGGAACAGGTGGTGTCCTTGGTGGTATTATTCTCTTTAGGCCCTCCATAAACGCTTTAATGACAGGTATTCTAAATAGGGAAGTTGAATGAGTAATCTGCAGGTTAGCAGATATTGCTGCGAGATGTATTTTTATGGAATTGAAAGCTAGATTCGATTTTTGTAGATGTAGTAAATATCCTACTACATCTTTTGGAGATGCATGCAATGGTTGGACTTGATTATTATGGCAGTAACAAACAAATCTTTTCCATTTACTTGCATAGCAGTGTCTAGTGGATGGCCTTCTAGCTTGTTTTATGACCTCCATACATTCTTGTGTGAGGTTCAAGTGTCCAAATTCTAGGATTTCAGGAGCCAAATTGCTAGATTCAGCGATGCTGGGTTTGGATGCCTGATCTGTTGTTTGTGTTGTGTTAACAGATCTGGCCTGTTGGGTAGTTTGACATGAGGTACTACTGACAGGTCTAGTAGTGTGGTATACCAAGGTTGTCTTGCCCATGTTGGTGCTATTAGTATGAGTTTGAGTTTGTTTTGACTCAATCTGTTTACTAGATATGGAAGGAGAGGGAGAGGGGGAAAAGCGTACGCAAATATCCCTGACCAATTCATCCATAGAGCATTGCCTTGAGATTTCCGGTGTGGGTACCTGGATGCAAAGTTTTGGCATTTTGCGTTTTCTTTTGTTGCAAATAGATCTATTTGAGGTGTTCCCCAAACTTGGAAGTAAGTGTTCAGGATTTGGGGGTGAATTTCCCATTCGTGGACCTGTTGGTGATCCCGAGAGAGATTGTCTGCTAGCTGGTTCTGGATCCCTGGAATAAACTGTGCTATTAGGCGAATGTGGTTGTGAATTGCCCAATGCCATATTTTTTGTGTGAGGAGACACAACTGTGTCGAGTGTGTTCCCCCCTGTTTGTTTAAATAATACATTGTCGTCATGTTGTCTGTTTTGACAAGAATGTATTTGTGGGTTATCATTGGTTGGAATGCTTTCAACGCTAGAAATACTGCTAACAATTCTAGATGATTTATATGAAACTTTCTTTGATGTACGTCCCATTGTCCTTGGATGCTGTGTTGATTGAGGTGTGCTCCCCACCCTGTCATGGAAGCATCTGTTGTTATCACGTATTGTGGCACTGGGTCTTGGAAAGGCCGCCCTTTGTTTAAATTTGTACTGTTCCACCATAGAAGCAAGATGTATGTTTGGCGGTCTATCAACACCAGATCTAGAAGGTGACCCTGTGCATGTGACCATTGTGATGCTAGGCACTGTTGTAAGGGCCGCATGTGCAATCTTGCGTTTGGGACAATGGCTATGCATGAGGACATCATGCCTAGGAGTTTTAAGACCATCTTTGCATGTATCTTTTGTGTTGGATACATAGCTTGTATCACCTTGTGAAAATTTTGAACCCTTTGTGGACTTGGAGTGGCTATCCCTTTTGTTGTGTTGATTGTCGCTCCTAAGTATTGCTGTGTTTGACACGGCAAAAGGTGTGACTTTGCATAGTTGATGGAGAAACCCAGTTTGTAAAGGGTTTGTATAACATAATCTGTGTGGTGTAAACACTTTGTTAGCGAGTTGGTTTTGATTAACCAATCGTCTAGGTACGGGAACACGTGTATTTGCTGCCTCCTGATATGTGCAGCTACTACTGCTAGACATTTTGTAAAGACTCTTGGTGCTGTCGTTATTCCGAATGGCAACACTTTGAATTGGTAATGTATTCCTTCGAATACGAACCTTAGGTATTTCCTGTGCGAAGGATGTATCGGTATATGGAAATACGCGTCTTTTAGATCGAACGTTGTCATGTAGTCTTGCTGTTTCAGTAGTGGTATTACGTCTTGTAACGTGACCATGTGAAAGTGGTCTGATTTGATGTAGGTGTTTAGTGTTCTGAGATCCAATATTGGTCTCAGACTTTTGTCCTTTTTCGGTATTAGAAAGTACAGTGAGTAAACTCCTGTGTTCGTTTGTGTTTTTGGTACTAATTCTATTGCGTTTTTTTGCAGTAATGCTTGAACTTCTAGTCCTAGAAGGTCTATATGCTGTTTGGACATCTTGTGTGTTTTCGGTGGGACGTTTGGAGGGAGTTGGAGAAATTCTATGCAATAACCATGTTGGATAATTGCTAAGACCCAAGTGTCTGTTGTTATCTCCTCCCAAGATTTGTAGAACTGGCTTAGTCTTCCCCCCACTGGTGTTGTGTGAAGGGGTTGAGTGACTTGTGAGTCACTGCTTGTTTTGAGGGGTTTTGGGCCCTTTAAATTTTCCCCGGTTTCTTTGGAATTGGCCCCCTCTGTATTGGCCCCGAAAGCCTCCCCTTTGATACTGTCCCTGGTAGGTAGACGGTGTTGTTTGTGAGGTGCTGGCTTGTGTGGCTTGACCTCGAAACCCTCCTCTGAAAGTTGTTTTGCGAAATGTGCCAAATGTGCCTCTGCCCTGCGGGGAATAGAGTGCGCCCATGGCTTTAGCTGTGTCAGTGTCTTTCTTTAATTTTTCAATTGCAGTGTCCACTTCTGGTCCAAACAATTGTTGTTCATTGAACGGCATATTGAGCACTGCCTGTTGTATCTCAGGTTTGAAGCCGGATGTGCGCAGCCATGTGTGCCTCCTTATCGTTACAGCAGTATTTATAGTTCTTGCAGCTGTATCTGCTGCATCCATAGAAGAACGGATTTGGTTGTTGGATATGTTTTGTCCCTCTTCAACCACTTGTTTTGCCCGTTTTTGGAATTCTTTGGGGAGGTGCTCGATGAGATGCTGCATCTCGTCCCAATGGGCTCTGTCATATCGCGCTAGGAGTGCCTGCGAGTTGGCGATGCGCCACTGATTTGCAGCTTGTACTGCAACCCTTTTCCCGGCTGCATCAAACTTTCGGCTCTCCTTGTCTCGAGGTGGTGCGTCGCCTGATGTGTGCGAGTTGGCTCTTTTACGAGCTGCTCCTACGACAACTGAATCTGGTGTCAGTTGTGATGTAATAAAAGCAGGGTCTGTGGGTGGTGCCTTGTATTTCTTCTCCACCCTTGGGGTTATTGCTCTGCTTTTAACTGGCTCCTTAAAGATTTGTTTAGCGTGCCTTAGCATTCCTGGGAGCATAGGAAGGCTTTGATAATTGCTATGGGTGGAGGACAGGGTGTTAAAAAGGAAGTCATCCTCGATAGGCTCTGAATGTAGCGATACGTTATGAAACTCTGCTGCCCTAGCTACCACCTGAGCATACGCTGTACTGTCCTCAGGTGGTGAGGGCTTAGTGGGGTACGACTCAGGGCTATTGTCCGATACTGGGGCGTCACAGAGATCCCATGCGTCCTGGTCATCTTGGCTCATGGTGGTATGAGCTGGTGATTGTGACGGAGTCTGTGCCGGTGATATATGAGCTGCCGGTGGTGGAGAGGGTGGTGGAGTTACCTTCTTCACCACTTTTGCTTGTGGTGTTTTTTCTTGTTGTTGGAAATCTAGTTTCCTTTTTCTTCTGATTGGGGGAAGGGTGCTGATCTTCCCTGTACCACTTTGTATAAAGATCCGCTTTTGCGTGTGATCTACAGCTGTTGTTTGTAATTCCTCCTCAAATCTGTGTTTTTGAAGTTGGGAGGACAGTGATTGTTCCTCTGAGTAGGAACTGGCTTTCGGTTCAGTTGCTGGGCGTTTTGGCACCGAAACCGTGTCTTTTGTTGTTTTCGGCTCCGAAGAGATTTTCCTCTTTTTCGGTGTCGTACCTTCTTGGCGTCGACCATCTTCGGTGCCGCTATCTCTGTGCTGAGCAGCTTCGGTGCCGCTGTCTCGGTGTCGACCCATTTCTGCGGCAGTTTCTCGGTCCCGAGATTGCTACGTGCCTGTGTCTCGACCTGAGTCGGACGATCTTGGCACCAGCTCGCCCTTTTTCGGTGCCGATGGACGGTCACCTACTTTATGGGTTGAGCCATGGCCTGTCGGCAGTGGCGTCCCCTGGGCTTTGTCTGTTTTTCTGTGTGATGCTTGTTTCGACGTCTTACTCACGGTTTCTTCGACGTCGAATTCTTCGGAAACCGATTCGTGGATGGAGAATGTTTCTTCTTCTCCCTCTTCCTCGAACCGTTGTTGTCCTGTCGGTGTGGACGCCATCTGCAACCTTCTGGCTCTTCGGTCTCGGAGCGTTTTTCTCAACCGAAACGCTCGACAGGCCTCACACGTTTCTTCTTTGTGCTCGGGTGACAGGCACAAGTTACAGACCAAATGTTGGTCTGTATAGGGATATTTACTGTGGCATTTGGGACAGAATCGGAACGGGGTCCGTTCCATCAGTCTCGATGTTACACGCGGTCGGGCCGACCAGGCCCCGATGGGGGATCGAAATTACCCCGAAGGGCTACCGGAGCTCTTCAAGATTCGGTGTCGATTCTAATCTAACCCGATACCGAACGAAACAATACCGACGAATTTTCCGTTGATTCTGACTAACTTTCCGACCCGAAACACGGAGCGAAAAGGAACACGTCCGAACCCGATGGCGGAAAAAAAAACAATGTAACATGGAGTCGACGCCCATGCGCAATGGAACCAAAGTAGGAGGAGTCCCACGGTCTCGTGACTCGAAAAGACTTCTTCGAAGAAAAACAACTTGTAACACTCCGACCCAACACCAGACGGCGGACTATGCACAGCATGTGTATCTGCAGCTACACATGCCACTGAACCAAGGTTTTACCAAAAAGCGATTGGAAGACACACCCAGTTAGGGGGTGTGCGAGCAAAACTACGCACCTGGGAATGCCTTAACGGCAGAGTGTAAAGTGGCCAAGCAAGGGGAGTAAGCAGAACACGGCACTCGCAGCCCAGACCCGCCACGTCGGATGGCAGGGCTTAAGATACGCCAGGTAGCGAGTTGGGCCTAATACAAAGAACTGGAAGCTACCCCCTGAAACAACGCAAGCATGGTAAAACAAACTATAATGGAGTGAGCCCCTCCAAAATCAAAGGTGGGACTGCCAATATGCGAAGGCCAAAAGGAGGCAAGAAAAATGGAGGCCAGGACTTGAAGGCCCTCCATTTAATCACTGTAATATTTGGAAAAGATAATGTGATGTATCAAATGATTAATATGAATACATTGGCCTCAGGCCCGTATATCCCACAGCGCGGGGCGTTCACGATTGTCCACAATAATAAAGCGGCCAGTTATTATCCACTCTAGAAAATGTGTATACGTCTATTTCATGCATGAGGTTGGCTATAATGTAAACGTTTATTGTGAGTGTTAAATTGTCAATCAGGACTGGCTCTGCAGTGTGGCAAGTGCGGGAGTTAATGCATAGGCCGCCCCCGCAGGGGGCATCGAGGGCCGGCGCCTTAACGGTCGCCTTGGCCCGGAAGAGACCGGTTAAACCGGTTTTGGGGGGGCGCGCACCAAATAGGTGCCAACGCACTCTCCCTTCCTCCCAGGAAGGTCTCAGGGGGGTCTGGCCATTTTGCGGCCACCAATTGGGGGGGTTTGCTATTTACAAACCCCCCAATAGAATCAAAGTAGAGGGGGGGGGGCAGGGGACAGGTAAAGGGATTTAAACAGCACTGCTGGCACGAAGGTCTAATCAAGACCAGGACAACGCACCCCGGCAGCGTCTGCAGAAGAGTAACACCACCCTCCCACTCCAACGAAGAAGGCATTAAGTCGCGATGCCAGAGGGACAAAAGGGCATGGAAGGTAACAAGGTTTTACCAAAAAGCGATTGGAAGACACACCCAGTAAGGGGGTGTGCGAGCAAAACCACGCACCTGGGGATGCCTTAACGGCAGGGTGTAAAGTGGCCAAGCAAGGGGAGTAAGCAGAACACGGCACTCGCAGCCCAGACCCGCCACGTCGGATGGCAGGGCATAAGATACGCCAGGTAGCGAGTTGGGCCTAATACAAAGAACTGGAAGCTACCCCCTGAAACAACGCAAGCATGGTAAAACAAACTATAATGGAGTGAGCCCCTCCAAAATCAAAGGTGGGACTGCCAATATGCGAAGGCCAAAAGGAGGCAAGAAAAATGGAGACCAGGACGTGAAGGCCCTCCATTTAATCAATGTAATATTTGGAAAAGATAATGTTATGTATCAAATGATTAATATGAATACATTGGCCTCAGGCCCGTATATCCCACAGCGCGGGGCGTTCACGATTGTCCACAATAATAAAGAGGCCAGTTATTATCCACTCTAGAAAATGTGTATACGTCTATTTCATGCATGAGGTTGGCTATAATGTAAACGTTTATTGTGAGTGGTAAATTGTCAATCAGGACCGGCTCTGCAGTGTGGCAAGTGCGGGAGTTAACGCCGATGCTGCGGCCTTGTTACTGCCTAGTGATAACACTTAGTGCGATGTGACCGATGGACCCGAGGCTCTTAATGCTAACACAGCCGCCAAGCGTCCCCCTTTCACCAACTGGAACAATCAACACGATCGCACACTGCGCAAACAGGGTCTCCCTGTGGCTACAATTGGCAGCACTATTATGTCCAGCAGCGTTGCAGGCAAAACACGGGAAATAGATAGAGAGTATCCTACTGACTGTGAACCTCTACGACGTGAAATAAACAAACTCAAAGCTCTGGCTGTTGCACTAGTTAGCAGGATGGACAACCTGGCTGCAGAACGTGAAGAGCGCCGCTGCCAATGCTGGGCAGCAGCGCTGACTCCACCAGCAAGGAGCCAGATGTGAGGAGAACCCAGGCACTAGTTGCAAACTGGGGACGGTCTCTGAAGTGGCAAATAATTCAACTGCTGCAATGTAAAATCCACACTCAGAGGGGAGGACCAAAGCCAACACCGAATTCCGTGGTGCTCTGGGCGCTAATGGCCAGCCGACGAGAACAAATCCCCTACCTTGTTCAAGCCCAAAATGTAACTTGGATCCAGAAAAGTATTACAGAGAGGATCGATTTGCTTCTACCGGGAGACAGCAACAAAGGCCAGCTAAAACCCTTCGGTTCGCAGGGATTTCATTTATTTAACCCAGGTGCCCAAACTAAATGAGGGCTCTTATGAGGACACTGAGTCCCTGATTAACAAAGTCACATCCTGGCTCAGGAGCAAACGCAACTGCCGGTCTACAGTGAGGTCTGATACTATCTATGCGAAGAGACATTCATCCCACTGGACACCAAAAGACTGCATCACAGTGCAGATGAAATATAACACTGGCTATTAATCTCATACGCTTTGAGCAACGCACCGGACCCTTAAGGAAAAACAAATCATTAGCAATTGGCCTGAGTCTGTTCCCTCCGGAGATAGGAGTACGAAAGAAATATGAAGGGGGTGTCTCATTATACGTGCAACAGGAGCTGCTTAATCATGAATCAAGTGCCCCCCCTCCCTTTGAGTCTAATTCCCTTGATAAAGTGGACTGACTGCAAGCAGGGGTTGACACAGGGATAAATGTATGCTTGCCTAGGGCTAGGCCGGTATGGACTTGTAAAAAAGGTTTGCCTGAGGGGAGGCCAGATTTCGATGATCTTCCCACTGCCCTCCCCGGTGCAATTAGCAATCAGCTAACAGATAAAGGAGTATCAATACCTCCAGAGAATTATCTTGTGGGAGCGCTTGTTACATACCATCTACACGCTTCACAAGAGGCAGTCTCAGAAACCATCTCTGACAGTCCCCCAGGTTGGGAGAGTCAATGAAACTACAGACATATCAGGTTGCCCCCAATCAGGGAAGCAGCCCGGGAGGGGGAAGAAATACCACCCGAGTAGCCAGCTCACATTAATGTCATGGAATTTAGCTGGATTAGAAAGAAATTGGTTGATGCTGAATGGTTTTCATATATAGAGAAATGTGACATCTGTATGTTGCAAGAGATCTGGGCTACAGAAAAAATATTTATCAATGGGTTCACATCCTATAGTATAGAGGCTAAACCACCTCAGAAGTCTGGGAGAGCCAGCAGGGATTGCAGATTTTACTAAGGAGTGATCCACCTAACCCCGCAAGATCATGCATATAGATTCACCTGACATTTTAGGCATCTCTATAACTTTTTCCTCCGGTATATGCATTGCTTTCATTAACATCTACGTGAGAAAGTGGTCAGGTAGCAATGAGGCCCCCATTTTAACTCTGTTAGAGGAGACACTAGAAAATCTTGATACTGACACAAGAATCTCACTGGCGAGAGATTTTAACACAACATTAGAGCCGTCCCCCCTCTTGAAAGAGGTCACTGAACCAGAGGGTGAAGTGTGGAATATTCCCCCTATGGTTGGAAAACCTTGCTGCAATCATTTGATTACTGCCCTTAGAATAATATCCCTGATGGCCAGCAGGGGATTAAGAACCTGCAAAGGGCGCACAGCATCTGACCTTGGGATGGGCAAAACGTTCAAGAGGGGCAACCACTCCAGTGTCATAGATTATATCGTATCAGATGTAAGACTGTGGGGTCTTTAAGGAGACACGGTAGTTGAAAACCGCTTGGGGAGCGACCAAAACTCCTTGTTTTTATCGCTATCAGGGGATGCGGCGAGGAAAGTAAACAAAACCTACGAGATGACGGTTTCCGAAGTTGTCGTAGGTAGCAATAGCCGTTACTGTTCCTGGCCCGCTATGGTGACTACTAAGGACACATATCTAAAGATCTATGATCTTTTGTCCTCTATCTCTCTGAATACATCCCTCAGATATCCCGATTATAGATGTGCACAATCAGCTGCTCACTAAACTTAAAGAACTGTTTCTTAGGGACAATCACAGGAAGGTGGTAAAGTGCAAGATGGTGGCTTGGTTTAATGCAGATTGCAAAATTGCAAAATCCCACTAGGAAAAGGCCCTAGAGGAGGGTGACATAGAGAGGGCTTTAAAGAAGCCAGGCGGGATTATGGCAGAGCTATTCAAACTGCAAAAAAGGGGAGGGATGACCGAATTTGGTTTGACATGTTGGAAGCAGCTGAAAGAGCTACATGGACTTTTTGGAAGTTGGCAACATCAGCAGGGTCGGACTGCATGAACTCTTTCCATTATCACATAAATCCTGACAGCTGGGTCTCCCATTTTTTCCAATCTCTATGCATGCGAGGATACCTTGGACTACGAGTGTAATGAGGATGAAGTGCCCCGAGGGGGGACTGCCTGTGGGAAGTCACTAAGGGAGAGATGGGTTGAGTTTAGCTTAGCTGGCACAGACAGAGCAATAAATGCCCTAAAGCGCGCCAAAGCACCTGGCCCAGACAAAATTCCAGGAGACCTATATAAATCTGAGACGCTAGTCTGGGGTTGGCACATAAATTTACTAACTAATGCAATCTCTAGGGGAGGGGACGTGTCAGAAACATGGAGGGGCGCTGAGATTATACCGATCTACAAAACCAGGGATGATAGCTGCCCTTCCAACTATAGACCAATAAGCCTCATTGACAGTGAAAAGTTTCGCTAGGCAAGTTCTAGAGAAATTGCTTACGTGGGTTGAAGATGAGAAAATCCTGACCCCATTACAGGCAGGATTCCACCCAAGACCAGTACTACGGACCAAGTTTTTAGGTTGGCTGGTCTGTATTGGAAATATGTGCTATTAGCAAGGCAGAAACTTTATCTAGCATTTGTAGACCTTAAGGCCGCTTTTCACTCTATCCCGCAACATACTGTGGCAAGTATTCCAGAATATGGGAATTCCATCAAATCTGCTTGCACTGATCATGAGGCTATATGCGAATAACTATGATCAGATGCAATAGGACAAAAGGGGAGAATTAGCAGATAAATTTGCCATCAGAGGCGGAGTACGCATAGGGTGCGTACTCTCGCCCGCTTATTCACTCTTTATGTGAATGAAGTGGCGAAGGAACTCAGCAACGGTAAAAATGATGCACCCACAACGAATTATGAAAAAAATCCTATTCTCAAAATTGCCAATGGCGCTCCAGGTCCTAATTGATAAATTCATTAACTTTTGTAACTCAAGAGGAATAGAGCCGAATGTAGGTAAGACAAAATACATGATCTTTGGACAAAGGAGAACCAAGATGAGGCAAATTAGAGCGGGTGGAGAAATACTGGAGAGCATTACATCTATTGAATACTTGGGATTCAAATTAACCAGCAATTTCAAGTGGCTGCCTCAGTTATCCAAGTCCTCCCTAGTAACCGAGCATAGTTCCAACGCCATCATTAGAATCTACAATGCCACCAGTTCACGATCGGTCTCTCCACCTCAGGCAGGCTATCAAGCCAAGGCAAGGGGGCTGCCTTATTTGGTGCAGAACCGTGGGGTCATACTAACATGGACAGTTTAGCTACAGCTGAAAATAAATTTATAAGGAAAACATTTAAAATTACCAGCAAGCATGCCACTGACTCCACTTCACTAGACCTAAATTTACACAGAATAGCAAACGTGGCAGCCTTGAGACCGCTCATCTACTGGGTCCGCCTGTGGTCTACCGACGAACTAAGCTGTTATAGGGACTCACTAGGGGATTCGGTAACTCCCGCCAATACGAGCCGCATACCTGGATGAAGTCCGTGCACGAGCGGTTTAGTAGACTGAGCTTGGACAGATTCTGGGATGAGCCCCACTGTCTACTTAAAACTGACATACAGGTACCTCAAAATCATTACTGGGAGTTTGTCAACGAGAAATCAGTTTTGGCAGGTACCAATGGACCTATGTTAAGCAGATTCCTGGAGATAAAGTTGTCCCCTTGTTTCGAACCATTTCTTGATAAGGTCACTCCGGCGCTTGCCAAAAATCTTGATATATGGTTCAGGATTGGCTCACTTCCTCTACGCCCCCTCACCAGCAGGTGGAACAGGGTTACCACCTTGAGCGCATGTGACCAAGCTAACGAGACCTAAGCCCATGTTTTATTTGCATGCCCAGAGTACAGCGAACCATGCAGGAGATGGATCCGCCCATTTTGCACAAATCTTGGGACAATACATCACCTGCACGCTTTAAGAATATTAAAATAAGATACATCAGTAGCAATTGTGTTCTCGGTAAGCAGATTCTTGCTGTCATTTTGGTGCAGGCACCAAAAGTCTTTACCCCAAGAAGGTAAACATTTGTTTGGGTAACCTTACTTTCGATACCAGACGTTCTTAAAGTAGAACTGATGATATATATTGTGGGACCCTTGGCAATCGAGACACCAAACCCCTGTTTGGGGTGCCGCGGTCTCTGCACACTACTAAGACTGAGACAATCAAAAAGACTACATCAGAGGGACCCTCACTTTTTAAATATGTTTTTTTTAAGTTTTATCAGAAAAATTGTCTTAAATGTAATGTAATTTATTTGCACTTTGATGGTCTTTTACGGCCAAATAAAGTATCTACTACTACTACAGACGACTCATGCTAAAAGCCTCCTGGTTACATTGCAGAGATCTATAGGAGATCTCTGGGTAACGCCGAAGAAAGAAGGTAATACATAATCAGATGCAATACTAAGTATTATGAAAAAGGGTAATAGTAACACCTGCTCATTATGCGTCACAAACCGCAACAGCTACGACATCATCACCTACATTAATCCCACATTGTTAGTTAATAATATCTCAATTCTCAGTGACTGAAGATTTCTCACAGATGAGACAAAATGTAATTGAAAATGCTCAATTCACTAATGCTGGTCCTCCACAAGCCCAGCTGGGTGTTATTACGATGATGATACAGGAGCAATGATGACTCCCAGGCCAGGCATGTAGCGTAAGGCATTAAGGAACAAAGAACCAGCAGTTGAGTTACAAGAGCCAGGTCTTCAGAAGTCTCCGAAACACGCTGAGGGATTAGCATCTTCTCATCGAGACAAGTAATGTATTCCACAGCTTAGGACCCAGTAAGTGAAAGATCGGCTGCCCTGACGAGTTCTCCGGATACTCGGAACTGTACTGAGATTATAATTACCAGATCAGAGAGGACTCCTGGGAAGGTAGTGAGCCACCCTTAAGTAGCGCGGACCTGAATCAGACATGGCTTTGTCCATGTAGCTCAATGCTCTGAACTGGATTTGTTTATCCGCCAGGTGCCAGTGGAGGTTTCGAAGAAGACTGGGCATGGAAGAAGACTTAGAGAGATGGAAAAGCAACCTAGCAGCAGCATTCTTGGCAACTCGCAGGTACTTGATCGAGGCACTGGAGGCCCCAAGATAAAGAATGTTGCCCTAGTCTAGTTTGCACAGAATCAGAGCCTGAATTACTGTTCGCTCGACAAAGACAAGCAGTGAGACATCAAAGCAGGGAGAGGCTACCTTCAAAATTTGATGTTTCATTGAAAGCCATTCATCAAGCCACGATCTGAGGTTCTTAACCACAGAGCCAGGAACGTGAGCAGTTCCAAGGATATCTGCCAGTGATGGGGACCCCAAAGATGAGGGTTACTGCCCACCAACATAACTTCTGTCTTGTCTCCATTTAGTTTCAGGGAATTGTTTCTCATCATGGTGGCTGAGCTGTGAACGTTCTTAGCTGTAAGGAAGAAGATAATCTGAGTATCATCTGCATAAGAGAAAAGAGAAGCTTTCCACATCTGCCAGGGGACGAACACAGGTATCAAACGTCTGTGCTCAAAGTCCATTATCAACCACTTGAACCTGCAGAGAAATACAAGACCTACAGCAGGTTAAAGGCTGAAAGCCATCATCACGTAGGATCAGATGTGAGAAGCACACGTCTGCTCCTGTCATTGGAGAGAAAACTGCTTCCCCTTTGAGAACCGCGTGTGCTTTACATAGTGACTATTGGATGCATTTTAAATCTTTCATGTTTGAATATAAGGCTGGGACACCAATTCCTTATGTGTGAACAAGAGTAGCCAGTCTTTGGATTTCAACACGTGATGGGATGCTCACACAGTCTAAAACAATGTATCTACTATTTGCCGTTATATAGTAGTTCCTGGTTGCTTGACAAGATTCTTAAGAGTTTAATCCATGGAAACCATTGAGGAGACGTTTGCTGCAAGTCCTGCTTTTTCTTAAGGTACACTATATATTTTTGAAGTTGATCTCACAAGAGGTGTGAAAAAGGCTCATCAGAAGCTCACCCAATTAAATCTACTGCCTCAAATTTCAATTATTCGCCCAAAACTTGAATTGTTGTCATTAAATGTAATTCTAGCAGAGGGTTCCCTAACATTTGATAACTTCAGTAGTCAGTAAGAATAAGGCACAACATGAAGCTTGATCGTTCTTATCACCCCCTTCATGAAAGATGAGATACGAGGCCAAGAGAGCAGCGCCCGAGTATGACAGCGGAGGATGAGTCCAGGCATGTGCCTCTGATCACTTCTGATACAACAACTAAAGACAACTCGCCTGAAACAACTGTTCTGTGGCTGGTGTCTGCTCAGAGAATGCATGCTTTGGATACATAACCTCTGACTTAAAGGGGAGCAAAGACATTTAATATCAGGCAAACCTCATTTTGCAATATTAGGAGCAGACAGTAATCAATCCCGACATCAGTGAAACTCCCGACACATACCTTATTTGACTTATAAGCCACGTTGGAGGCTCGCTTCTCAGTATACAGAAGGTGACCTAACACCTTTTAAGACTACTGCAGACCTTTTAGTTTTTAAAGTGTAAGTGCCATCATGCTAATGCGATTCAGCCACCAGAACCTATCGCTTCTTTAGACAAAACTTAAACCGGGCTGTTGGCCCATGTCTTCGGGACACTGACAGATGAATGAGTAACATAACAGAGTTACACTTCACAAAAGGAGGGCTAATTGTAAGGGGCTTTTAACAACAAAGTCTGGGCCCATGAGTCTGAACATTCGACTCTGGCTTTTGTCCAGCTCCTACCATGGTCACAAACGTGGGATTCTGATTAATGTTATAAGTTGTGATAGATATGATCTCACTAAAGAAGTGCAAATCTGAGCTCCTGAGATGCAGCATTTTACTTCCACTACCTGGTGAAAAGGACTTCCCCCTATTTACTAACCCTTATAGAGACTTTATGGTTCTGGCTCTAGTGCTGTCCACGTTGGACTCTAGAAATTGTCCCCCCTAAGGGTGTCCCATTACCTATGCATCTTCACTAGAGTGCAGAATTTGTCAGTCCACCTTTTGACATGGCTGCAATTTATTTTATTTCTTTGTATTTAGATAAGGGTTTAATTTAAAGCGTTGTCACCCAAAGATTTTTGCACAAACTTATGTAAGAGTAAATAATTTATGAAACACCAGACAGAGTAGCAGCAAATGCCTAAGCTATGGAAGTGACTTTTCAGGTGTTTTTAAACAGAGCAAGGGGTGATGGTGATGCACGGCCAAAGGACGTTTGTTTTACAGTTTCGAAACAAGTAAAAACGACCAAAGTGGGAAGCAAAACTGGGAGTATGATGATCAATGAGCAAAAGTGGTTTTATAAATTCTGGCATGAGATTGCATCTTATCAATGTATTTGTTTGTCTTTTCCCATTGTTTTTCCAATGATCTTGGTATCTGATGCTGATGTGAGTTGTGATGGTTTTCAAGTACTGTGGCTTAGGCTATTAGAAGGAAAAGTACAGGGGTTCTCAACCAAGGGCCTCTGGTCACTGAAAAGATCAAACAGGCAAAGCGCCCTTAACCACTCTGGTCACCCTGGGGGAAAATCCTGGGACGACAGGACGATTGTGATCATGGCAGATGGGGAGGAAATCAGGGAGAAGAAAAAAAGCTCAAGAGGGTGCTACGCAGGTGAAGGCGAGAGACCGTAATACTGGGCAGCACGGTGGAGATCAGGGAAGAGCTGAGTAATGCAAGGAGGCTGTGGGATTAGTACGTGTACCACTGGTGCTGTGACGCTTCACGGAGTCCCTTCTGGAGCAAGGATGTAAACCCAAGAAAACCACACATCACACTTGTCACCTTCGCACATCAGGAACTCTGCTTGCTTAATGGCTCAATACACGACTCTTTCAAGAATCAAAGGATGGCCACTAAAGTCCCTGCCGGAGCTGGCTCTCGGTAAACAAGAACTAGCAAGAAGACGTTGTTTAGCAGTGCCCAAAATACTGTGACGATTAACGGAGTTAAAGGAGGAAAAGTAGAAATGTTCAAAATCAGCTGAGTAATTTCTTATGAAGTTACTGGCAAGTGAGATCTGCTCTAAGAATGGCAACTTCTTGGACTAGATACTCTGGAAAACTATTGATGATGGTCATTCATTCATCCAAAGACGCCGTTGAAATGATTCTGTGTTTGCAGTGGAAAGCGGTATGGCCGCTTTCTGCATCACACCTCCTGGCAAGAAGGCTGGAGAAACAAGGGCACTCAGATTGCTGATTCAGTTTTTTTGTCTTCTTTTCTATTCACTTTCATTACAGATGTTAACCAAATCCAATAAGTAATCAACAGGGGCTTATACTGCAAATGCCTTTCCAGGATCCCAAACTTTAAATCAGTCACACGTTTACAAACCCTCAGCATATTTAAAATTAAGGTAATATGCATGTGTAGTGCAAATCTTTCTTCAAGCCATGAATCGGTAAAAGTCTTGAAAAAAATGTACGTTCATCAGTGAACAAAAATGGTGAACTGTGTCAACAGAAAAAGAGCTTCCATACATAGGGGGTCATTCCAATATTGGCGGGCGCCGCCCGCCAAGCGGAAACCGCCAATTGGCCGCTCTGCGGTCAAAATACCGCGGAGGCCATTCTGGCTTTCCCGCTGGGCCGGCTAGCGCCCGCCAAGGGAGTGCCCGCCGGCCCAGCGGGAAAGGCCCTGCAACCCAGAAGCCGGCTCCGAATGGAGCCGACGGTGTTGCAGGGGTGCGAAGGGTGCAGTTGCACCCGTCTTGATTTTCACTGTCTGCTAAGCAGACAGTGAAAATCATGCTGGGGCCCTGTTAGGGGGCCCCTGCACTGCCCATGCCAGTGGCATGGGCAGTGCAGGGGCCCCACGACACCCGTTCCCGCCATCCTGTTCCTGGCGGTAAAAACCGCCAGAAACAGGGTGGCGGGAAGGGGTTCGGAGCAGCGCCGCCATGGAGATTCAGCCCGGACAGGGGAAATCCGGCGGGAAACCGCCGGATCCCCTTTTCTGACCGCGGCTTTACCGCCGCGGTCAGAATGGGCAGGGAAGCACCGCCAGCCTGTTGGCGGTGCTTCCGTGGTCATCCACCCTGGCGGTCAGGAATGACCCCCATAATGTCAAATGCAGCTACCGCTGCAAAATGAGTGCACACGGGAACAATGGATGGGCAAAAGGAATGGAAATAGAGGGAGGATGGAAACATACCGTACTGGAAAACTTCACAGGGAATAGTTTATAGTAAAATTGTTGAAGACGAGATTCACAGAGCAGCAGCAAAAGAAGGCAATGCTCATCAGACGTGAAAAGCTCAGTTCTGATCACAATTGCTGCAAAAGAACAACTTACTTTCTGGTGGGTACTCTACCTAACCGCATACACCTCACCTTGGAATACTCCTCAGGAGCACGACTGGATCCAGGTATCTTTCTTAGCCGTGATCCCCAGGAACCAATTGGTGGCGCTGTGTGGCTATGTACCACCCCAGAAATAAGAGAGTCGAGCCGCATAGAATCGCTGACGTCAGTTTCTTGTTTTTCCCTTTCTGTGCCCTCAGATGTGAAGCATGAACAATTGTTGGTATCACTGTGCTGAATAACAAATTGCAATATTTTTAAATGGTAAAAAAAAGGCCACTCTACAGAACGCAGAGGTGGGAGGACAGTGAGGGGTCCGTGGCTAGAGTGTCCACCAGAACAAGCATTACTGAAAGCAAGTAACTTGTTCTTCTGACATAAACTTCTAACTACAAACTGCTCACCTTCAGAATAGATACTAGAGCACTAACTCCCCAAGTGGAGGGGCTGTGGAGTAGACAGACCTAAAAGGCCTGAAAGACTGAGTGACCACATGCCCGCCTGCCGGACCTGGCAGTCAAGGCAGCAGATCTTCATGACTTGATTATATGCAGCAATGCCCATGACGCATCCAGGTAGATGTCAGCGACAGGCACTCCATAAGGTAGCACAGCAGTAGCAGCCTTAGCCCTGGTTAAATGGGCTCTCAGACCTGCTGGGGTGTTTTTCTTGGCCACCGCGTAGCAGAACTTGATGCAGAGGACAATCCACCTCCACAAGGTCCGCTTCTGCACAGCCTTGCCTTTTCTCCCCACATAGAATCCCACAAAAAGCTGACTGTCCACACATGTTTCTTGGTAAATCAAAATATAAACTCAAAGCCTGTTTGCGGCCAGCTGGCAGAACCTCTCCTTCTCTTTTGAGGTCTACGGTGGAAAAAAAGAATGCGAGCAGAGTGATAAATTGTCCAACATGAAAGGGAGTCCTAACATTTGGGGAGAATGCTGCCAAATCCGCAGTACCCACATATCCAGGAAAAATATGGCATATGATGGTTGTACTGAAATGGACGAGAGTTCATTGATGCGATGAGCTGACAATCACTATGAGAAGATAGTTTTTAAAATCAAGAGATGCAGCGAGCAAGTATGCATATGTTTGACGGCACACACATCAGAAGCTTCCCAGGCTAACGTCCCACTGTGGCATCACAAACGGGCTTGGGAAGAAATCGGTCTCTCAAACCTTTTATAAATTTAATTGCAACAGATTTATAAAGGATTAGTACGGAGGTAAAAGTACAAAGACTGAAAGGGCTGACAAAGAATCCTTGACTGGGAGACCTTGCTGTTTTGGTAAGGACCTCATTAAAAGAAAGCAAAGGCTCAGTATTAAGTGGCCAAGGCTTCAAAAATTATCTAAGAACATTTGTCAAGATTTTAGCTGAGGGTAGCTGCAAATGCAAAGAACCTCACCTGCCCTCTAGAACCCCACTGCAAAGGAGGTGCATTCTTCTGTTGGTGACCCAAGTGGTGAATCAGGCCCTATCTCAGGAGAAGTGGCATGGACACAGGCCTCTTACAAATCCATGTAAAAGGCACCATCTCATCTCTGCAATGCTGAGAAAGAAAGCCATCACCACCACCACCACCACCATCATCATCATCATCTACATCCAGGGTTGTGCTTTGATCTAAATCAGAGCCAAAAAGTTAATTGAACTTTTGCTAGAATGTACTGCCTCGTAGAGGCACTGGGTCAGAGAATTACGACTCGTTGAGCACTGTGTCAGTGTATGACGACTCGCTGAGCTTTTGTACTCTCCCAGAGTGACATCGGCTGAGTTCGAGCCAAAGAAGATTTGGCATCCAATATAGATATCAGTACTAAAACCACTTACGGCTGCAGTCCCTTAGGGCCAAGGGCACGCCAGAGGGTACCAATAGCGCACCAACAATCTTCAGCATGGGCCTCCTTGAAGGCTTCAATCTGCTGCGGTGTCACAGAAGGACCAGAAAATTGAAGACACACCACCACCATAAGCTGAGGAATGTCTCCGTGATCGGAGACCTCAAAGGTTAACGACTCATCACACCCTTTTGCCTTCTCCTTGGGTTCAGAGTGGCTGGATAGAGTTGCTGGACCAAGCCACTGCCTGTGACTTTGTGCGGGACTTGCGCAAATGTAGTGATTACTAGTTTGCTTCATGTTCTGAGTCCAGTCAACCAAGACACATGTTGTGCAGGTCACTGACTGACATCTGTCTTTTGCAGGCATGTAGCTCTGGGAGGAATCATCATTCCCTAGCACACCAAAATTGTTCCTAGAATTCGTCAGAAGTCTGACAAAATTGAGAGTGGAGCTCTGGATACGTGTGGGAAGGCGTGGAAATATAGGGACAGATGTCACTGAGCAGGACAAAGCCTGGTGCTTTCTACATAATCATCTTGTCTATTGCTCGCCCATAGCATAGTTTTTTCTACATAATCCAGATCAGTTTTGTATCATGTTTTTGCTGGTTTTTATCTACTTGTTTCTAGGTATGTGTGGTGCGATGTGACAGCACTGTTCATTACACCACTCCCATCTACATGGCCTTAGAGCTTTGTTGTGTGTGTGATGCTGAGAGGATCTGTATAACTTGTGTTTCTTGGAACAGGACCTTTAGTAAAGTAGATTAGATAGATGATGTGAGATGCTACAAGTTGACATATAGGGATGTTGGATGTCTGATGAAAGCTAAACTGTGGGTTATTTGAGGTGTGGTGAGTATGTGAGGCAATCAAGGTCTACGAGGTAGTGACTCAAGGGTTGCAAGCTCAGGTTTTGGTTTGGATGACAAGTGTAGTTGGCAAAAAATAGCTGTTGTCCAAAACAAGAGTCTCCGGCTTTGTCATTATCATCGAAGATCATCACTAGATATAGGGTATTCCTGTGAGGGAAAGTCTCTTGCTCTACAGAAATCACACACTGTGTGTTCCCTGGCTCCATGGATCCCTATGATGGATCATCAAAGGTCAATGGGAACCCATAACTAGCTTCTAACTGGTTTTAGTCAAATCCTAAAAAGGAATATCATTGGATATAAGAGATTCCCATACAGATTGAGCCGGGATACACAAGCTTTCTATAATGAATCAATTAATGACCTGTGGGTTTCATATGATTGCTTATCATTCCTTCTTTGGAATTTCCATAATGAATGGATCTTGGTTGACTCTGTATGAAATCAAGTTACTTTCAAGAATTCACTTAAAGTTTTGAAAACTACAACGAATCCAAATAACTCACTTTTACAAGGATGTTACTGGTACCAAGCTATTCAAAAAGAGAATCCTTAAACACAGTGGGACTCACTGCCTAGAAGTATTCCAGTACTGAGAAAAAAGGCAATGAGAAAAGATGCCATGACTTCAGTGTAAAGACTACTAAAGTAATTGGCAACTCAGTAATTTACAGAATCAGTAGCACAGTAATTGATAACAATTTCTCTTGATGTAGAGAGGCATGATTATTTCTTGATCTTAACAGGTTAAGGAAAGGGATTTTTTCCAGTTTATAAAATTACTACACTGCTTTAGGGGAATGGCTTGAAGACTTGAAATAACTGTAGTCTTGCACACAAGGACTCTCAGAGTACTGCCTCACTGCAGGCAACCAAGAAAATATGTCTACTGAAAGTCAGCAACTGTAGTCCACACTGATCATACAATGTTGCTTTCTCTGTTCCTGGTGAGCATCATCAAAAAAAAAAATACATAGTCATATCGGGGATAAACCTTTATCGCAAGCTGTCATGACACGGCTTTATGACGTTTCATGACGAAAGCTCTGGAATCAAGACTAAGTCCAGATAAAGAGGTAACACAGACAACACTGGAGGAGTGCAATTCTTCAGGCCCTTACTTTGCTCATACTGCAAACATATGCCTGTTGCAAGACCTCTTCCCAGAGCTAACTCCGTACCTGCTCTCTCTCCGCTTGCCGTCGCTCTTCCTCCCTTCGGATGGCCTGCATGTCCTCGATGCGCCTCTGCTGTTCCTTCTCCTGCTGCTTCCTCTGCTCTCGCTCCCGCCTTTGTTGCTGTTGAAGGGCAGACAAGAAAGAGGAGCTGGTCAGTAAACCTTTCCTCATTCATTTGTAGCACCAGAAATAATGACTGGTAAAGCCAATATAATCTGGCCTACTCAAGTATAATGGCTATTCTTTTAATACAAGCAGACAGAATGAAATGAAAACACACAGCAACATAAACACGGCTGCCACGTATCTATAATAAACATATTAAAATTAAAAATACATAACTGATGTTGAAACTTTACTAGTGATGTTTTGAAATAAGAAGCCTTCCAGATGTGCCATGTGTTTTATTATTAATAAAATTTGTGAAGGTGACAAGAATAATCCGCACCAAACCACACACTCAAATCCCAGACAGCCACAAAGTTACAAAGGCACTTAAACACTTCATAACAATAACCTTAAAATGGAGACAGAAAATAAAGCATCAACTAACCTGCCACTTAAAGGGCAGGCAAAAATAAATATCTGGTAATTAAAACTAATATAAAACATAAATACAAGAAAACACAATGTAAAGCAGCCTTGCCACTTAAGAGAAAGGAACCATTTGAGGTGGAGATGAACAATGTGCACCGGCTTTCTGCTGTCACCCAAGGGAGCCAACGTGTAAAGTGGGCTGACCCGCTGCCTAAAGCGGTAGGCTGTTGCAGGTGGAAGGAAGATGTGAACGACAAATTAACAGGTCAATGGATGAAGCCCACTGACCGAAAGCTGCTCAGCGTAAGTATACTATAAATTACGTCTTTGAAAAAACATAAATATGGCAAGACATCTAAGGTTTTCTCAAAGGCCAGACTTACAAACTGTTGTGGTGATGTCCAAAGACAACACAGTAAGCCTCACACTGTCCGCAACAGGCAGTGAAACATACGACATTCCTCAAACCGAAGCTCTCTATTGCATGAATCTGTATGAAAATGCCTGAGTGCACGTTGCTTAGTGGCACTTTTTTCCAATACTTTCATCACTTACTATGGCTCAGTAGGTACTGACATCAGAGAGCCACCTTACGATTCTGGGACATGGCAGCAAAGCAGAAGATGTGGAATCTATGTATTCCATACATCTCATACATAGATCTGGCCTGTAGGCAGGCATAGCTCAGATTTTACAGTGCTAGTACTATCACATATTTTTCCTTTTAGGTATCCCCTTTCTACAGTTATATGTCTTAGTTATTTAGACATAAGTGTCAAATATAAAAAGCACATTTATTCATATCATTATTCATTGTAACGTGATAAGTCTGTTTGAATATAATCATATCATTGATAAATCCAGACCGGTAGACGTGGTTTACTGTCACACAACACCACAGGGTGGGCATAGGATGTTATCTGCAGGTGTCCCAATCGGCGTAGCATCACTCGTAGGTCAGCATTCAGGAGGGAGATGCTGATTTGAAAGTGGAGAAGCAGATGTTAGAAGGACCTGCAACATGTAGTAGATGAAACAACGTCGGAGGCAGTCTGGTGGCTGCTGTAGCTTAGAGATTCAACGGGCTCGACATCTATAGAGGTGGAACAACTGTCGGTGCAGGAGCAGAGGCAAAGAAGCACCAGTGTTAGGAAATGAGTGTCTATTAAAGAACTACTGGAATGAGAGGCGTGCCCCCTGAATGTCAAAAGCACAGTATTGATGGGACACTATGCAGGACAGGATATCGAAGAATAAGTAACAGGCAAGGATGTCTAGATGTTCTATCCCTAACTCCATGTATGTACCTACGTAATACATATATTTCTAAGTGCTTGGTTCCCTTCTAGGCAAAGGTCTAGCAAACACTAAAAGTAATTGTGAAGCTATGAAAGAGCAAATTCTGGAGAAACCTGCCCAGTGCATGCAGGGAATCGCTGCCAGGTTACCACTCTCTTTCAGGAATTTGTGTACAGGCCTACATCCAAAATCGGTCTGATGCCAACTAAGTTTGAGGCCTGGTTGTGCTGTGTATCTAACCATGCATAGGAAGCACTGCTGGGCTGGCCTACTGCCACAATCCTGTTATGGTAATGTCCATGGCTCTGTTGATAATGAGTGCTTAAGACATTTCTCCCAGGCAAAAGATACCCTGTGGGCAGGTCTTCTAGTTCTCTACTAGCAAGTGTAGCAATGGAGCAATCACATGCCACCTTTGCCTAATGCATATGCTGATAAATGCTATTTTAGCTAAAGGTTTTCTTGCATTAACTCATTTTCTAAACACATCTGCGGAGCTCCCTTTGCAGTCCAGAAGGACAGTGCGGCGGAAGGCCAGGTTCCAACCTCTGAAGAGCAGCTGCTACCGTCAGCTTCTGTCTGCTCGGCGAGGCAGTCTCAACATGGTTCTTTTCCATTATCAGATATGTGTTCAATACGACAAAGATGATGATCTGTTTAAGAAACCGTTTTCCTACAAATGGCTCAAAACAGGGTTATCATTTACTTTCTTGCAGAGGTTATCCCTAAAGTCGTAACAAAAGAATCTGTTCTTTTACACTCACAGACAGGCTGCACTTCAGGAAGGAAAATACAAAATTCAATAAATTGGAAAGCCGATGATGGCATTTCTGGTGAAACTTAATCTCTTACATGTGGTGTATTCATCTCAAAAGTGATCTTCCGCTGCTTCCAGGATGTCATCATCCCCTCCATCGCAATTCCCACCCACATTTGGCATGCTACTGTGTGCCAGCAGCTCCTACTCTTGCTACACCCTGGTTAGGGAAAGGGAAGGCTTTTCAGTAGGAGCCATGTGTTTGGCCTGCAGGTGCTCACCACTTCATTGAGTTCATGGGGGGAAATTACTTCTGGAAACCTCCTGTACCAGACACCCAAATTCTTGTGAAAGGACACTAGCAACTCCGCTGAGACCTGGACAGTGCTTGTGAGGAATGTCAACATATTGGTGATATGGAGGCTTAATAAGGGTAATAAGTTAAGAGTTGTCTCCCTAATGGTCACTGAAATATCTCTCCCTTTTATAGAAACAAAATACATGTGCAATTAACATGGATCAAACTTGTTTCACAGGACCAAACTTGTTTCATAGGACCACCTTTGAACTCTTCATCATGTATTTCCAAAATCATTCACTTCCTCTTCTTGTAAGTTATGTTCAGAAGTTGGGGTGCCAGTTTTCTCTGAGGTGACTGTAACCAGAGGAACTCATAACGTCAGTGGATGCAAGACTGTTTGAAGACGCTACCATGACAATGGATCAGTGTTAACAAAAGTGTTATCGACAATGACTGATTCTCAGGTTTGTGTGAGACCAGGAACCCTTCCTTGACGAGAGTCTTACATTACAGAAGATGGGCCCTCCACTGATGTAGTTGACTTCGATGATGAGGAGTCTTTTGCTGACGAGAGTCTGATGAAGATGAAAAGAGGCATTCACTGATTGAGATCGTCATTAACTTTAACAAGGAAGATGTCGATTAGGGTTTCATTATTGATCGGGGACCTGAGAGATGAGACTGCCATGGCCAGGGTGGTAGCAGACAGAGGCAGACGTTTTCTACCAACTACGAATCTTTTGCTGCCCAGTCGCTCAAAAAGGAAGGAGTAAATACTAAAACTATTTTTATACATGTAATGAAAATGTCACTTACCCAGTGTACATCTGTTCGTGGCATTAGTCGCTGCAGATTCACATGTTTGGCACAGTCCGCTGCCTGGTGTTGGGCTCGGAGTATTACAAGTTGTTTTTCTTAGAAGAAGTCTTTTTTGGTCACGGGACCGAAGGACTCCTCCCTCTTCGGCTCCATTGCGCATGGGCGTCGACTCCATCTTAGATTGTTTTCCCCGCAGAGGGTGATGATGGAGTTGTTTGCTATAAATAGTGCCCATGCAATGGAGTGAATATGTATGTACGTTAAGAGTTTATAATAATTATTTACAAATGTACAGAAGTTTAAGATTTATGATCTACTTCTAAACGGCTACAGGCTTCCCGGGGAGGTGGGAGGGTACATGTGAATCTGCAGCGACTAATGCCACGAACAGATGTACACTGGGTAAGTGACATTTTCAGTTCGATGGCATATGTTGCTGCAGATACACATGTTTGGCACAGACTATAAAGCAGTTACCTCCCCTAAAAGCGGTGGTTTAGCCTGTAGGAGTTGAAGTAGTTTGGAATAATGTTCTTAGTACAGCTTGGCCCACTGTAGCTTGTTGTGCATTTAGTACGTCTACACAGTAGTGTTTAGTAAACGTATGAGGCGTAGACCAGGTTGCAGCCTTACATATTTCGCTCATAGGAATGTTTCCTAGAAAGGCCATTGTAGCACCTTTCTTTCTGGTTGAGTGTGCCTTTGGTGTAATAGGCAATTCTCTTTTGGCTTTAAGATAGCATGTTTGAATACATCTGACTATCCATCTAGCAATGCCTTGTTTAGAGATTGGATTTCCTATGTGTGGTTTTTGAAAAGCTATGAACAGTTGTTTTGTTTTCCTGATTAGCTTTGTTCTGTCAATGTAGTACATTAGTGCTCTTTTGATGTCTAATGTATGTAGTGCCCTTTCAGCCACGGAATTTGGTTGTGGGAAGAACACTGGCAATTCTACTGTTTGATTTAAATGGAATGGTGAGATTACTTTTGGCAGAAATTTTGGATTTGTTCTTAGAACTATTTTATTGTTGTGTATTTGAATAAATGGTTCTTGTATGGTAAATGCCTGTATTTCACTTACTCTTCTGAGGGATGTGATTGCAATGAGAAATGCGACTTTCCAGGTTAGATATTGCATTTCACAGGAATGCATGGGTTCGAAAGGTGGACCCATGAGTCTTGTTAAGACGATGTTAAGATTCCATGAAGGAACTGGTGGTGTTCTTGGTGGTATAATTCTTTTTAGCCCTTCCATGAATGCTTTAATAACTGGTATTCTAAATAGAGACGATGAATGAGTAGTTTGTAGGTAAGCAGATATTGCTGCGAGGTGTATTTTTATAGATGAAAAAGCGAGATTTGCTTTTTGCAAATGTAGTAAGTATCCTACTATGTCTTTCGTAGAGGCATGTAATGGTTGTATTTGATTGGCATGGCAGTAGTAAACAAATCTTTTCCACTTAGATGCATAGCAGTGTCTAGTGGAAGATTTTCTAGCTTGTTTTATGACCTCCATGCATTCTTGTGTGAGGTCTAAGTGTCCGAATTCTAGGATTTCAGGAGCCAAATTGCCAGATTCAATGATGCTGGGTTTGGATGCCTGATCTGTTGTTTGTGTTGTGTTAACAGATCTGGTCTGTTGGGTAGTTTGACATGCGGTACTAGTGAAAGGTCTAGTAGAGTTGTATACCAAGGTTGTCTTGCCCATGTGGGTGCTATCAGTATGAGTTTGAGTTGGTTTTGACTCAACTTGTTTACTAGATATGGAAGGAGAGGGAGAGGGGGAAAAGCGTATGCAAATATCCCTGACCAACTCATCCATAGAGCATTGCCTTGTGATTCGCGGTGTGGGTACCTGGATGCGAAGTTTTGGCATTTTGAGTTTTCTTTTGTTGCGAACAAATCTATCTGGGGTGTTCCCCAAATTTGAAAGTACTTGCTCAGAACTTGGGGGTGAATTTCCCATTCGTGGACTTGTTGGTGGTCTCGCGAAAGGTTGTCTGCTAGTTGGTTTTGTATTCCTGGAATAAATTGTGCTATTAGGCGAATGTTGTTGTGAATCGCCCACTGCCAAATTTTTTGTGTTAGGAGGCACAATTGTGTTGAGTGTGTTCCTCCTTGTTTGTTTAAATAATACATTGTTGTCATGTTGTCTGTTTTGACAAGAATGTATTTGTGTGTTATTATGGGTTGGAAGGCTTTTAACGCTAGAAATACTGCTAACAGTTCTAGGTAATTGATATGAAATTTTGTTTGGTGTATATCCCATTGTCCTTGAATGCTGTGGTGATTGAGGTGTGCTCCCCACCCTGTCATGGAAGCATCTGTTGTTATAACGTATTGAGGCACTGGGTCCTGAAATGTCCGCCCTTTGTTTAAATTTTTGCTGTTCCACCATAGAAGCGAGAGGTATGTTTGGCGGTCTACCAACACCAGATCTTGAAGTTGACCCTGTGCCTGTGACCATTGTGATGCTAGACACTGTTGTAAGGGTCGCATGTGTAGTCTTGCGTTTGGGACAATGGCTATGCATGATGACATCATGCCTAGAAGTTTTAGCACAAATTTTGCTTGTATCTTTTGGTTTGGAAACATAGCACTTATTACCTTGTGGAATGCCTGCACTCTTTGTGGACTTGGAGTGGCAATTCCTTTTGATGTGTTGATGGTTGCTCCTAGATATTGTTGTGTCTGACACGGTTCTAGGTGTGATTTTGTATAGTTGATGGAAAACCCCAGTTTGTGAAGGGTTTGTATGACACATGTGGTGTCGTTTGCGCATTTTTTTACTGTGTTGGTCTTGATTAGCCAATCGTCTAGGTAAGGGAACACATGTATCTGTTGTCTCCTGATGTGTGCTGCTACTACTGCTAGACATTTTGTGAACACTCTTGGTGCAGTTGTTATTCCGAATGGCAACACTTTGAATTGGTAATGTATTCCTTTGAATACGAACCGTAGGTACTTTCTGTGAGAAGGGTGTATTGGTATATGAAAGTACGCATCCTTTAGGTCTAATGTGGTCATGTAATCTTGCTGTTTGAGCAGTGGAATGATGTCTTGTAGTATGACCATGTGAAAATGGTCCGATATGATGTAGGTATTTAGTGTCCTGAGATCTAATATTGGTCTTAATGTTTTGTCTTTTTTTGGAATTAGAAAGTACAGGGAGTAAACTCCTGTGTTTTTTTGTTGTACTGGTACTAACTCTATTGCATCCTTTTGCAGTAGTGCTTGAACTTCTAGTCCTAAAAGTTCTAAATGTTGTGGTGACATTTTGCGTGTTTTGGGAGGGATGTTTGGTGGGAATTTGTGGAATTCTATGCAATAGCCATGTTGGATTATTGCTAATACCCAATTGTCTGTTGTAATCTGTTGCCAAGATTGGTAGAATTGGCTTAGTCTTCCCCCCACTGGTGTTGAGTGAAGGGGTTGCGTGACTTGAAAGTCACTGTTTAGGTGGAGGTGTTTTTGGAGTCTGGAATCTTCCCCTACTCCTTGGGAATTGACCCCCTCTATATCCCCTGAAACCTCCCCTTTGGAAGGAACCCTGATATGGTGTGGTTCTTGTTTGTTGGCTGGTGGTGTCTGTGGGTTGGCCACGAAACCCCCCTCTAAATGGAGTTTTTCTAAAAGAGCCTCTGCTCTGCGGGGAGTAGAGTGCGCCCATGGCCTTGGCCGTGTCTGTGTCCTTTTTAAGTTTTTCAATGGCTGTGTCCACTTCAGGGCCAAAAAGTTGTTTTTCGTTGAAGGGCATATTAAGGACAGCCTGCTGGATTTCAGGTTTGAAGCCTGAAGTGCGGAGCCAAGCGTGTCTCCTTATGGTGACAGCAGTGTTGACTGTTCTCGCTGCAGTATCTGCTGCGTCCAGTGAAGAGCGGATTTGATTGTTTGAGATCGTTTGTCCCTCTTCAACTATTTGCTGCGCCCTTTTTTGGTATTCTTGGGGAAGATGGTCTACGAGAAGTTGCATCTCATCCCAGTGAGCGCGGTCATATCTGGCCAGCAGCGCTTGAGAATTTGCGATGCGCCACTGGTTGGCTGCCTGTGATGCTACTCTTTTTCCTGCTGCATCAAATTTTCTGCTTTCTTTGTCCGGAGGTGGGGCGTCGCCAGATGTATGGGAATTTGCTCTTTTGCGAGCTGCCCCTACTACTACGGAGTCAGGTGGTAACTGCGAAGTAATAAACACTGGATCTGTGGGTGGTGGTTTGTATTTTTTATCCACCCTTGGGGTGATGGCTCTTGATTTTACGGGCTCTTCAAAAATTTGTTTTGCGTGCCGTAACATCCCCGGTAGCATTGGGAGACATTGATATTGGCTATGTGTAGCCGAGAGGGTGTTAAATAAAAAATCATCCTCTATAGGATCGGAATGCAGTTGGACATTGTGGAATTCTGCAGCCCTAGCCACCAGTTGTGAGTATGAGGTACTGTCCTCTGGCGGTGACGGCTTTGTAGGGTATGAATCTGGATCATTGTCCGGCACTGGGGTGTCGTATAGGTCCCAAGCGTCTTGATCCTGATTATCTTGACTTATGGTAGTTTGCGCTGGTGAGTGCATTTGTGGCGGTGTTTGTGCCGGCGATGCCTGTTGTAGTGGAGAGGGCGGAGGCGTGACTTTTTTAACCACTTTGGCTTGTGGTTGTGCGTCATCCTTGAGGAGACTGATCCTTCTTTTCCTCATTATTGGGGGAAGGGTTGATATCTTCCCTGTGTCTTGCTGGATGTACAGTCTCTTTTGTGTGTAGTCTGATTCTACACTTTGGAGCTCTTGTCCAAATCTGTGCATCTGGCCACTTATTCCTTGTTCCTCTGAGTAGGATGAAGGTGTGGTATTTTTCGGCGCCGAGAGAGAATCTTTTTTCGGTTTCGGCACCGACAGAATTTTTGTTCCTTTCGGCATGGATTCTCGGTGCCGATGTTTTTCGGTGCCGGTATCTTGTTTTTGTCTCTCGGAGCCGCTTTCTCGGCTCCGAGGTTGCTCCATGGCGGTCCCTCGACCGGAGTCGGGTGTCTTCGCTATGGGCGTGCCCTTTTTCGGCGCCTTCGACGGGTCGCCTGTTTTATGGGTCGAGCCATGGCCTGTTGGCAGTGGCGTCCCCTGGGCTTTCGTTTTGTCGATGGTTTTACTTTTCGACGTCTTACTCACAGTTTGTTGCTGTTGTTCGACGTCGGAGTCTCCGGATTCTGAGTCCGGAACCGAGAATGTTTCCTCTTCGTCGTCGAAACGTTGTTTTGTCGGCGTGGACGCCATTTGTAGACGCCTGGCTCTTCGGTCCCGGAGTGTTTTTCTGGACCGGAAGGCTCGACAGGCCTCACAGGTATCCTCCTTGTGCTCGGGGGACAAGCACAAGTTACAGACCAAGTGCTGATCTGTATAAGGATACTTACTGTGACATTTTGGGCAGAAACGGAACGGGGTCCGTTCCATCGGCTTCGATGTCGCACGCGGTCGGGCCGACCAGGCCCCGATGGGGGAATCGAAGCTACCCCAAAGTCTTCCGATGATCGGTGTCGATGTACCTAACTATCCCGATACCGAACGGAACAATACCGACGCTTTCTTCCGAGATTCTGACTAACTTTCCGAACCGAAACACGGAGCGAAAAGGAATACGTCCGAACCCGACAGCGGAAAAAAACAATCTAAGATGGAGTCGACGCCCATGCGCAATGGAGCCGAAGAGGGAGGAGTCCTTCGGTCCCGTGACCAAAAAAGACTTCTTTGAAGAAAAACAACTTGTAATACTCCGAGCCCAACACCAGGCAGCGGACTGTGCCAAACATGTGTATCTGCAACAACATATGCCATCGAACATAAGGTTTTCAGGTGGGAATAGCAAGCTTCCAACAAAAGAGCCTTTTCTTAAGCAATGTGAGCGTTGCTGAAAAAATTATCCAGAGGCTTAAGTTAAATAACACAGTTCTCACCTCCAAACATGGAGGGAATACATTTGGGCTGTGACAAGGATAGTGAAAAAGTGATGTCACTGATCAGTCATGCAAAGTGTCTGCTGTACTTCCAACACACGAGGTGCTGTACTCAGACCTATGGTTGTTTGAGAACTCTATATTGATGGCCTTCTACCACGGACACAGGTTACTGCGGACTCTTTTCAGGATGTGAAAGCAAGTTTACTGTCTACTCAGCGCATACTGCTAGGCTGTATACTCAGGGGTGCTCGTGTCTGGGCCCCGGTGGCAAGCAGGACCCACTATAATTAATGATTCACAGATTTGTTGCTGGTTCAATTGATCATATTATTCATTGAACTGGATGTTTTAATGTCACAATGAACATCCTCATGAAGATACCACGCACACACCCCATTCACAACTAGGTTTTCACTTCACCATCATTTTTTGATCATGTATGCTTTTTGTACTTTGTAATAAAAGTTAGAATGAATGTGCTTTGCTGCTGATAATGCCATTTTAGTAACTTATTAAGCTGGGTTAATTGCAAACCACATGGCGAAAGGAGGGTCCTGCGCACAATGCCGTATATCACAAATTGCAACAGCTCTGTATCTTGCAAACCCTGCACTGAGCTTATGCACTTCTTTATACAACAAGTTGCATTCCTACACCTCCGTGGAACTTAAAATGATGGCTTAGACTGAATGTAAATAGCTCACTGCATGCGCTCCCTTTCACTGGCGGCTGGCAGCACTGGGTAACTTCGGCGCAGAAGGTGACTGATGTACGCATGTGAAGATATTTATGTAGTCAAATGTATCTGAGAGCTACGGAATGCTATGCAATGAGATTTCAGACTGCAAGAACTGAGGGGCGCACATTTCAAGTTTGTGTTCACAAGGATGGGGAGTCCTGATTTGCCAAGGGCCGGTTGAAGATGCAATTATTAGGTTTAGAAAATGTAAAACCATAAAAATGCTACAACTCAAGTATGAGCAGATAAACCTGCTAATAAGAGGCAGACTAACTGCGAAGTAAGCATATTAGGGACACATCTGGACCATGCCTGCACTAGGACTAGTCTGGCTTCTCTTTCCAAGCTGGGAAATATAATTGTAATTGGGTGAACACCAATTGAAAGTCCAGTATAAGTGAAAAGGAATGTAATAACTCATGACAGGATAAAGACCTGCACTCAGGTGGTATGCTGTCAGCACTTATATGAATTAATCTTGATGGGTGCTATTTTCTGGGAAGTTGCAGCTGGCAGTTGTGTTTAGCATCATGCTCATTATTTTAAGAGATTTGGGGCGAGAGTCCACCGCCTTTTATGAGATTACAAACTGTACTATCAGTATCGCCTAATCTGCCTTGCTGTGCCTCTTCGCTAAGGGACACGTGTTCTACTTAAAGTGAGTCTTTCTTTCCTGATAGGTTTTCAGTCTTCCTGTTGGTCCAGAAGGCTATGATCTACTCCTTGGTTTTGATCTTTGACTTAAGGGCAACGTGCGTGTAGTGACCAGACATGAGTGTTGTGCTTGTGTCTAAGAAGAGATACTCAGGGCCAATGTGTTCTGCTCTGAACTCATCACACGTCATCTTGACTCAGAGGAAGGATTTTCTCCAACCTTTAGTCTCTTCACATGGGTTTTCTATTTCCACTGAATGTAGGTTGCTATCATCACTGTGTCCAAGCCTCTTAAGCAACTGATAACTGCTCAATTGGCCAAACTTCCTATCACTAACAGTAAAGCCTTCATGTTGTTCCAGCTACCAGCGTTTTCCATTAATAATATGGCTCCTGAGGTCTCAGGTGGTTGGATTACTGCCAACTTATTACTCAAGTCTAGTTTCATCTCATGCCTAAACTCAGTCATGGTAATACAACCTGTAGCTATACCTCTGTGTAACCTCAGAACACCAGTACAGAAAACCCACAGAGATTTTTGTCTTGAAACATAGACTCAAGGTCAGTTGTTGTGATCTTGTTGAGGTGATCTCCTCACCTCTTCCACTCGGCGTCTCTCCTCCTTCTGCTCCTCAATGCGCCTCTGTCGTTCATGGAGCAGGTGCTTGATGTGAGCCTCCGAGTCCCGGTGTTGGGCCACTACCTGTTGCTGGTGCTTCAAGGCCTCAGAGTTGCTCTTGTTTTCTTGCTGGAGCCGAAGGAATTCCCGCCGTAGGGTTGACTCCCCTGGCACATTCATGATTGAGCTGTGGACATTAAATGCATTGGTAAGTTAACTTGTGGAAGAAGAAGAATAAATGTAATGGCAAAATGTGTAATCGGGCAAAAGTGAAGCTTAGCAATTACTGGAGGGACACCAAATCAGATCAGGTCAGGCCAAGTTTCAAGTGAAGGGGGATTTTGTCTAGAACAGTCAATAGTTCTCTTGGAAATAATCTGTCTGTAGCCACATGCAAGTGACTGTCAAAAGGCCATTTTAGAACACACACTTTGTTTTCAAGAAAATGTTAACTACTATTTTCAGAAAAAGAGTTCTGATCCACACACACACACACAAGATGTTCATATTCTGACTCTCTTGGTGCGATCGGCAGCCCCCTTTGTTTGTTAGTGCCCACAAAAAAACATAAAAGGTCCTGCTACCAATTGTGGTCACCAAAATGCTTGGTAAAAACCCTGTTTTGGTCACTGTTTTGTAAAGGACAATACAATAAAAGTAAGTTAAACAGAAGCTTCTGTGGATGGTGATCTAATGACGCCTAAAGCCTAGTTGACATTTTACACTTCTTATGTGTCAAGAAAGTGGTGCTTTCCTCCTAAAGATTTTCGGAAAAATTCCAGGAGGGTAAAACAAATTAGAATACCACGATCACAAACCAAAAAGAAAGCTGTCAAGTGGGAGGGAGAAGTGAGACAAGGTGGAAGGGCAAGCCAGGCTAAGGTTTGTACTATGGGTTGGATGTTACTCAGGGAGGAACCATAGATCTCTAGCAGCTTGTTTCTCAAAACTCTGAACCAGGTGAATCTGCTCTCCATCCTAGCCTATCTTAGAACCCATGGATGAATGCCAAAGCTGCAGACAAGAACTATGATCCTGCCACCATATGTTTGGAGGTTCTAAAACAAATCTGTCCAGCACAAAGCGAGGCGGACAGATCCTTGTCTTATTTTCAGGATAACCATTTAGGATGTAAACAATTCACTTCTGAATTCACTTTATGTACGTGTCATACATGGATACGCAGAATATCTTGCACGGATCTGGCACCACTCTAATATGGCAACCCCTGTGCTAGAGGTTGAAGTGCAACACTGACTGCTGACACAATGAGACATGAGACTATCCTGAAGTGGATCAACATGGTGGCAATTCCAGTGGAGGGTAGGCTTCTTTAATTTAGGAGAAGTCCTTGCCAGATCAGAGGAAATACACATGCGTCGAAGAATGAGAGTGCATGGTGTTGCAACTACATGAATGAAGAAATCTTACCAAAGAACAAAAGTTGATCATGGCGCTCCTTAATTTTGAGATACGGTTTGATATTCAGAACATTAGGAGTCTTAGAAAAGCTGGTCAGCTCTAACCAGCAGATACACTGCAACAAATGATGGCCATGACAACCCACAGCATCACTCAAGCTTTGACAATGAAAAAGGGGGTATGTAAAAAGAGATCTCACTGCACACAAGCTTACTTCCTTATGCCACACTAGTTGCACAGAAACCTATGAAAAGAGGAGAGGTGTTGAGCACCCCCTGAAGAAATAAAGAAGATAATGTTAAGCTGTCCCCTGTTCTATGGCCAAGACAGGAGCCAACTAAGGGACATTCGAAGGCGGAGGCACTGGAACAAGGCAAGAATTAATGGAACATTTGCAGTTGCACGGTTGGCAAACCCAGATAAATGAGTGAGTATTTTTGCTTTTTGGTCTGACTTAAGATTGGCAGCTCAGAAGCAGTCTGTGGGTGTTCCAGTATTCTGAGAGGGAAGGCTTGCGTTTGGACTATGTTGCATCACGGTTTTGGTTCAGAGACTTTTCACCGTTTTCAAAGATTGTTATAAAAAGCTGAAGGACAGGACAGTTGCTTGATTGGTTCTCTTACCAGACTGTAGTAAACAAATGCAGATATTAAAGAGGAAGCGCTTCACATTCCCAGTTCCAATTGTCGCAGCCTGTGGCGCTACACCACATGTTAACAATGGAAAATACCTTTCTGTTTGTGACTTTGCCTCTCTACTTATAAGTAATCTGCGGAACGTCGCCATTGTTGACATTGTACAAAGTCAAACCTATAGCTAATTGCCATGCACTAAGGAGCAGAATATTGTCTTTTATGTAGATTTATGTAGATCAGAAGAGTCATTGATTACAAAGATTCATGTGTGAAAGCAAGAGGCAGAGAGCCAAGAATGGATACAGATCCCTCATTCTCTCTGCAGAATCAGAAGGAGCATTGCTGGGATGGAGAAAGGTTCCCTGTATGGATCTGGAGAGCATGTGTCCCTCCCTTGGTTCATCATGGACAAGCTGCAGATTTGCTGATGCCCACACCAACACATATGAAGCTCATCAGTGTGTGATGGAAACATTTGTGTAGCAAGGATTGAGACGTGGCCTGGAAAGTCACGGTATACGCATTCTTCTTACCCATCATGACTATAGTCAGGTCACGAGTTGGGCTGCAGGAAACCGATTGTGTGGGCAGGGATATAAATAATGGCAAGGTAGGCACATATGCCAGGCCAGTAGCAGCGGCCTACTGGACTCTCCTACCTTTTTCTTACATTAGTCTGCCAGTACCCTAAAACACAGTCCTTTGCCTTTTGATGCAGGACATGGATCTTGCGCGTGTATCATTTTCAGTGTGTATAGAGGATGTGGGTAGAGCGTGTGTGACACATGGTCACAGCCATGTTGAAAACCATTGTGTAATTTCTACAGCCACGTGGTACCCAAGATGGAGGATTGGTGAAGAGTGCAAGTTAACAGGTAGTTAAGTTGGACAGTGTCTCGCTCACTTTTGTACACTTGTTTTGGACTTCTAAGAACAGGAGACTCTCAGCTCCAGCCCATTTTTCTAGGAGCACCTTAAAACAAAGACCTTGACTGCACCAGCCTAAGTGGAATAAGCAAAAGGGCCAGAGCAGTCCAGACATGTTTTCAGATCTGACTTTTGGGATACACAACTACTATCTGAAAATATGGCATAAAGAAGGCACAGACTTCAAGCTGATGTGACAACATTTCTCTACCAGAAATCGACACACTGATGTCCATACTAAATGGGGAGGAAGTACAATGCGCATGCTGGTCTTTGAACAGGTCGGCCTCCTGGTATCTCGAACAGCCCTTTCAGGAAGAAACAAAGAACCTCTTCGGTATGTTTGCAAGAAAGAAACCATGGAAGACTGTGCATGAGAAGAGCATAGGAAGTCTCCCTAGTAACCTCTGAAGGTTGCTGGTATATCCAGTATCGTCGTCATCTTCCGTGGACATTGCGCACAGTATTACATATTGTGTGACTGAATAAAGTACCTCTTCTTTTTCAAAGACTAGGCATCGGCCTAGGTTATTGACTTGTCCTGGAAGGTTATTGACTTCTGAGAGTCTAACCTAACACTACCTCCATGAGAAAGCTCTAGAATGCTTGATCTGACTATATAGAGGGTGAAATGGTAAAAGGGTGGACTTTGGGCTCAGTTTTTGGCTCAAATTAATGTTACATCCCAGGCTACCAGTGGGAAGAGACTCTGTTCGTCCAATCCAAGACCGTTTGCTTCATGACTTTTGGACTTTAAAACCCCTACAAGAGTTTTCTGGGTTAGTGAGTAGTGGTTGAACCAGAAAGGAATACAGACAGCCTTTTTGTCTATTTATTAAAAGAGCATTCACTGAGCTTAGAATCAAGCACTCTGGAACAGCATGTTAGAGTTTAGTAAGTTTTGATTTTAGGAAAAGGTTTTCACCTGTGATACGTTCGGATATTTAGAATGTGGGGGATTATTTGTTAGTCTGCTTTCAGTCATGAAGTTCAGGCTGCCCTGTGAACAGGGCAGAAAAGCAGATGAACTGCAGGCAGAACGATTGCTTAGGATAGGATCGAATTGCTTCCATCACACTCTGATGAATTATTTGTCTCGGATCAGGACCACCACAAACCGTCAGAAATAAGCTGAAGTGGTTTGAATTCCACGACATTAGTGTAGACAGGTGTGTGATGTCAACACCCTCAAGCCATAAGTCTTTTATTGCGGTTTCTCACCACTGACCGCATTTCCGAGGGGAAAAAAACACTTTCATCAGATCATCTAGAAACAATGGCCTGTTCTTGAAACTCAGTCCCCCAAAAAATAAGATTCAATCGTTCATGAAAAGCATTGTAAAGATGTGGGACACTGAAATTCTTCATGCTTTACAGTCACAATTCTTAAGCAAATTTGATCACATCACCCCCATCTCATGCTATCTCCCTCCGAGGTCACTCATGGCTAGGGTCAAATTCAAGCCTTGCTGTCTCGCATACAAGGCCTCCACTCTACGCAGCAGGATACCTTCCATTGCTGGTAGAGGGAGAGGCCTCAGAAGCAGAAATGCCCTCCAGCTTGAGGTGTGTAAATTCAATCTTTCACAAGTGCTGCTTCTGATGCCATGACTTCTTGTTGTTTGGGTGTCATGAAGAAACGCTCCCTTCTTATCTTCAGGAATGACATAAAAGCTCTTTTCTGGCCTTCCTGTCAGTTTCTAAACTAACGCTCCCTAAAACTCTATGCAAAACATATTTTCACGGTTGTCGGGTTGTCCCTATTTTGTTGTCTATTACTTTTGTAAAAATGTTATTACTGTGGTTTAATGTGAGCTGAATCTGAATTACATATAAAGTGCCCAAATACTTCATGGTACCAGTGTACTCAACACATATGCTGAATACTTCATGGTCCAGTTGTGCTCGACAAGTATGTTAAGTAAGTAAAAAGTAAACATCAACCTTGATTTCTGGATCTCTTGGCCTCAAGCTATTTCATTAAATATGTTGGGGAATACCTAATCCCATCAATGAGGGGAGAGCGGTTTTCATATACATAAGGTGCCCCACTAATTAGACTGGATATAAAGTCACTCATAATGCTAAGTAATTAGGAGCAACTAGGTAACTAGCCTGAAACATGGGTGGAGAATTAGGAAAATGTTGAAGGCTGTCACGTTTCTTGCCCATTTCTCTTAACTCGTGATCTTATCACCACCTCCTGGCTGCATCCCACATTTTGCCTAGATTGCTAACGAAATACTCAACTCTACATTGCTTTGTAATCAGCATCATTTTAATAATCGGACTATTCATGCTTTGTATAATCATTTTACCACTAACAAGACAACAATTCACTTACTTTCCTGTCATGTTTCTAAAGACTAATTCATGGCCTCCTGAATGATTAAAAATGGTACCTGCGCGCTCTGGTGATGCTACGGGATTACCACAGGGGCTCAATCAGACTGAGCTGGACAATGTGGAAGCAAATTCTAAAGAAAAAGGAGAGCTAATAGACTGTTTTGATGCTCATATTCTTCTATGGAGTTGCCAATTCTTTGACCATGGCAACAGCAAAGACAAAAGTGGTCAATGCGACAGACTGAGCCAACTCTGTCCCGTCCTTTATGGCACCAGATTTCAAATGAGTGGATCGGAACGGGTTGCAATGAGTACCTGGGTTCTCCTTCTTCACCATGGCTGTCCTCCTCTTCCTCACTTCCGCTGTACTCATACTCGGTTTCATCTGGAAAGGGAGAGAGCAGAAGGTGTAGGTAAGATATGTTTGTACCCTCGCCCACTGTGATGCCTTGCCCTCTGTCAAGGGGTGTGGATTGCAGAAAGTGGTTGCAACATGTTGAACTGGCAAATCAGGGAAGAGGAGTATGGTAATAGCCTGCCTCCAGCTTCCTACCTCACAAGGTACAAGCAAGTGCTTCCAACAATGGATTAACCAAACCTATGGTAATTTCATGGATACTTGGACAGCACATGTTGGGAAATACCAACCTCACGCAACTTGCAGTAAATTCGTACTGCATGTAGCAGCAGAGGAAGGATTGGACTTCCCAACCTGTGTATTTGGGGAGACAATGGTGTGTAACTTTCCAACATAATACTGGAAAGGAAAGTTTTCTTACCAGCAGAACTCACCTTTCTGCAATTTTTCCGCCAAGCCTTGTACCCAGTTTGCAAAAAGAGATAATGTCAGCAACAATTTCGTTTATTGAGCCAAAAGATCCAACATATCACAGCAGCCAAGCCAGTAAGGAAGCGTGGACATAATAGACTAGACCTGACCAGAACAGTTAGGTCTGAACCAGCTTCCAAAGGCTAGTAGATTGATTATTCTTCACCAATAAAACCAAAACTACTAAATGTAAACATATCTTCCATTCTCAATAGTAAAACAGCAGTCCCCGAGAAATCAAAATTGTCTGGAAATGCAACAACAAATGCACATTGGCACAAACGAGTTCCACTTTCCAAAATACCTGTAAGTCAGTAACTGGAGTTGCATTATCTCCCTGGAATAATGCATTCCAGGTATTCAACTAGATTGGCGTTATCTACAATGCTTTTGTTTTCAAGACCTCTACCCATGCCTTAAGGACATCCAGTTTTTGCCAATAACCCCCTCGTCCCACCAAAGAACCTCTGACTCTTAGAAGAAAAGTGAGCTGTGCAACATTCTAGCTTTTACCACCTTCAGTTATTGCCTCTGACCTAGAATTAGATACAAAAGAGACCAAATCATAGAACCTCCTACATTGACAATGACACTTGACACAGTCAGTGTTTCTTCTCCATTGGTGCTCCCTGCAACCCTCTGGTTTATCCAGGCAGCTTTACATACCTTGCCAGTGACAGGAGTGAATACTTCAAACCATGAACATAATATATAGGTCATCCAACTTGCGCCAATTTGTTCCCCCACATAACCTCTTTCAGAGACAAAGCACTTGACACAGTCACAATGTTTCCTCTCCATCAGCGCTATCGCATTCCACTTGATATTCAAGTCAATGCTGCACAATAACCAGACCCTCTGTAAGATGACAATAGGTACACAGGTGTAAGGAGGTTTAATTCCACTGCATAGCATTTGCTCCTTGCCACTGGGTTCCCTCTACTAATTAGTACCCAACCCCAAAGTATGTGGTGTAGACGTGGAGTGAATATATTTACTTAACTGAGGTCCCTATAGTCTCTTCTAGACAGTAATAACTAGCACAGTAATCCAACAACATACTGTGTTTACTGGTCAAAATGGTTAACAATCGCAATCCCCCGAAAACAACAGAGCACTGTACAGGGTACAGAGCAAATATGTGGAAGAATTCTAGTCACTGAGTCTTCCATAAAAACACAGCTGTTCAGGTGCCCCCAGAACCCACCCCAAACAATTCTACATCAAGGGTTATTGCAGGTCTCTGCTGGACACAAATATGAACAGTGGACTGGGAATGTTACCCTTCGTACACGCCCACGCCCCTCACATATTGTTCCTCTGAAGGATGAAGTAATCATCTGCTAAAGCAACTCTGCTATGTCACTGAGCAGGTTCCACCTCACAAGGAAGATCGCGGGATAAAGTTATCATCTGTCAGCTAGAACTCAAAGAATAAAAGTTTGCTATTCAATAGTAAAACGTTATAACTGGAAATGTTTGAAACAAACAGTGAGCCCAGGAAATTCAGTTGTGAACCATATCTTTGTTGTTTTAGCTTATTGGTGCCATAAAAGAAGAAACCAACTACATGCAAATGTGTCTTGGCACTGCCCAAACAAAACCACTGTGAAATTCAGTATATCACATAAGGTTATGTTAAAAAAGTGATGATGTGTTTTCTTTCTTTAATACTTAGAAAAGCTGCTTGGAGCTCAGCATAGTACTGTGACGAGACATGGCAGCTACATAAGAGGACTTCCAACTTTCAAGGACAAACATGAGGTTCACGTAGAGGGCCCACTCACCCTGCTCCCCAACTCTGCTCCCCTAGCAATGTGGCGCTCAATGAGCTAGTACTGGGATGCAAGAGCTACACAAATGTTCTCATTCATGTGGAAATACGAGATGGCGGACAGCGGTGAGATTAAATAATTTAAAGAAGAAGCCCATGTCAAGATGCTACACACGACTTCCCAAATTCATGTATAAAGCTATGAGATCTGTACCTTTCTCCCCACGCTTCTTCCGCGATCGGTCAATGTGGTCCTTGAGTTGGATTCGCACCTGCCGCTCGGTGGGCTGGTCTCTGATGAACGGGTACTTTAAGAGCTGCTCTGTGGGCGGGCGACTCATATAGTTTTTGATCAGGCAAGTATCAATAAAATCAATAAACTTCTTAGACCTGTAAGGAAGAGGAAAAAAGAAATACTAAAAAAATAAACAGAAAATGATAGCTGATAGGGGTCGCAACAGACCACAAACACCCCCTAGTCTGCCCACATTCAATCAATCATTTGCATTTGTTGTATGAATTCCCTGTCACTGCTTTCAAGCCTTGCAATCTTAAAACCAATCGCATACTGCATATATTTATCAAAAGACAACCGGTTATAGCAATATTAATATTACAAAATACAGGGACTCTAAGGACAAGGTGTTCTGTATCCTTAACTATGGCATCAAGTAATGATTTCATGCAGCACAGAGTGACACTGCAGTTTATATAAGCAGACACAACTTGTGTGTCCGCCTGTGTGTGTCCGGTAGATGACTCGGTTATATACGCTACGGATCAGAATGGCACATTGAGATTAAGGGTCTGATTACAATCTTGGTGGATGAGATATTCCCGTCACAAACATGACACGTATTGCGCCCGCCGTATTACAAGTTCCTAGAATATAATGGAACTTGTAAATCGGAGGACGGGATATCCGTCAGATTTCTGATGGGGGTATCCCATCTGCCAAGATCATAATCAGGCCCTAAGTATTACGTTTGGATTTGGTTTCCTGGATTTTGTACCCTCGAAGTTTTCAATACATTTTTAGTATATTTTGTATCTTGTTCTTATCACAAACTACTGTGCGGTCTTTTTGTGAGACAAAAATATATTTAAAAGACACTTTTCCGAGGGTGAATCAACAGCTTTCTATCTCAGTGCATTTTTTTAAATATTGACCTCACGCTAAATATGTACTTATTTTAGTCTGACAGCCCCAAAAGTCCCTGAAGAAGAGCTGTTTTGCAAGTATGAAATGTGTCAGCACAGAACATGATTTGAAGAATGATTGCTTTTAAGTAAATATATGTATTATCAAATAAATATAAATTTTTGATAGGCTGAAACAAAGGGTCTCCTCAGGGCTTTACAGCTGAACTACTTGTAAATGTGAGGCTTAGTGCAACCTACTTTTGACCTTGTGTTTGTTATTTAGCCGTTTTTCATAAGCAGCCCCCCATGCCTGCTCAACAACTCAAGTTTATGTTTGAAGAACCGGGAGGGGCAGAGTATCAATGTTGGTGTCTGTAATAAAGACCACCAAACTTAGGGCCGGATTATGAGTCTGGCGGTCCAAGGACCTCCAAGGGACCGCCCTCATCACTGGACATCTAACAGTGGACGGACTCGTGGTCAGCCCCAGCGGTGCTAAACTCAGCGCTGCCATGCTGTTCACAACTCCTGTTTCCGCCAGCCTTTCCATGGCAGAAACTCAGTGTTGGGGGCCCAGGGGGGCCCCTGAACTGCCCATAATGTGCCCTCCCCCCTACCAGCACCCTCAAAATGCGCACTGTCTGCTTTACAGACTGTGCACATTCCGAGGATGTTGAAGTGCTACGGTATTTGCCTCTGAGCCCTTAAGCACTTTTGCTGCCGGGCTGACCTGCAGGAGCGTCATAGTACAAGGTTCCTGCTGGTCAGCCCGGCAGGAACATCGTTATACGAATTGGAAGGGCAGAAAGTGTTTTTCCTTTCCCCGGTGTCTTTCTGCACTGGATTCCAGCTGCAGATCACAGGTGGGACCATGCTCGGGCAGCAGGAAGCACCCACTAGTCAGCAGGGATTTTCTTCTTTTGGGAGGAGCGGCCCCTTGGGCAAGGGTCGCTCACCTTTATTGGGGCACTTATTTTGTCTAATTACTGCCTACCATCCGGGGGAGGGGGCATATCAGCCATATTTTTAAGCTCATCTGCCCCCTCTAAGGGTGGCATAAAGACAACAGGGATTAATTTATGTACAAGTCAGGGAGCAGTCCCTTAAGCAAAACTTGCTCCCCATTAATGGAGGCAATATTCTGACTGCTTTAAACCCCCCAGGGGGCAGAACAGCCATATTTTCAGGCCGATATTTCTCCAAGGGGGGCAGAACACCACTAGATACCAGGGATTAAGTTATGTGCATCCCGGGAGCGGTACACCTTGGGCAAGGGACACTCCTCATTATTGGGAGAAATATTTTGGCTATTGTATGCGACCACCCACCCCACGTTTGGCTGATGATGTGTTTGAATTGGGGATTTTGCTAGCAGTGTGCGTGGTTAGCATTTGGGTGGTGGTGTGTTAAGTAGTGTTTGGCTGTGGTAAGGGTCACTCCCCTTTATGGCTGCAACTTCTTGCCTTTGCTTTGTGCCTCCGTTGGTGGCAGATCAGACATCTGAGATGCTGATCTACCCCCAAGGTCAGACTTCGTAGTCTTTAATAATGTAAATTGTTTTATTTCTCGTCATCCTTTTCATTTGTGGTCTTAATGTTTTCTTTTTATTTGTTTTATTCCAGTACAAGGCTTTTGATATTATTATTTGGCGAGGTCTCACAACCATCCCAATTAATAATCCACTTTTCTGTGAACAAATCAGGAGGAGGCCACAGGCAGATGAAGACACCTGACTCAGTCGAAGGACACAGGCAAATAAAAGCGTCTGACTTCTAAGAATAGCACAGGTGGTTAGAGGCGTGTGACTCTCTAGGATGCCAAAGGCAACCTGAGATGAGTGACTTACTAAGAGGCTGCAGTTAGCTGCAGATGCACAATGCAGTAAGAGACCACAGGCAGGTAGAGACAACTCTGCAGAAGGCCACAGGCCGCAAGGGATGTTTGACTCAGAAGGTGGCCACAAGCAGTTAGAGATGTGCGGCTCTGTAGGACACTGGTAGCTAGAGACGGTGACTTGGTAGTAGGCCATGGGCAGCTAGAGGCATGTGACTCTTAGCAAGCAGCTAGAGACGCATGACTCAGAGGCACATCTCTGTCCTTAGAGGGGCTTCTATGCTCTATTTCAATGTAGTGGTAGATCTACAGTGATGAACATTCAATTTAAGGGCTGAAGCCTAGTATCCACATCACCCAATCAGCAGACAAATCCCACGGAGGGAAAGGACCCTGCATGTATATTCTGAAGTTATCGGATGACAGAAGATTCAACAGGCTTACAGGTCTCAACTGCTCTTCTGAAGAACCTAGAGGTGACACTTCAGAATGTTCAGCATCTCAAGAATCGAGCTGTGGTGCCCTGCCCGCTACCGGAAACCACAATATAAGAAACATACACCCCTGGAGGTGATCAGAAAGACGTCACGACTTTAAAATCAGAAGCCACAGATGCTAAATCTGTGTTTTGAGATCAGATCATTGATTAATGATCTCATACATTAAGATCACTCCCAAAAACTGCTTAAATTGTTTAAATGCTCCTCTGTCGAACGAGCATTAAAGGGGAACAGAGACCCTACAACACGTTGTGGATGATACATTCTATGTGGAGGGAAAGGACTTTTGCCAGCATGAAAAAACACAGAGTAGACCTAAAAGGTTTCCAGAGTTAGGAGGGAGGCAGATTACAGCGTCAAGGTGAGATAACAGAACGTAGACACCGCTGATGCTTCTACAGTGAAGGGTACAACGGAGGTAAGAAGGCAGAATACAGACATTCTGAGACTGGTACATAGCTTCAGGGGCGGTGTTTGAGGTGCGACACCCCCAAATAAATACATTCTTGGCCTGGTAGTTGTTTCAGGCTGCCCTGAGTCGGTCTGCTGTCTGTCAGTCTTTCATTGTGGACCAAGAATAAAAGGCAAAACAGTGACCTTAGCTGTAAAACAGGAGAGACACAGAGAGACATACATCTGGTGGCCAGCTTTCGAAAAGTGAAACCAGATAACCTTGAAATCAATACCACCTTCCTTGGTTGTCCGAATTACGTGATCCTAGGCAAACATATTATTTCAGAGCCTCCCTTTAGTTTATTATCACATATGAGACCACTTTTAAATACCCGAGTTCCGGACGTGTGTTGTACATGCACCTCTTATGACTGGTTTGATAAACTACAAAGTTGCTGCCTCTAAAATAAGAATCCAAGTCACATTTAGATTTACATGACTGCTTCAGGGTTTACATGAAGGGCCTGGGGCTATTCACAAGCTGCATTTTGTGGTACTGCAATAGCAGTACAAACATGCTACAAAATGCTATTCATAAACTGCTCTTCTAAAGTACTACTGTTTTTTCTTTGTAATACTACTTTTGAAATGCAACTTGTGAAGAGTACTTCGTGATATGTTTGTAATAGCACTGTAGTACTAAAAAATACAGTTTGGCAATAGACCCCAGGCCCATCAATTTAGTGGAGACATGAAAGCTGCACTTTGAGTAAACTTACATTCTGATTTTGTGATTAATCAGAAGTAGTAAACATATCTCAAAAGTGTAAATTACTCAAAAGTGTAAGTTACCAGTGTGTTTCAGACACATACAGTGACTCGTTTACCAAAGCATTTTAAATCTGCACCTGTAGTACTATTCCTTGAATGGGTGCAAATATACTACTTTTTGGAATTCACAAACACTGGCAGTTCTAAGCGTGGAAAGCTGCGCCAGTCTGTGGTGTCCTGGCATGCCACTGGCAATCAAACAGCCACAAGGCCATGGAGGTATTGTTTGCAAATAGTGCAACCACTGGCAGTGGCTTGTGCTAGCATTCTTCCTAACCATCGTTTTTCGACCACTGTGCCACTGCAGACAGAGGCCCACCTAACGCAAATCAGTACTGACCATGTTTATCATGTAAACAGTCCACCTCGGACCCTGGTCATCTTGCCCCTTCACCCTGCACACCACTGCTTTTTTAGGTGAGAAATCTGAGATTCACACATCCCCCCCCGTATCTCACTGACTAACCTGGGGCTTGCAGAGTGAGAAGGCAGGAGAGACAGCTTCAAATATTGGATGGCATAAGACAAAACAAGGACATCAGTAGGCTTGAGGGTGAGAAGAGACATGCAGAGGCAGCTTCTAACACTGGAGCAAGAAGACAAGACACACTGTCCCATCGCCAGCAAGAATACGAGAGGCCCTTCTCTATCTCCAACAAGAATACAAGACACCCTGTCCTATCTCCAAGAAGAAGACAAGACACCCTGTTCTAGCTCCAACAAGACAAGAAAGCCTGTCCTATCTCAACAAGACAAGACCCCCTGTTCTATCTCCAAGAAGACAAGACACCCTGTCCTATCTCAACAAGGAGACAAGACAAACTGTTCTATCTCCAAGAAGACAAGACACCCTGTCCTATCTCCAAGAAGAAGACAAGAAACCCTGTCCTGCCTCAAGAAGAAGACAAGACACCCTTTCCTGTCTCAACAAGAAGACAAGACACCCTGTCCTATCAACAACAAGACGAGACACCCTGTCCTATCTCAAGAAGATGAGACACCCTGTCCTATCTCAAGAAGACGAGACACCCTGTCCTATCTCAAGAAGACGAGACACCCTGTCCTATCTCAAGAAGACGAGACACCCTGTCCTATCTCAAGAAGACGAGACACCCTGTCCTATCTCAAGAAGACAAGACACCCTATCCTGTCTCAACAAGAAGACAAGACACCCTGTCCTATCTCAAACAAGGAGACAAGACAACCTGTTCTATCTCAATAAGAAGACAAGACACCCTGTCCTATTTCCAAGAAGTCAAGACACCCTGTACTATCTCCAACAAGAAGACAAGACACCCTGTCCAATCTCAAACAAGGAGACAAGACACCCTGTCTTATCTCCAGCAAGAAGACAGGACACCCTGTCCTATCTCCAACAAGGAGACAAGACACCCTGTCCTAAATCAACAAGATGACAAGCCACCCTGTTCTATCTCCAAGAAGACAAGACACCCTGTCCTATCTCTAACAAGGAGACAAGACACCCTGTCCTATCTCAACAAGAAGACCAGACACCCTGTCCTATTTCCAAGAAGTCAAGACACCCTGACCTATCTCCCAGAAGAAAACAAGAAACCCTGTCCTATCTACCACAAGACAAACACCCTGTCCTATCTCCATCAAGAAGACGAGACACTTTGTCCTATCTCCAACAAGAAGACAAGACACCCTGTCCTATCTCCAACAAGGAGACAAGACACCCTGTCCTATCTCCAACAAGGAGACAAGACACCCTGTCCTAACTCAACAAGACGACAAGCCACCAGGTCTATCTCCAAGAAGACAAGACGCCCTGTCCTATCTCTAACAAGGAGACAAGACACCCTTTTCTATTTCTAACAAGGAGACAAGACACCCTGTCCTATTTCCAAGAAGTCAAGACACCCTGTTCCATCTCCACAAGAAGACAAGACACCCTGACCTATCTACAACAAGACGAGACACCCTGTCCTATCTCAAGGAGACGAGACACCCTGTCCTATCTCAAGGAGACGAGACACCCTGTCCTATCTCAAAAACAAGACAAGACACCATGTCCTAGCTCCAACAAGAAGAGAAGTCACCCTGTGCTATCTCAACAAGGAGCCAAGACATCCTGTTCTATCCCAGTCCTGTTTCCAACAAGGAGACAGGGAAAATAAAACTTAAGGAAAGAATCTGGAATGGTACAGAAGCTCTTATGGAAAAAGTCGAAATAAGTGAAACGCATCGGGCCTTTTCCTGGGTGGCCTCTACCTGAGTGTATGTAACTAGTGCTAAGGACCAGTCGTCACACTTCACCCACTGCACCACCGGAGGGTGCCACGAGACCATGTTAAGGCACTCCTCAATGCTGGCGCTGTGACAGGCGCTCATTAGTACAGAACATATGCTCATGACTCCAGACTCAGTAAACTGACTTGCACCCATAGTCAGAGGTGTCACCCCAAAGGCAGGGCCTCCGCGAGGGTGCGTTCTTACCAGAAACACACACCCCCTGGTAGTGCCGCAGTATGACGTCAGTTCTCCCTGTAGGTTCACAGAATCCACGGACAGGTAAAGATAGAGGGCCATGAAGAGGTGGGGGTGGATTACTGAGTAGATGACAGCTCCTGCAGAAAGCCTTCTAAGAGCAGTGCATGAAGCGGACCCTCCAGAACAGGAGGCGCTGTGCTCCACATTCTAGCCACATTCTCTGCACAAGGCAGGGGGCACTAAATTGTGAGCATAGGAGGGAGGTAACATATACCCTTTTGGACATGTAGCGCATCTCCACAGAGAACCGTATGAGCGATGATATAATCATGAACTCACTGATGGTGTCATCTGAAATGCACGAGGAAATGTCCCTCCAGTCTTGGCTGTTGACAATGTCATTGCGACCCCACCACCACCCAATTTTCTGCTGGTTGGACTCTATCCTTGACTCAGCTGCTCCTGGGCTTCGGATGGCACGGATGTGCTGGTTCTGGGCATGGGGAGGCACAGGTGCACAGCTCCTGGGCTCCGGATGGCACAGGCACATGGCTCCTGGGCACAGGGTGGCACAGGCAAGTAGCTTCTTGGCACCAGGTGGCATAGGTACCCATCTCCTGGTGTATTGTCACTGGTGTGTGTGTGTTGCGCAAACGCTTTACACATGACCTCTGGGGATAAGCCAGATTGCTCTGTGCCAAACTACAGTGGATTAGCGCAGGTTATCTTTGGTGTGTAACTTACTCACCCTGACTACAGTGGCGGATTCTGTCTGACTGAGGAGCCAACCCTAGCCAACCATAATCCCCACGTCTAACATTATTTGTATGGTATGGACGTAGAGACACATTGCCCTTTGCTGGAGTGAGAGTTTCTCTAGGCTGGTCCAGATGAAAGAGGTTCACTCGAACCAAACCCATTTCTGGCACTGGTCTGCTACGTACAAGACCTTCTGAAAAGTGTCAGACGCTTCACGGCCATAGCCCTCCTTTTGGCAAAGCTTGAAATTGCAAAACACTGGGGACTCCACCAGTGAGATATACACCTCACGCCAGCCCCTCCCTCCAGACCAAAGGACATATGGCAGCCCTTGCACGACTACCTCCTGTTGGTTTCCCCAGGGACGCAGAGACCAAGGAAGCATCAACCACACATTACACCTCCCCCTTTTACTCCTCACCACCTTGCCCAGTCAAGACTGCTCAGTTAGACCCTGCCCGCTTACACATAACACACCGGCCACAAATGCATGAGGCACAAATTTCCACCCCCCTTAGGACCGGTTATCGGGTCTTGTCCACTTTTTATGATATCAATTATGAATACTAAATAATATGTGTTATATAGGAAGAAACAAGGTTTTTTTTTTATTCCTCTCGTGTTTGCATTATCAAACATCTTCTACGATATACTGAACCCCTACCATGGATTGCTATAATTCACCCAGCAAGAGAGTGTCTCTTTGCTAAGAGTTTATTACCTACTGTGAATTCCATACTTACCAATTACTTTGCTTTTTACATACACATTTCATTTGTATATTGCCTGTTGTCATTGTATATGGTTTATGATGTACTGACATTGTGCTGCATCAATAATCTGAATGCTTGGTTAGTCTCCAATGGTCAACGTATGCCGCAAAATTAGACACAGACCCATTCCCACTCTGTTTAATGCAGACAATGTTACCCTATTATCAAGTGCCGCTAAGGGGCTAAAAAAACATATAGATGTTTTTGTCTCAGTCATAGACAACCTTCATTTATATACAAATTAATCCAAAAATGATGTGATCATTTGTGGCCCAAAATTCATCAAATCCAGGACTGTGGTTATGAAGAACATCTAAGAAGATCCACACTTTTGCCTATCTTGTTGTGATCTTCAACATCTCTGGCACCTGGCCTATTTTCTGTCATCCAAGAATTAAGTTTACTGTCTTCAGGAGGTGTATTAAATTTTTATTCACGTCACCAAAAAAGAAGACTGAGACATATGAAAGGAAATGTTTAATCAAATTACTGTAGATCCTTGAAGCATTATTAATAAGGATAGTGTGAGAGGACGGTTCTGACTATCGGGCCCGCCTTGATTTTTGCCTTTTCGATCACCTGGTTTTTGGCCTTTACTGTGAGGGAGCCTCAGTCTGGGACTCACCCACAGTAAACGTATGGTAAAATGGACTGCACATGTTTACCACTGGTGCCGCCTTATTAAGCAAAGGTTACTGTGACGCAGCAAGGGTAGGATGCCAAAGGCTGGTTACATGTGATCACGTGTGCACCTGTGTGTGCACCTGTCTGAGGGATGCCTGGGGAGGCTTCCTGGCGTTTGCAGCCTGAGAACTGCGCTTAGGAAGCCTGGTGCAGAAGGAACTTGCAGAGTGGGTAGTGACCTGGAGTAGGCCTCTTGAGATGGGAGTACACATTTGAGGGATAAGTAGCCAGTGTGCTTAGTGTCTTTTCATTGTATTTACACTCCATTAAATGTCAATGGGACAGGGTGACCTGGGGCGCAACTCCAGTTCCCGAGGGGTCCACAGACTCCAGAGTCGCACCAATGTACACTGTAATCTGCATGAAAAGAATAATGCAGTAGGTTACCAAAGCATATCTGTACAGCTTATGGGTCATCCAGGAACGTCATCTTTTTCTGACTCAGCTCAAGATAAGGGACCAGTATTGCTCTGTCCTGCTGCCCGAACAGTGCCTTGCATCTATCAGCAAACTGCCATTCCTTGCCAGGAACCCGGCCTGAGAGGTCCTGGAAGAAAAGCCAGAGAGGAGGGCTGAGGCTTTCAGAACACATGTGGCAACTAACCCCTGGACAACGCTATTTTGAGCTATCCGAGAAGACTGTGCAGGAAGGTTGGGATAGGGGCAGAGAAGTGATGTGGCACATCTGGATAGGCCAGAGGTGCAGCACTGCTGGGCACTTCCGCCCCCACTTAAAAGGTCTTGCACAGGGGAGGGGTCTCTCTCTCTCGGCTGTGCTTGCCTGCAGGACACTGGGACTGAAGACGGGAGTCGTGGACAACTGGAAGAAAGAACCCCAACTGCCTGCTGGGGCAAGGACTCTACCCCTGAATGACTTCAGACCCAGAGAGGCCCATGCCAGGTAAGCTGGCCCCCTGAAGATCAGCTAGGGGAAAGATTGGGAGCTGGCGCACGGAGAGCACAGAGCCCTGAAGAAAAGAAAGTACCCAAATGAAAGGCTGGCTCAGGGAGTCAGTGGGACTGGCTTCCTGCTGAGATGGGAACCTTCTAGGCCATTGCACTCCCCCCGACGTAGAGGGAGGAGCCCCATACCCCCATCCCAGGGCCCAGTGGACACTGGCCTGCTTGTAAAATGGGGGACGGGGGTTATAGAGTGCCATCGTACACCCCCCTTCCCGCAATGGTAAAGGGGCACCAGACCCCATCCTTGAGCCCCGTGTGGCCAAAGACAAGCCGGGGAGCGGTGTCCCACTCCCTGCGAAGATATGGATGGGTCACAGTCCAGAAACTAAGCCTGAGAGCTCCGTCACTCTCCCTGTGAATGTGGAAGAGGGGCCCCGGACCCCAAAGGAGAGAAGCCAACGGATGAGGTCCCGCCTTGCGAAGATAGCTGCCGGCTGTGGGTTGGGCTGGTGGCCGAAGTAACGCCAGGGAGCGCAGTCGTGCTCCCCTTGAAGATGGCCAAAAGGGGCCCCAAACCCTATTCCGGGGCCACGCACCGAAGTAAATCTGGATAGCGCTGCAGAGCTCCCCGTGAAGATCCTCGCAGGGGAGAGGGCACAAGACCCATCCCTGGGTCCCCAAAGCAGCAGGAAAGATGGGAGGAATGCCACCACACTCTTCTGAGTGGCCCGCTTCCTCTCGCTCCCAGTGCACGTGTTTAGTGGTAGCAGAGAGGGCAGGACCGCCGCACACATCTGCCGAAGGAGCGGGCAGACTGTAGTGAGGCTGCCAGCTCCCACAGCAGCATGTGAGCGCTGTGTGCTTGGGAAGCCAGCGAGGGCAGCTGAGTTTGGGCTCCCCGAGCTGTCCTCCAACGAGGCAGCATCATGGGGGTGTTTGGGTGGGACCAGACACCCAGAGAGAAAGAAGAGCATGGCACGAGGCCGCATAAGGAAAAATAAAAACAAAAGCGAAGTGGCTCTCCCCGGCGCAGCGGGAGAGCCGTTTATTAAATATGCACGCTCCAGAGAGAGCGCCCCATAATGCCATGTGGGGGCTGCCCACACTCGGCTCATGGTGATCCAAGGAGGATGGAGTCACCATCAAATGGAAGAAGAGGCGCAGGGGAGCTGCAGAAGCAGCACAGTCTCCCCCCAACAGTAAGTTGTGTGTCCCCACCCTAGGTTGGGCGGGACATGACAACGATAACCCCCCAAGGGTTCCAACATGTTTTTAGCAAAGTCCCGGCTGGAACTTTTGTTCTGGAGTGCTGGAGCTGCGCCATACAGGGTCAAAGATCAAGGCTGCAGTTCCTGTGGCCTTAAGTGTGATAACAACAGCATTGGTATAATGGTAGTAGACTGTTATGCTAAATGTGTTTTTTGAAACTATGTGGTCACAGGGTTGAGGTCATTAGTATGAGGTCATACGACAAGGCACTCTCTAGGGGAGAAGGATGGTATTACACAATGTTATCTCAAGAGTAATCTGAGAGTAATCATAACAGTCCAAATCATTCCAACATGCCTATGCATGTTTCTTGTTAATGTTATTTGAGTGATGAGACTGACAGCCACCAGTGATGATCAAAGTAGATGTACTTTATTGCCAGTACTAGGTGCTCTCTCTTCAAGTTACAGTCAAATGTAACTTGGGATAGAAAGTAAATGTTTTGTCATGGGAGTTGCTGGAGTATATTTTCCCTCTGGGGAGACAAGAATGATTACGCAATGTCATCCAAAAGTAATTTCATCAACTTGTGTATATTTGTGAACTGTTGCATTGTATTGAGTAGTGTGTGTGTGTAATAAATGTACTTTTACTTTATTAAAATGAAAAGCACAGACTGGATAATCATTTATTGAGTGTCATGCTTGTGTGCTCGAGAATGTTGATTACTAGCCCACACCACCTCCCTTGAGTAACCTTTGGACTGCTCTGCAACGCTACCCTATGAGAGTCAGATGCTGCAATGGGGTGATTGGTTAACAGTGTGATCGAGTGTGGACCCATTACTTGTGCAGGCCATACAACTAACGACCCACCCTCCAAAAGGCAGACAGTGGGTCAGATAAACATTTTGTGAGGCTAGGTACATGGAGAGGGAAACAGCCAAGCTTCAAAAGCCCACTCTTGTATCTCATGCTAGAGTGTAAAAATTATCTTGATATGAAACCAGAGTCAGCGTGAATGAGTAATCATGGGAGAGCTATCTTATGCCCTTTAAGGATGGGAATCACACAGCGTAACCTCTCTTTCCCCAAAGACTGTACTGGCTCTGATACAGTAAGTTGGCGTCCCTGTGAGGAATACTTCTCAGTCACTGCTGCGCCTTATTTTCTTGTGTCATCTCCACAAAGCCATGTATTGCCGCTCTCTCGTACCTTTGCTTAAAGACTGCGGTTCTACTAGATGTAGTCAGCACTTACATGTTTACAAATGTCATCTTACCCATTTGTTTGTTCTTCGTTAGGTTGTTTTTTAAAAGTTTGCTTACTTTGTGTTTCTATACTGTTTTAACTTATGATGTTTTTTCCCATTATTAGCTGTATCTTGTATGTTTTTGTTTGATTGAATGGCATCGCCAGTATCTGCCTGAAAGGGTCCAGTTTAAAGAATCTTTTCAGGGTCCCTCTGGGCTCGATGTTCCAAGCAAACTGTAGGGAGGTGAGTAAAACCTCCTGCCTACAAGGCTTGAAGTGTTTCTGTTGAATGGAGCTGTGCACCCCGCTTCCCTGATGTTTGACCTCAGTCACAGTGAGTTATGTTGGGCGTGTGAAACTGTTACTAGCTTCAATCGATAACACCACCACAGCAAGCAGAGGCCTTTTAGAAACTGACACAGTCATAGCTCTCCTGGGAATTCTGCAAGTACAGTGCCTTTAAAAATAAAGAGGTAATATCTCCTGAGTAAGTCCCCTATCTTGATAACCATGCAATTCCTGGGATGTAGAGACAATTTTCTTGCTGGATAAACTAGTAAGTAGGAAGATACGAAGGTTCTTATGTCTCATTTAGGGTTGGGAAAAAACCTTATGGTCTTTGGAAATACCCACTCTGCGTAAAATTACTGCCTTAACCTAAAACTGCTGTTTACCTATGACAGGCACATTTGTCAAAATACTTTACTATTTAAATTAAATGAAGGGAGTGGTGGGTGGTGGTGTAACTTTTAATGACCTTTTTTCTGCTTTCCCCTCTTCTCCGCCTCTACCCCATTTTTCTGAGTAATTTCTCCTGCTTTTTTGCCTCTTTTTTAACTGTTAATCCTTTTTTCCCAGCCACTGCCGCTCCAGCCTGCTGCCTGTTTTCCTGCCTTCCGCCTATCCCCGCCCACCACTTTCCAGCACCCCACCCTCCTTCCAGGACCTACTTAATGGAGGCTGCGGCGAAACCGGATAGCAGACGTGTGCAGCGTACGTCGCCAGTGCGACGAAGGCAAGCCCGTCTGCCCCCATCCCTTAGTAAATATGCCACAGTGTTCTGGGACACAATCTCTTCCCTCACCCCGGACGTCATCTTCCTCACAGAAACCTGGCAAAACTCCACCTCGGCACCAGACATCACCATCCCCGAAGGTTACAAGATGATATACTGGAAACAAAACAACAAGCTCAGAGGCGAAATTGCCATCATCTACAGTGACACCATTCGTTGCATTACATCTCCTGACGACATGACACCGGTAATGGTACGCCTCAACTTTCAGCTCCACACAGACGGGAAAAACACCATCAGAGGCACCCTTGCCTACAGACCACCAGGACCACGTCCCAGCTTCTGCAATGCCATCCCTGAACTCAACGCCCCATAAGCAATCTACTCCAAGCACTACATATTCCTGTGGGACCTCAATATCCACCTCGAAGACCCCAGTGATGACAACTCCACCGACCTCCTGGAAAGCATGAGCACCATCTGACTCAACAGCTCGTTACCGACCCTACCCACATCGCAGGACAGTCTCAACACAATTTTCAACTCCAACAACAGAGTCAGGTACATCCACACCACAGCATTCCCCTGGTCCGACCACTACAGCGTCTACTTCACCATTGCAGGACCCACCTAACACAGCACCATGCCCCCAGATCCACACGAAGAGACTACAAAATTGTATCAGAAGACCACTGGAACGACCCTCTCTGCTTCCACCTCCGAGACTCTACACACCTCCCTGAACAAGCAGCAAAGAGCTTCTCCCAGTGCATCACAGAATGCACCATTGCCAAGACAGCCAAGATCAAAGAACAAAGCAAAAAGGCAAGCTGGTTCACGGAGGAACTGAACTCCACCAAATGCAACTGCCGACAACTTGAAACGAAGTCACACATCAGCAAAAAAACAGAAGAGCGCACTGCCTTCCGGACCGCTCTCAATTGGCACCACCGACTCCTGAAAGTCAGCACAAGCCACAGCAAAGAACTCTTCAACATTGTGAAGGAGTTCACCAATCCCGCAGCCACCGAGAATGACAACACTCCCTCCCAGGAACTGTGTACAACCTCACAGACTTCTTCCATAACAATATCTTGGCCATCTACGAAAACTTTGAATGCCAACCCTCCAGCGCAGAAACCAGGATAGGAACCAGGACCCACAGGAATTAGAAGCAAATCCAGCTCACACCCACAAACACAAACCCCAAACACCTTCTCAAACACTGGGAACTCCTCACCACATAAAACACTATCTCCATCATGAACTCCGTGCACCCGGGAGCACTCACGGACCCTTGCCCCCACCACATCTTCAACCTCAAAAGCAAGACAATCGGCTCAGGAAGGTCCTGAATACCTCTATCACCGCGGCCTCCTTCCTTGAGGACTGGAAACAAGCTGAAGTGAGGCCCATCCTGAAAAAAACATCTGCCAACCCAGCTGAACTGAAGAATTACCTGCCCATCTCTCTGCTCCCGTATCCAACAAAAGTCCTAGAGCAAGCAATCAACCAGCAACTCGCCCAACACCTAGAAGACCACAACCTCCTGGACCCTTCCCAATCCAGATTTCAAGCTAACTACAGCACTAGGACAGCCATGACCGCAGCCACAGATAACACCAATGCCCTCCTGGGCTGCAGGAACACAGCAGCTCTCTTGCTGCTGGACCTCTCCGTCGTGTTTTACATCGTCTTCCACTACATCGTGATCAACAGACTCCACCACACTGGGATTCAAGGACACATTCTGAAATGGATCGTCTCTTACCTCACCAGCAGAACCCAAAGGATTTGTTTGTCTACCACCATTCACTTCAGAGCCCAAGAAGAACTTATGTGGAGTCCCCCAAGGTTTGTCCCTCAGCCTGACTCTCTTCAACACATACATCATCATCATCTCCTACGCTGACAACACATAGCTCATCCTTTCAGTGTCCAAAGAACCCTCGACCACAGAAGCTGACTTCCACAGATGCATGATGAACGTAACTGACTGGATGAAGGACAACTGTCCCAAACTCAACACTGAAAAATACGAAAGTCCTCATCTTTGTGAATAACAGCTCATTATGGAGTGATACATGGTGGCCCCCGGAGCTTGGCACCCCCCAATCCCAACAGACCACACCTGCAAACCTCAGCATCATCCTGGATTGCAAGCTATCCATGAAGAAGCAAATCGACACGATTTCATCCGCCTGGTTCCACACCCTCCGCATGCTCTGCAAGACTTTTGGGTGGCTCCCAGCAAACACAGTCATGCAGGCCCTCAAAACCAGCAGACTGGACTACGGAAATGCGCTCTACGTAGGAATCACTGCACGCCCCCTGAAGAGACTCCAGACAATACAGAACTCAGCTTCAAGACTCATACTCAGCCTCCCCAGAACACACTTCTCACCTCATTTCAAGAAACTACACTGGCTCCCGATTCAGAAGAGATGCCAGTTCAAGATGCTAACCCATGCCTGCAAGGCCCTGCACAACGAAGGACCAGCATACATCAACAAACACCTGACCTTCCACCCACGGACCAGACACCACCAATCAGCTTCCCTCTCCCTCACAGCCACCCCATGGATCCGTCAAGTCAACAGCGGGGACGCTCAGCTCTAGCACGTGACAGCCAAGGCTTAGAACAACCTCCCTACGCACCTTAGGACCGCATCGTGACTCCACCGATTCAGAAGAGAACTAAAGACCTGGATGTTCGCATGATCATACCTCCATGCAGTAGCATACAGCTCCAACACCTCGAGACCTTCATGGGTGATTTAACACGCTCTCTAAATGGTTGACTGATAATTTGAGTTGTGGTATGCTGTGCTGTATAGTAGATGGCTGCTGAGAATACATCCGAAGTGACGGAAGATGCCAGTGAAGTGGTGCTGAGGTGGCAGCAGGTAAAGGATGGACCGGCTCTGTGGTTGTGTTAAGTGGCTGGGTGCTAGCGCTGGGTGGGATTTATGTGTCAACAAGCACTGACTGTTACAAACAGTAGGAGGATTTATTTTTGTATTGAGATGTAGAATACTCCCACATAAACTACAATGGAAGCTCTCCCCATGAGGTAGAATGATGTACCAGATGACCATCAGAATGAGGTCACAGATGTTTCTCCTTTGACGCTTACTTCACATATATACATTAGTGATAAAAGGTAAAAACTTGTGTCAGCAACATGTCAAATGACTTGCCAGTACTTGAAGTGAAATGCCGAAACAGAGGAAAACGTGTTGTTCCAGAGCATCTTAAACATGATGGCATGCACGAAGAGCAGTAGATTGTATAATGCCTCTACCCCTGCAACGAGGATTAAAAAAAAAGAGATTCAGAGAAACTCTTTCATAAATGAAGTTGCACAGAAAGCAGGTGGAGATCAAGAGTCCAAACCACCAATGAGGACTCTCAGGAAGAAAGAAAAATCAGATTAAGACACATTGACTGCCAAAATGGCCTCATAGGAAGGAGGAAGAGGAACAGTAAGCCCCTCACTAGAAGCAGAATCAGGTAAAGAGAGATTGATCCACCAATGAGAACTCAAGTAGAACTCTCCACCTTAGAGGACTCTCAGGGGGCAGAATCATCTCTAGTGAGAACCCTCTACCAGTGAGGACCTGCAGCAGGCAGAAGCATCACTAGAAAAAATCCTCCACCAGCAAGGATTCTCAAAACCATCTCTAGAGAGAATCCTCCACCAGCAAGGACTTACAGAGGCATCTCCAGAGAGAATCCTCCACCAGTGAGGACTCGCAAAAGCACCTCCAGAGAGAATCCTTCACCAGCAAGGTCTCGCAGGAGGCAGAAGCATCTCTAGAGAGAATCCTCCACCAGCGAGGACTTGCAGGATGCAGAAGCATCTCTAGACAGAATCCTCCACCAGCGAGGACTCGCGGGAGGCAAAAGCATTGCTAGAGAGAATCGTCCACAGTCGACAACCTGTGAGGCCCCGCAGGACGTAGAACCATCTCTAGAGAGAACCCTCCACCAGCAAGGAATAGCAGGAGGCAGAAGCATCTCTGGAGGGAACCCTCTACCAGTGAGGAACCACAGGAGACAGAAGCATCTCTAGAGAGAATCCTCCACCAGCGAGGACTTGCAGGAGGTAAAAGCATCTTTGGAGAGAACCCTCAACTGGCGAGAACTTGCCGGAGGTAGACATATCTCTACAGAACCCTTCACCGGCAAGGACTTGCAGGAGGCAGAAACATCTCTAAACAATCCTCCACCAGCTAGGACTTGCAGGAGGTAGAAGATTCCCTAGAGAGAATCCTCCACCAGCGAGCATTTGCAGGAAGTAGAAACAGACCTGGTGCAGCTCTGCACCAAAGATGACTTGCAGTAAGTGTAAGTGGATCCATAAGAGTTCTATTTCAATGAGGGTCACATCAAGTAAAAGATACAGAGAGGCTGGACAGCTCGACTACTGAGGATGAAGGGAGTTCGAAGCAGATCCAGAGAAACTGCTTCATTAATGAGAACTCACAGGAAGTAGAATAAGATCCTGAGAGACAGCTTTACCAATGAGGATGAAAGGAGGTAGAAAAAGATCTGAAAATTGCTTCACCAATGAAGACTCACAGAAAATAGAAGCAGATAAAAAGAGACTGCTGCACTAATGAGAACTCGGAGGCCGCAGAAGTAGATTCAGGCTGCTCCACTAATGAAGCGGACAGGGTCCAAATCCAGAGGGCCCAATTCACCTTAGGGGACTCGCAGGTAGTGAAAGTAGATTCATAGAGACGCCTGTACCAACGAGGGCACCCAGGAACTAGAAGATCTAGAGAAACTGCTCCACCAACAAGGACCGACATGGGGTACAAGATGCAGAGCCACTACACCACCACTCAGGATAACCAAATGTAGAAGCAGAACTAGAGAGACTGCTCCACCAGTGAGGACATGCAGGAAGCTGACCCACAGAAACTGCTCCACCGCCAAGGATTCACAGGCAGTAGAAACAGAAACAGAGATGTTGCTCCACCAACAAGGACTTACAGGAAGAAAAAAAACACATCCAAAGAGACTGCTCCATCGATGAGAAATTGCTAGAAGCAGATGCAGAGAAGATGGTCAACCAATGAGGAAGATAGGAAGTACACGCAGAGCTAAAGAGACTGCTCCATTAATAAGAACTTGCAGGAAGCAGCACCATATCCAGATGAATGGCCCATTAATGAGCGCACACAGAACACAGAAGTACATTCAGAGGGACTGCTCCATCACTTAGGATCACAAGAGTTAGAAGCAGATCCAGAGAGGCTAATTTACAATCAAGAACACACACTGAAAGAAGCAGACTCAATCCAGACAGACTGCTCCACCACTGAGGATCACAGGAAGAAGATACAGATCCAGAGAGACTGCTCCATTAACGAGGACTTGCAGGAAGCACAAGCAGATCCGGAAAGACTGCTCCACCACTTAGGACTGGCGGCAGTGGAGGAAGTTACAAAGAGATTGCTCTTGGCTCAAGGCCAAGCAGAAAGGTAGAAGCAAATCCAGAGAGACTGCTCCACCTATGAGGACTTTCAGGAAGCAGGAGCAGACCCATAGAGACTGCTACATGAACCAGGACCCACAGTAATTAGAAGCACATCCAGACAGCCTGCTGCACCAGGCAGGATCACAAGAAGTGGAAGCAGATTCAGAGACAGCTTTATCAATGAGGACTTGCAGGAACAGAAGCAAATGCAGAAAGTCTGCTCCATCAACAAGGACCTGAAGGCAGCAGAATCAGATCCAGAGAAACTACTACACCACTGAGGATCACAGGCAGTAGGAGCTGTTTCAGAGAGACCATTATACAAACAAGGATCTGCAGGGAGCAGAAGCATATCCAGAGGTACTGTTTCACCACTGAGGATTACAGGAGGTACAAGCAGCTCCACAGAGGCGGCTCCACCTACAAAGTCTCACTAGAAGAAGCAGCTCCAGAGAGATTGCTCAGTCAATGAGGAATTGCAGAAAATAGGAGCAGATCCAGAGAGACTGCACCACTGACAAGGACTCATAAGAAAAAGCAGCTCCGGAGAGATGGCCAAAGACTGCTCCACCACTGAGGATCAGACAAGGTACAGGGAGTCTGCGCTACCAAAGAGCTAACAGGCAGCTGGAGCAATTCCAAAGGCACTGATCCACCAATGAGAACGCTTAGGATGTAAATGTAGTTTGACTCAAAGGAGGAAGAAAGTAGTACCAGTAGCCTGATTCCACTGAGCACTCAGAGGAGGTCTAAACAGATTCACAGGGGCTGCTCCGCTAACAGGGACTCACAGGAGAAAAAAGCAGGTCTAGGGAGATTGCTCCCCAACAATGATTTGAAGGAAGGAGAAGTTGTTTAATGAGTCCGGACACTCGTTGCTCTTGCTTCCCTGTGTTTCACTCCCTATCCTTAGGAGATCTGTTGTACAATGGAAACTGGAGGGAGACAGCAGCAGGGCCATACTGCAAAATCACACAGCAAAGACCGTTCCTGTTTAACAATAAACATATACGGGTGTACGCACATCTCACATAACATCTATCAACAAGACAACAAGAAAAAGGTACAAGATATACCAACTAAGATACGCCAAGTTCTTATGCTCTGTTAAATCATGAATGTATGGAAATGCCACCAAAATGCAGTCAGGATAGGTAACAATGTAAATATGATATAAATATTTGACTTATATGCACTGGACTGTTCTGAATTCTGAACTTTTCACAAGGGATGTTCCCTTCTGCTTTCTACCCCATGCCCACCAACTACATAAACCTCGACCTGAGATTCACCCAACACTGTGCTTCAGAGATTCAGAGCTAATATAAATTACAGGAATGGCACCTACCATTTCTTGGATTTCAGCTTCGGAGGTGGATTCCGGGGAATAAGGAACAGGGCTCTCATTGGATGCATGTCGCACAGAGCTGTGGAGGAAAATTAACAACCAGCATTGGCAAAAACAGTATCCTTGGGACCCAAAATGTGAATAACTCATTGTCAAGTCAGGCATCCAAAGCCAAAACCAACCCACTATCCAAAATCAACATTGACAATTTAGATATCTCAAATCAACATTGACTAACCAGCTATGCCAAGTAAACATTCTACAGTCAGATTTAGCAGGACAACATCATTCAGTTTTTTATTGCAAGTCAACATCGACCCACACCAATACGTTCAACCCACTACACCCTGTGGTTTGCAAGGGTAGAAAGCAAATATGTTAAATTAGATTGTGAGTACTGAGCACACAAGGTTGAGTGGCAAAGGAACTGAATTTGCAGCACATCAACCCAGTGCCAACGTATGTACAGGGGCTTGGGGCAAGGCATTTTGGGGGACACTATTATTGAACATATTTAGCTTCTTCAAGCTCTCGTGATACCAAATTATAAGGAACTATATATATTAAAATGTGAGAAATGGGGACACACAAAACCAGTAGAAAGCTTATGTTACCTGGCTTCCACCCGCCAAATAGTACCAAGAATGTCTTAACAGGCACTGATGGAAAGCCATTTTTTTTTGCAATTCCCCCTAGATTATTTTTACCTTACCTTGACATTTTACGTGAAATTCAAGGTCTAACTAGACTTTTCCTCCCATCACAATAAAGAGCCAGTAAACACGACTTGCTAGATGTTTAGTAGATAATATTAAAATAATATTTGTGCACTTCGCACTTGAAACTAAAACTTTAATTAAAAGACAAGTGTAATCACAAATAAACTCCACATCACATGTGGCAGTCTTACTTCATTAGTGAAAATCAAAGCACGTAAGAAATCTGATCATTTACTCAGTCTTTCTCTTCCCCTGCAATGTCCTTTCTCTGTGTATACGTACACCTCTCTGGCTAGACAGTAGCTGCCGACTAGAGATAGAGATAGGGAGAAGGAAATGTAGAGAAGAGTGTGGGGTACACTGAAGGCAGAGGCAGAGAGAGCAGCAATGTAGCATGAGACGTGAGGTAGAGAACGGTATATGTAGACATATATAAAGGGGCGGTATTAAGATATTAAGAGATACAAGGTAAAGATAGGTTGGTGAAGTAGAGAATTTAAACAGTAAAGCACAGTGGAGAGCGGTAAAGGGGTTAGATATATAAAGCTGAGGGACAGGTGAGTGTAAAGATTGAATTGCGAGTGAGGGTCATTAAATGGGGGCGAAATACTAGGGTCATGAGATGAAACAGGGGAGTGAGGTAGAGAGACAGGGATGAGGTAGAGAGTGGGAGTTGAATGGTAAAGATCTACAGATAAGCAGAGAGAGGTAGAGAGCGGAGTGAGGTTTTGAAAGCTGGGCGCACAGTAGTGTTATGAAAGAGGTGTGGTACACAGGTGCAGTAGAATGCAGAGATAGAGACGTGTATATATATATATATATATATATATATATATACACACACAGAGCTGCAGAGAGATGAAAAGAGATGGGTGAGGTGAAGGGAGGCATGAGAGCAAAAGGTGAAGCAGAGAAAGAATTAGAGGGAGGTAGGGAGAGGTGACGGAGAGGCTGTCAGGGGATACACTTTCACAGAAAGTGAGTTTGAGAGATGGGAAGGAATCTAATGACTAGTAAGAAAAAGATGGGAAGAAACAAGATAGGGTCATACAGAGAGAGGTCAAAGTGGAGTACAAAAAAGTGCTGCAGAAAGGTTTGAGAAATGGGTGCAAGGACAACAAAGTAGAGGGATGTAGTCATGTATAGAGGCAGAGAGTGCAAAATAAGTGGGATAGACGATGTGTGGTCGGTACCCTGGTCTGGTATAGGAGACAGAGAGGTAGAAGACGACAGAGAAGGGTTGAGAAAGAGAATGAGACCGAGGGGAGAGAGAGAGACTTTTACTGTCCTGATCACTTTAATAGGGGACCCTTTGGAAGGTGGGGGACATGAGTGATTGCCTCCCTTGCCCATGCCTTAACTCTGCTTTGCATCGATCACTCAAGATTGTTTTTCTACTTATAGAATCCAAAACATGGTGCACTTACCAACGATTCTCACTAGCTCATAACCCACCCCAGGATCATTTAAATGTATCATCTTCATTTAAGACATCCTATGGAGGATGCTTCCCAGACAAACAGCTGCCTCAAGTAAACCTTATCCTCACACCAGTAATGTATCACGTCTTGTGCTTTCTCTTTCTAATTCCAGTTTTGCTAACATTATCCTTGTATTCTATTTTCCCTCACACTCCAGACTCTGTAGGTTCGTGTGAGATGCCTATCAAGTCATCTTTTATATTTCACGTCTTCCAGCATCATTTAGTTTCACTTTTCTTAATATAAAGTCAGAGCTAACGATACCCAGGTACAAAGCAAAGTGAAATTAAAATGCAGGATCAGAGGAACATCTCATGACTCCTGTGGGACAACTTAAGAGCTCCGACACACACATAAATGTCTTTTCAGTCCCGTGGGTCCCTAGTGGCTTGCATCAATTTGTTAAAATAAGAAACAGGCCATCACCTTGAAACCAAATACTCATTAGTTCAGAGTTCTACAGGCTATAACAAAAAGCTGAGAGACAAGATGAGAAACAGAAGAGCTGCTTCATGTGGGGCTGGGAAAAACTTACGTGGAGCTCCCTCTGCCATCTCAATGGCTGTGATTCCCAGAGACCAGATGTCGCTCTGTAGGAGGAAAGGAGAGCATGTTTAGCACAAAAGCCCAGACTGACGAGCACACAGTTCCATTATTTGACAATACAGGAGGTTGTGTGTTCTCAGCGACTGGTTTCTAACTGATGGAACCTCAAGCTCCTTTCCAGACAGCAAAACATTCTGTGAGCTATATCTCTGCTACCAGGGACATAGTGCTCTGCCTCCAGTGCACTATATCTCTTACATTCAGAGAGGTTAGATATATGTGTTCAAGGATCCACTATCACTGCATTCTGTGACCTTCATTTTGCATTTATTTAGTTACCTTCCTGTGTTTGGTAAACTATCCCTGCAGCTGGTGAGCTAACTCTGCCTCTGGGGAGCTATGTTCACTCAGCATCTGGTGAGCTATTTTCACTCAGCATCTGGTGAGCTATTTTCACTCAGCATCTGGTGAGCTATTTTCACTCAGCATCTGGTGAGCTATCTTCCCTCAGCATCTGGTGAGCTATCTTCCCTCAGCATCTGATGAGCTATCTTCATTTATTCTCACTCAGTATCTGGTGAGCTATCTTCACTCAGCATCTGGTGAGCTATCTCGGCCCAGAATCTGGTGAGCTATGTCTGCTTTATCTCCACTCAGCACCTGGTGAGGCATCTGCGCTCAGCATCTGGTCAGCTATTGCCGCTCAGCATCTGGTCAGCTATCTCTGTTTAATCTCCGCTCAGCATCTGGGGAGCTATCTCTGCTCAGCATCTGGTGAGCTACCTCCGCTCAGCATCTGGGGAGCTACCTCCGCTCAGCATCTGGGGAGCTACCTCCGCTCAGCATCTGGGGAGCTACCTCAGATCAGCATCTGGGGAGCTACCTCCGCTCAGCATTTGGGGAGCTACCTCCGCTCAGCATCTGGGGAGCTACCTCCGCTCAGCATCTGGGGAGCTACCTCCGCTCAGCATCTGGGGAGCTACCTCCGCTCAGCATCTGGGGAGCTACCTCTGCTCAGCATCTGGGGAGCTATCTCCGCTCAGCATCTGGGGAGCTATCTCTGCTTACTCTCCACTCAGCATCTGGGGAGCTATCTCTGCTCAGCATCTGGTGAGTCATCTCCACTTTTTGTTGGCTTTCGACTCTTGGCGCCTTACTACTGCTAATCAGTGCTAAAGTGCATGTGCTCCCTCCCCTAAACCTTGGTATAATTGGCTCACACCTGTTTGGAGTATTTAATTTTAACTGCAAAGTCCTTGTAAAGTGGTATACCATACACCCAGGGCCTGTAAATTAAATGCTGCTAGTGGGCTGCAGCACTGATTGTGCCACCCACAGAAGTAGCCTTCCAAACAGGGTCTGCATGCACAGTTTACTGCCACACTGACTTGGCAGGTCAAACTACTTGCCAAGGCCTAAAACTCCTATTTTCTACACCTGGGTCACCCCTAAGGTAGGCCCTAGATAGCTCTATGGGCAGGGTGCTGTGTATGTAAAAAGAAGGACATATATTTTTATGTGTTACATGTCCTAATAGTGGCAAACATCCTATTTCGTTTTTCACTGCTGTGAGTGCTGTTCCTCTCATATATTTGCATTGGGAATTCCCTTATATATGTCTAAGTGGCAATTGCTGATCCTTGGGGAGTAGCGTGGGCATGTTTGGAATGGTAGTGAGGATTCCTGCTTACTGGTCTAGGTGGATTTTACATTACTATTTTAGAAATGCCACTTTTAGAAAGTGGGCATTTCTATGTGCTTATAATGCTGGTGCTTTGCAGCCTGACTCCAATCCACATCTACAGCAGGGTGACAGCTCCACTTTGTGCATACTCCCCAGACAGCCATCCATCAGGGAGGGGGTAGGTGTGGCAGGGCTACATCTGCATTCATCTGGGTTGGAAGGGAGGCAGAGTACATTTTACACATGTATAAGCTATGTCCTGTCCTCACACAAAGGGTTTGGTTACCCCCTATTGATGTCTGGAGCCACAGTAGGGGAGAAGGGAAATTCTTGGAACTGGTCAGATCTGGCTCAAACCTTTTCTCACCTTCTAGAAGCAGGGCATCTGAAGTATAAGTACAGGAGCTCTTGCCCCCATGTTTTTTAGAGCACTTTTGGAACTTAGACTGAACCTCTGCTGGAAGGACTGCTGGATTGCACTAAGGACTCATCTGGACTGCTCTTATGTGATTGCCCTTTTTCCTGCTGCTGCTGGGTGGGATAAAGGACTCCCTGGAATGCTTTTCTGCTTGTTGCCTTGCTGCCAGCTGCTCCTTGACTGTGAGGTCACAAGGCACTATTGGCCTGCCAGAAGGAACCGCCATTATTTGTCCTGATGTGCTGGCCTGCCTGCGCCTTGGTGCCACCAAGTGTTCTCTTGGGATTGGACTGCCCAGGCAAGGCATGGAACTCTGAGTCTGCCCAAACTAGAGCCATGCTCTTTCATTATTTAAATAAAGTATGGGGTGAGCACCTATTCGGAGCTTAGTGAGTGATTAATTTTTATTTACTTCTTCCCAATCGTATTATCCAGCGCCTGTTCTGCGCTCTGCAAGGTCTCCAGTGAGGGCAGAGTGCTCTAGACCTCTTCTACGTTGCTGGGGTGGGGGGGTCCTGAAGACGCTGGGGGGCTGCTACCTGGCTTTTGCAGCATAGTGTGACAGTGCTTCTATCGGCTACTACAGAGCGTGAGGCAGGCGCTCTCTGTTCCACCAGGAGAGCGGTGTGTGTGGCTTCCAGTATGCCCCTTCCCTCCAGAGGGCAGGCCACAACGTACAACCCAGGGAGAGGAGTGCTGTCCTGAAACACCCTAACCTGCCAACAAGTGACATTGCCAACAGTCCAAATCCACCTGCGGGGCCCTCAATGCCAGTGAAGCTGTAACGTTGAGCAGAGATGCGCACTGAAGGCAAAAAGGCAGCCTTCTCTCCCAGCAATAGCCCGCGGGTGAATCACACTGACCAGTAGCTCATTAGGTACTGCCGGGTACCTACAAGGAAGAACCTGCTGTCCCCGCTCCTACATGGGCAGCCTTCTTGCTTTATTGAGGGAGCGGGGGACCCATTGGACTTTTCTACATCCGAGGTCCTCCCCCTGCGCACCCTGCCCCCAAATCCCACCCCCGTCGGGAGCACAACTTGGGGGCACTAGTTACAGTACAGTACGAAACCCTTGACAGAGGCAGCCCTCTTCCCCCAGCTCCACTGGATAACGAAGTCCCTGCCATTATCGCAAATTGTGTAGTAGCCTCAACAGTACCACGGTGGCCTACAGGTTGTAGCGGCAAGTTCAAAAGGAGATCTTTGGCTAACACCGTATAACCTCTAACAGAAGCGCCGACACTCTGTGACTCTGGTATCCACACACACAGGTGGTTCATCCTTTATGTTAATCATTTAATGTGATTTACATCTGCTTTGTCTGCCAGGCGCTTACGGTCTTACGGTGATGTATGTGTTATGCCTCCCAACAAGATCACGTTAGTTGCCCTATTATGATGCCTCATGTTTTCATAGGATGTTCTGCTACATTTCATGCCCTAATGTTGTAATGTACATCGTTTTGGCATGCATTGCTAGGACAACAGGCCTGTCATAATGCCTGCATAATCTGCACAGTAACGTCTTCCGTGTTGTTTGGCAACCTAACAGTAATTTCCTTTTTACTCTCATGGTTATGTATATGACAATTGCCCAGTGACAAAGTAATCACTGAGTTATCTCAATTTGCTCTACGTTTGATGCACAATGTACACTATAGTCACTTTTGTGCAGTATTTATTGTGTTGTCGGAGTGTGTGGGTGTTGTGCAAACACTTTACACATGAACTCTGAGGATAAGCCTGACTGCTTCGTGCCAAGCTACCACGGGGTGAGCACAGGGTATCTTTAGTGTGTAACTTACTTGCCCTGGCAGTGTGGATTCTGCCTGGCTGAGGTGCATACTCTAGCCAACCAGAAACCCCATTTCTAACATGAGATATCTCCGCTCAGCATCTAGTGAGCTACTGCTGCTTATTCTCCACTCAGGATCTGGTGAGCTATGTCTGCATCTGGTAAGCTATCTCCGCGTCTGGAGAGCTTTTGCTGCTTCTGGTAAGCTAACAGCTGTGCATTCAGTGAGCTACCTCTATTTGTTCAGTACGCTAGGTTTCTACATTCTGTGAGTAAATATCTCTGTATATGGGGAATTATGCCCTGATTTAGGGTTTGGGGCACAAGTAAAGGCTGAAAGGGTGACGGAGGGCTTTCAATCCACCTCCTGTCTTTATTCTATCCACTAAATTTAGTGATGTCCTCTTGCCATCTCTATAAATTGGCAGGAAACAGCGTTATGGTGGCTTCTGTCAACGTAGGAAACGTTGGATGGACGGTAACAACCACCATGACGATCAGCTGGCCAATTCAAACTTTTCAGAGCCTTTTTTTTTTTTTTTTCCCCAAAACAATCTCCTAAAGTCATTTTGTTTTTACTATCCACCACCACGATACTCCTGGTGGAAACTGGGACCTCCAACTATAAATAGGGCAGACATTCAGATGACTCATCTCCCTTGAGCTGTCAGAGGAAGGTTTACATTCAAAGAGTAAATTTTACTACGTCTGCATTTACCTGGCAGTATGCCCACCGCTAAATCCACCAAACTTCGAACTCTGTTGCAGCCCTCCACCAAACTGTTAACCAGCCCATGACAAGTAAAGCCAGCTTGCCCCCTCACTCCATATCATCCAACACATTGGGTTTCCAGAGGTCCCATGGCTAACCCTGAAGCTTTATCGCACCTTGGTAAGGATGCTTTCACTGATGCAGCTGGACTGATTCATCTCATGCGCATGACTGCCAAAAGAAATTGTGGGGAGCAGAAGCCCTATTTTAGGTACCCTACACCATCCTTGTAATGGAAGTGAGGGACAATTGGTGAAATCTATCTTTTAACTGAGTGAAGGTTGAGCAACAAGCCGTCCAATTGGGCAAATGATCAAAGATGTACAAGCATGCTGACAATATTTGCTCATGCAGTTCTCAGACTATTCTGTTCTATGCATTATAGTTCATAGCACTACATCATCTCCGGTTTGTCAAACACAGATTATGAGCGGCTTCAATCCAGTGTGATTCAAACATGTTTTGTACAAGCAGCTTGAAATGACTGCTCGAGTTTCCATTAGAACCTTAAGCAAACCTTCACAATGATTAATAAGCTATGGGTTTGGGCCACGGCAGCTCTAGCAAACATATAATGGAAGTATCTGACAATTCCAATACGAATTGATGTTGGCGACAATGTAATATTGAAAACTATTTATTTAGTATTAGGAAGCTTTGTAAAGTGCAACCCATCTCCTTCAGATCAATTGACACGGGTCTTTAGACTAGAACATTTTGGAGGGATTTATAGTCCTGGTAGACAGGTGATTAACCATGTATGAAATCCTTTGATTGTGACCCTTTTCTGTGTTGAGTTCAGTAAAGGGCATGTCTAAATAGTTTGGTTTTCCAAATTTTCGAACAGCATGCTGCTGGTTTGAATTTCAAATTAAGGCCAACAGTATTTTAGGTTCTAAGTCCTTTAAGACCCAGTGGCTTTCCTCCATGTTTAATTCTCTACAAAGATAAATGGATGATTCGATGGGCAGCCACGGAGTAAACAGCTCTTACGGGGGTAAAGGGACGGCCATTTTTTCTTTCGGTAAAACATGACTTTGAAGAGTACGTCTATGATGGTGGACAATCCATGCACTACATTCGGGCATCAACAGGCGGTGGAGAGCTCTAAGGGTGGGCTTGAGGTGGTCCTGCTTACAAAGATCAAGGCCAAAATAGGTAACCTAGTTCTAAGTTTTTTGAAGTCCAAGTTTTTTAGGAGGCCAGAGAAGATGGTATTACAGCAGTCGAAGCATGCCAGAATGAGTGCTCTAGTTTGCCGACTCTATGATCAGCATGAAGGAGTGGGTAGTTTTTAAAAAGGTGTTATAGCAGGCATGTTTTATCTTGTGTCACATTGCTATCAAGAGAAATGAGACAGGTCGGTATGGAAAAGAATCCCCAGGTACCTTACTTTGACAAGTTAGAAAGTTGAAAGGGAATGAATCATATTTTGTGTCTCCAGTTATAGGATCTTGTTCCTGGCATTGTTAATTTGAGGAATCTCTCCTTCATCCATAGGAACATGTTGTGTTGACCCAAATGTGGGTTCCATGTCTTCAACATTCATGTGAAAGACCATCTGGTGCTGTTTGCGTAGGTAAACCAGAGGGTGTATACAGACATCTAAGAATACACGAGCAGTATGCCCCTTGATAGTTGCTGCAGGAAACTGTGTGCTGACAATTGAGTTATCCAATCTAGACTTCATGGCTGCAACTCCTGAAAAAGAATGGACACATTGCAGTGTAGATCCAGCAGTTCCTGTCCATTCTGAGAAGGATTGCATGGTATACACTCTTGAAATGAGCAGAAAGATCAAGGAGTTTAAGGGCAGAGTTGAGATCCCCACACAGGGAGCACAGCGATTCTTCTCTCGTATTCACCAGTGCAGTCTCTGTGCCCATGAGCTTGGGAATCCTGACGGTTAGTGTAGAGGAGGTCGTTCAGATGGACTCGAGGCTACAACTCAACTGACCCCTTTGTGCAGGGACCTCACTCCAAGTCTCAGTACAGAAAAACACCCACTTTTCAACTAAGTTGAGAAAGCAGATTTTGTTTGGGATGTAAATGATTTCCCTGTTATTGAACTTGTGGGATTTGTGCTCTACCTATTAGAGTAGTCGGACCCTCTAAACAAAGTGATGCAGGACTGACTGAAGTGGACGTCCTCAGGAAACCCAGAGCTGATGGCTGTTTTCACATCAGGTAGGTTATGAAATTGTTCAACCTTTTCAGCCTCAGAAGTAGCCAACTTCGTCCTTGTCTGAGCATCACCAACTCCTCCTGTATGTATGCATGCAATATTTCTAAAGCTATAGCACAAACCTAGTCTCCAAGGCAGTGGAGCACTGTTGAGGGTCAAAGGCAAATACACAGTCAATAAGTGACATACTTGGTAGTTGATTTGTGTGCATTGTGACATAGCGTTCTTTAAATTGGCGAGTCTTCAAGTCTCTTCAGAGCTGGAGCAGCGCTGGGCCGGCCCTCATGGATACATATATGTTGTTCAAGATCCTGGGTGCATAGATGGAAAAAGAGAAAGTGACTCAGCATTTGGTGAAAGTTGGGGTTTGAAGCCGTCAAGGCACATCAGACCCAACCTATTCAACCGCAGACTCTCTTTCCACCAGTCAACCGGGGAACTTCGAGCAACTACTTTATCCCTCACGCATGTCTCGAGAGTCTGATGCAGCTGCAGCTGAGGGCGCTCCTTCTCCTACCTCGCTGCCAAGACTTGGCACGACAGTCTCCCCCCCAACCTTTGCACCTCACACCCCCTCTTCGACTTCAGGAAAAAGCTTAAGACATGGCTTTTTGAGGAGTATCTCCAACGCACAGCGACAACCCTGATAAGCTGCGCTTTACAAATACTATGTTTGATTGATTGACCATTGAATAAGGAGGCTGTGCAAAGTACCTTGTGTGTGCAGAGAGGAAGAAGAGGTCTGTGCCTTAGAATTAGATCTGTTGCCACAACTGAACATCAGAAGAGTATAGTCTCAAGGAAGCAGCAGAGGAGGACGAACAAATAGCAAGTGCTTCAAGAAATAATAACCTGAAAATAACTCTTTTACAGATATCCTTCGTTTTTAAGGGGCACGATTTCACTGCCCAATATCATTTGTGGAGAGTCCCGTAAAATTAAGTACTCAGGTTATTTCCCAGGAGGGCGCTTGCGATTTTGAGTTCTCATCGCTAAAGCTCATGTCATGTAATGTTGCCGGCATTCGCAATAACCTGGATGATGATGGGGGGCGGGAGGGTGAGTTAATTGACAGATTTAAATTTTGTTTGTTTCAGGAAACTTGGGCCACCACAAATGTCTATAGACGGAGGTACTGTTCATTTTGTAAGGAAGCTATACCGTCTCCAGCTGGAAGAGCAGCGGGGGCCTTATTACGTGGATAAGAATCTCCGAAATGGGAAATGCAAAATAAATTTACATGGACTCGCCCAATATATTGGCAATATCAATCCAGCCCAACCAAGGTTCATCTGCATTGTGTATTAATGTTTACAATAGACCTGATCTCCCCAACCACTTATCTAAAATGATCCAGATATTGAACTCTTTGGTGTCGGATCACTTTTCGACGCATTATATTATTATAGCTGGTGATTTTAATGTGTCACTCGAGTCTAACTCAGCCTTCTCTGAGACCACTCAATATGAAGACTTAATATGGAATATCACCCCATATTCAACTCAGATGAAACATCCTAAAACCACTAACAGGACCCTCCAGATAATCGATCTTATGATAACGCATGGTCTTAACCCAGGGAATAGGCCTTTTCCATCAGACAAGCCAGCGAAACCTACTTTTTTTAGAGGGTCATATAGTAGTATATTCGATCTTGTTCTTCTTGATGTTAGAATACCTCATCAATGACATTAAGGTGGGTGACTCGTATAATAGTGATCATGCTCCCCGTTTGGTAACTTATGACAGGCAGCTTCTTAATAGACAGACGTTCACAGCAATTATGATGCTCCTGATGCTATAGAGGTGTCCTCTAACAAGCGGGCTGTGAAATGGGAGTCCTTTAGAAATTCTCATATTATGGTGGAAAATGCGTGCTCTAGTAGCAACCCACCAGTTATCTGATGATCCTTCCTTACATCCCTCGAATGAGGTTATGACATTGCACACAGAACTTTTCTCGGCCGTCAGAGAGCTATTCTTTAAAACCACCAGGGATAATACAGTAAACATTCAGGAGCAAACCCCCATCAGAGGTGGTTTGGCAAGGACTGTAGAGAGGCCAAGCACACGCTCATGAAAGCAATAAGATCAAGAGACAGAGGCAAGATATCTTGCGCAAGGCGCAACTATACATCTGTACTTAAGTCTAGTAAAAACCATTGGGAAGAGTTGTCATGGCATGATTTAGTACTGGCAGCCAAGGATTCAGATCCCAAGCGTTTCTGGTCCCTGGTGGCCAGAAGTTGTCGTAATGAGAATCTTAGACCCGTTTGTCACATCTCGCAGGAAATCTGGTCTACCTATTTCACTGAGTTGTACAGTTTAGAGCCTTTCGCCCTTACCGTAACTGACAGTAAACCCTCCCACGCCTTTTCCTCCACAGCCAGCTTGACTCCTTTCAGCTTGAAGGAAACCGAGAACGCGTCAGGGCTCAAAAATCAGGGAAAGCATCTGGGTTGGATGGTATTCCTTCAGACATGTTTAAATAAGATGTGAATTACTGGGGTCCCTACATTAACAGGGTATCAAATGCTGTTCTGACCAGTGGAATTTACCCCTGGACATCGAAGGGAGCAATTATTGTTCCTATACATAAAAAAGGGGAGAAGGGTGTTCCGGGGGAAATGTAGACCAATTAGTATACTGGACACTTTGCAAAAGATTTACTGCTATCAGGTATTGGGTAGGCTCAAAGAGTGGATCGAAGCAAACTAAGCCCTTAGTCATTTGCAGGCCGGCTTTAAGCAAAAAATAAGCACAGTTGACCAGGTCCTTCGTTTCCTCACTATCAAATGGAAGATGGTGGATGTGCACACAGGGAAGCTTTTTGTTGCGTTTGTATATCTCAAATCTGCCTTCAACCTTGTTCCATGCTGCAAATTGTGGGAAGTTATGAGCAGGGCTGAAGTAAAGGGCCCCATATTAAACTTATTCAAAGACCTCTACTCTGAGAGTGATGCTAGAATTCTTTGGGGGACTAATGGGGAGCTAACGACTGAGATTCCAACATACAGAGGGGTGAGACAAGGATGCGTCTGGCCCCCAACCTCTTTCTCTTGTTTATAAATGTGTGCATTTCTTATCTTCTGGACTGTGATAATGATGCTCCTAGAATGGGTGGAGTAAAGACCCCTTGTTTGTTATTTGCAGACGATATTCTATTGCTATCTCAAACTGCTTCTGGGCTCTCTAATTTGCTCATTAAGTTCATGGGCTTCTGCAAAGACCATGGATTGGAAATCAACGCAGCCAAAACATAGTACATGGTTTTTGGGGACACAAAGCACAAAATGAGGAAACCTACACTCCTGGAGGGTGTATTGCTAGAAAGAGTCATTGCCTTTGATTACTCAGGAATTAAATTGGAGGATTCACAAAAATGGCAGGCTCAACTTTCAAAGTCGCTTATGAGTCTAAAACAAACGTCAGGGGGTATCTTGAGGTACGCTGCCAGGTCTGCCAGGTTTGCAATCATCCCTGCCATGGAAATATATAAGGCCCAAGCTAGAGGGGGAACTTTATACAGTGCTGAGTTATGGGGCTATTGCAACCTGGAGGACCTAGAAAGAGCCGAAAACTCTTTTGTAAAATCACTCTTAAAAGTGCCCAGAAGTACCCCCTCATTGCAGATTCAGATGGACCTAAATCTCCATTCCGTAGCACATATTGCGGCCTTAAGACCGTTACTATATTGGATCCGGATCTGGTCAGTGGAAACTTATAGTCCGTATAGAGTTTGGTTGAGTGATCTGTTAAGCATGCATGCTATAAAAAAAGTCAGGTGGCTTAAATATGTCAAAGGATCCTTCGCTGAACTTGGGTTGGGAGAGTACTGGTCACACCCTTCCTCTTTGCCAAAAAATGCTAGTCAGGTCATGAAGGATGTGTACTGGTTGAATGTACAAGTAGACAAATTGGCTAAAATACCATCGACTAGTATGACTAATAGTTTTTTATTGTCAAAATGCCATTATGAGTTTGAACATTACATGGATGTGATTTTATCTCCACCAGCACGAGCACTTTACATTAGACTTAGAATAGGGGTTCTCCCCTTATGTACTTTTATTTGTAGATGGCTGAAATCTGACAATCCTTCCAATTTATGCCCAATGGAAAGTGGAATCGCTGAATGCGTGGCGCATGTTCTTTTTCAATGTCCAGCGTATTCCAAGCAGAGGGCCCGCTGGATTATACCGCTCTGCAGATCTATGGGATTTAGAAATCGTTTACTGGCTCTCCGAATCATCAAAACGGATCCAAATGTGTCAGTGGCTTGTAGTTTAGCAAACTTTTTGGAGGCTATTTGGCCTATTAAATTTAAAACCAATTGTTTTTAATGTCTTATATCTCTTGTTTGGTGAATTGTTTTCTGGTAGTTAACACACCCATGAATATTTTACAAAGTTAGGCCACCCACGAATAGATAGCTATGGCATGTATTTGGATTATGACCTTTATCTATATTGAGTTTTATTGTATTTTATCATTCTTAGCTAAAGAACACTGTGATGGTTTTTATCTATTTTCTTGATACTTATTTAAGTGTTTGTATAGGTGCTTTTATGGTACATTTTTACAGAAATAAAGCTGAATTGAATTGAAAAAAAAAAGAAAAAAAAACTCTTTTAAAGATTCATCCAAGATTAGACAGACACCACACGAGACTGGCTGGGCAATCAAATCCTGCTTGCATGTGAAAAAAGCCATCGTCTTATAAGGGCCCTGCATGCAGGAAGTATTTCACCCAGAAATATAGGTACAGTATCTAAATACAAACATGCCATAGGTAAATGATCTCAGCAGAAGGACAGTGCTATACGTAGATCACAGTGCTGCAGAGAGTGGTTAAATCAAAGATCGGTACCACAAAAAAGATAACAAATAAATGCCCAAAAAGTATGAATATCTCATGTTGGTGACATATGTAAGAGGCTTTTGAACCTTGGACAACAATAAACTAATAAGAACTTCTATGTGACTAAGGCTGCTGCAATGTGATTAATATTTCAGAATTAAGTAGAGTCCAGAGGTCTCTCTCCCTACTCAGTCTGAAGCAGACTCCACGAGCCAGAAGAGGAAGTCATGCTACGCTTTACTTCATTTGTCTGAGAAGGCCTGCGAGAGCGGTTATCCTCTTGGGAGGATACGCTGGGACTTGCATGCAAGGCGGGGTCTCAGGCCGTGTTCTGCTCCGGAGGCTTGAAGCTACATGGTATAATTAGTTGATTGGCCAACTGTGAATGTCAAACAAACATTCCTTGGCTGAAACAATGCCCTGTGTATAGAGGGTGGAGAAGGTAAGCATTCATCAGGAAGGGAATGCTAGCAGCCATGATGCTATAAGTTGCGAGGTACAATACGTGCCATGTCGCATGGAAGCCCTTTGCTATGGATCCGGATGCCTGATGGACAGTGAAGTCACTGGTGAACATGTAGCTAAGGGTTATTGCCATCTCACTGTGGGTGACGGAAGAAACTGCAACATTAAGAAAGGGAGCTGGGACCAAACAAAGAAGACAAGCAGATCCCAATCCGGGTTGGAGCTAGCTATGGAAGGAACGTGCAACCAGAAGGAGACTCCCGGGTTCTACCTGTTCACAATGGTGGTTGCTACAGATCAGACTACACAGGCCAGAAAAACAATGCCAGTGCAGGGATGCTGCCTAGCTTCATTTCTCTGTGAGAATCCTGCACTTTCACCCGCTCAACTAACCTGTTTGAACATGCCTCATTACAATGTTTGATGCGAGGAAGTGATCAAAGTTGCCTTTTCACTTCTGGGGTTGCTGGCAAAGGCACTCGTATAAAAAAAAATAAGTGGGCACCTAGCAATTTGGAAACTTAAAGAGTAAATGGATAGGATGTGGAGCTACAGCCAGAGATGCCGACCCTGGAGCAGGGAAACCAGGTCCGAGTCTCAGTTCAACAGCCTGTGATTCTGGGCAAATCACTGAATCTCCCCGTGTCTACCAAAAATGAGTGTACCCTTGTGTAATACAACTCGCGTGAAGTGCTCCAATAACTACGGGTCTAGTCTGAGCTACATAAAACAGCAAAACAAATGAGAATGGAACAAACAGGAACACAGCGGATACAGTGGCTGAGAAAGTGGAATAAATGAGACAACGGTCTTTCAGATTTCTGTGAAACATGGTTGAGGGACTCAAAGTCATATGCTGTGGAAGCAAATTATTACCCGCAACAGGTATTCTTCCCGGTCCCAGGAGCAGAAAGTTGTGGCACATTTTGAAGCAGATGCAGATGCTTGAGATGGCAGGTATTTGATTTGTGTGCTTAATGCATTGTTATATAGACAATTACAAAATTCTAATGTGTAGTACATGTGTCCAGGAAACTGATGATGGGAGTGTACAGGGAAGCCCGGAGAAACAGGCAAGGGACGCTGCAGCAGGGACTCCTAGGTTACCAATTGTAGGCTTGGCCCTGGCAGGGGGGAGCAAGGCTATCTATTTTCAGGGCCTCGTAAGGGCCCAACACAACCAGTGACACGAGTACTGAGACATGCACAGTTAGAGGGTGTATGTGCATCTACCCTCGAGCAGTGTAGACACCTTTATTTGGCACCTCGGACCGTGCCCTGCCTCCGGGGGGTGTGTGCGTTATAAAGTATTATAGTGGCCAGGTGGCTCACTATATTCCTTCCCCCTGTTAGTTCAAAACGAACACAAAATGCAAGGCTATAAGAAATAAGTACAAGACATACAAAACACTGAACAACAACTGGGTGAAACAGTTCCTTGTGTTGTCTTCCTCTTAACAAGGTTAGTTCCTTTCTGTTGAAGGCAAACAATCAATTCTTCATTCCCCACGGTCCTCAACACGTGCTCTTTAAGTCCTTGTCTGGGACACAGATTCTTTCTTAATTGAAAAGGGTGTCCTCTTTCTTTCCTTTCCTTAAGGGGAATACTTGGTTGTTATTTGTCAGGTACACTTGTCCACAGCGGGTAGGTACTCCTGGCGTCTTTCGCTCCCTCGTGATGTTCTTCACTGTATCATGTTCGTAGTGGGGACTCCATTCTACCAAAGTCTTGCTGTGGCCATCGCCCCTCAAACCTTCACCACCTCCCAAGATTCCTTTTCAAACCGAGTGCGGAATTTCACTCCCAGATGTCGATCCTTGATGAACACTCAGTCTCCCCTCCTAGATTTAGGGGACCACTGCCCTTTTTCTCCTACTCGCTCGCTCATTGGTGGATTTTCTTCACTTTAGAGTGCCTTAGAAATCAAGAATGGCAGCGCCCACTGAGGTCCCATGGAATGACATCTCTCACTGCTCTCCTCGTGATGAGATCACTTGATGCACAGCCAGTGTACTGTGTGGGGTCAGTGGTAGGCCCTTAAGAACTGGTGAAGACAACACTTCAAGTTTTCCCCCCTTTTACACCCCTATTCTCAATGCCTTGTTTAGAGTTCTCATGAAGCGTTCTACTTCCCCCTTGGCCTGGGGCCTCCGTGGGATGATTTTCCGATGCTTGATATTCAACGCTCATAGGTAGTTCTTCAATTCTCTGCCTTGAAAGGGGGACCACTGTCCGTTTTGATTTCCTCAGGGAGACCAAGGAGTGCAAACATTTTCTCCAGGGCAGGTCGCACATGCTTGAATGCTGTAGATGCTACGATCTCCACTACAGGGAATTTACAATGATTGTCCATAATTACAAGAGTGGATTGGTTGTTGGGAAAACTGCCAAAGTCCATACTAAGGGCAGACCATGGGGATCTCACTACCTCCTCTGTTAAACCGGAGTCACTGGTGGTTCAGTGCTTGTGATTATGCAGGACTTATAGGCGGTGATCAGCTCTTCCACTATCTGGTCCACTCTGGGGAACAAGACTTTAGCCCGCAACCTGCCTTTGGTTTTCGCCACTCCCTGGTGGCCTTGATGTGCTAGCTCCACACTTCAGCTTCACAGCCGTCGGGGGAGCACAATTTGTTGACCTCACAAGAGCACTTTCACGTAGTTCATCTCCACAGTTCCACAGCTGAGTTCTGGTGTCCTTCTATACTTCAGTGAGTCCCCTGGTCCCGTCCAATAAGTTTTTCCATTGCTTCTCTCGGAGGGCCTTCTTGACCAGGACTAGGCTGGTGTCATCACATGTAGCTTCAGCTATTTCTTCCAGTGTCATCACTTGAGGGCAGGCCATTTCTGTTATTAATTTTACGAATGCTTCGGTGCCAGCCTCCTCTCATCCGTCTTCTGCAGGATCACTCACTAATGGATGGAGGGACAGGTAGTCAGCTGGATTGTGCCTGGAGTTGGATGGCCGAAATTTCAATTTCTGGGGGGCCCTGTCGCTCCATCCCTGTGAATAGTGGTACGAGTGGCTTGTGGTCTGTGACTACCGTAAATTTCTGACCGTACGAGTATAGGTGGAAATGCTTGCAGGCCCACTTGATCACCAACGCTTTGCATTCGATTTGGGCATAGCAGGTCTCCACTGCCGTGAGCACCCAACTAGTATAAGCTTCCTTATTCTTCCTTGGCCTTCTCCTGCATCAACACTGCGCCAAGCCCTATGGGGCTTGCATCAACGATGAGTTTGGTGGGGTGAGCAGGACCAAAATACATGTAGTAATGCCATCTTCACCTCTGCCAATGCTTTGGCAACAGTGGTCAACCTTTCCCGTGGTATGTATTTTCATGCGAGAGTCCTGAGGGGATGTGGAATGGTGGCCAGGTTCAGGATGAATCACCCGCAATAGTTAGCCATGCAAAGGAAGCTCCGCACTTCTGACGGGTTTCTCTGGGTACGGCAGCTGTCCTTATGACCTCCACTGTTTTTTGGTTCGACTCGTAGCCCTTCTTGCAAGAATTTGTACCCAAAGAACTCCACTTCATTCATGTAAAACTGACATTTCTCTCAATGCAGGGTGAGTCCTTGCTCGACCAACCGTCGCAGGGTGTCTCTCAATCTTTCATGATGTTCTTCGAGGGTAGTGAAGAAGATGAATATGCCATCACTCACAATGATGACCCCCACCAGTCCAGACAACGCTTCTCTTATGGTCTCTTGAAACACCTCCGCTGTGGATGAGACTCCGAAGTTCAGTCTTTTGAACCTCCACAGCCCGACGTGAGTGGAAAGCGTTGGGATATAGCGACTGGTTTCGTCTAGGAGCAGTTGGTGGTATCCCAAGTTCAAGTCTATTTTTGAAAAACATTTTGCGCCGTTGATGTCTGCCATTATTTAGCTGATGGTTGGTGTAATGTAGTGCTCTCACCAGATGGCCTGATTGGGGAGCCTCATATCCACACAGTCTGATGGCTCCAGGCTGCATAGGCTTCGGGGCTTTCACCAACGGAGATACCCAGGGTGTAGGGCCTGTGACTTTCTCTATCACGTCAGCCTGTTACAGGCTCAGCAATTCCTTCTCGACAGCCGTGCAGTGATGAAAAGCACCCTTCTGTGGCATAGGGCTACCGGTCTTACTGTCTCATCGATGAGCAACTTGACTTTCACCCCGTTTAAGCACCCTTGGAAAAGTTCAGAGAATTCCTCAAGGATTTTGTCGGCATGTGATTGGTTTGGTGAAGAACACCAGTCTCAGATCTCCCTCAGTGCGGCACCCTACCTGTGTTTCTGTGTTGCCGACGGTCACACGTTCTTGTGTGCCACTTTGACTTCTATCACTCCTTTGAGAGGGAGCGGCGTGCCCCCTCCATATGCGTATATCTTGGCCTTGGTTGGACAAAGACTTGCCCTGGGTCGTAGTCGTGCAAATTGTTCTGGCTCCATGACCTTCACTGACGGTCCTGTATCGATCAAGGCTAAGACTGTCACTCCTTTAATGTCAATCTGGCATTTTGGCAACGGTCTCCTTTGGTGATCTTTTATGTTTGTGAACGGTATCATAAAGATGTCTTCATCATCATCTTCTTCCTCTTCCTCAATGTGGTGCACTGGTACTTGATCCTCCTTGTAATCCTTCGGTGACAGTTCTTTGATGTTTGCCACTCTCTTCACTTTCACTGTAGGTGCTCTTGCTGTAGGGTACTGCGGCATACCTTGGCAAAGTGGTTCAATTTGCCTCATCTCAGGCACGTCTTTCCTTCTGTTGCACACCCTCTTGTAGGGTGATGTTCATAACCGCCGTTTCTACATCCTATTCCTCTACTAGCTCTTATTTCGTCCTGCTTATTGATGCCTGTGCTCGCCAGCTTCTGAAGTCGTGCAAAAAATGTGTCCACTGATTCTCCTTCGCCTGTTGTGCTTGACGGAGCTTGAACCTTTCAGAATCTGGATTGAATTGAAGGTCAAATGGTGGTTCAATGCCACCACTGCGGCGTCACAATCTCCATGCGCTCCAGTATTTAGTAGATTTTTGAATAAGTAAAAGTTCATCTCCGCCGGTGTGCAGCATCATGGGATTCATGATGACATCATCTCTCTCTCTTGGGGCTCGAAAATAGTGTTGCAGTTGGCTTATCCGCTTGTGCCTCCTTGGTGCCGGTGTGGCAGGGTCAAGTAATTGTCTGAAGGGTGGCAGCGCATTGACGGTCTTGTTCGACCCTTGTGTGAGCGTTGGGAGTTCTATCTGCTGACGACATTGTTATATTTGTTATTATTATTATTTTTTTCTCTTTTTTTGGGTACATACTACTGGGTGTAGTCTTTGTCTCTTTTCTACTGTTCTCCCACTGTCAGAATGTGCTGCGAGGTCTGGCCCAGGCCTTTTTGTGCCAAGCAATGTCTCTCAGTGTACAAAGGACGCTGGGAGTTCAAGTCAGTACGTTGCTTGCTGCCTGATGCACTCGATCCCTGTGTTGCCTCTCTGGTGTTTTGGCCTAGCGTTTTTTTTTTTTTAAGCTAACTCTTTATCCGATTAGCTTTGTGAGAGGGCTTGCCTGGGTGAAGAACCTTTACTGCTCTTTGGAGGGTAGCAACCCTGTGTCCTTTGATCATGATGCATGCCCCTCGCACGACCAGTGGATCAGAGGCCTGTCTCTCACCTCTTGTCAGCGAGGTGTTGCTAGTGTCTGAAGTGGAGCGACACAGCCGCCTCGATCTTTCCCCACCCTCCTGATTACGCTCCAAACGGTAATTTAGAGGACTTGAGTCGCACACTGCGGCGCGCTGATTGGTGAGGGACGTTCCAGCTCACACCAGCATACAAACACCTTCCCATCTCACTGCACATGAGGTGCAACGTCTTGTGAATGTGCTAAACTATTATTGGTCTTCACCGCCACGGCCCGGTTTCCTGGTGCGGCACACACGCCGGGGACTGGGGGGACAAGGCTATCTACTTTGGGGTCTTCGCATAGGCCCCACACAACCAAAGACACCAGCAAGGAGACATGCACAGTTAGAGGGTGCATGTGCATATGCCCTCGAGCTGTGAGGCACCTTTATTTATCTCCTCGGACCATGCCCAGCCATCGGGGGGAGGGAGCTCTTGAGGGGGAGGAGGATGCGTTACGAAGTGTTATAGTGTCCGGGTGGCTCACTACACCAAGGAGTGGCAGGTCACCATTCTAGTTGTTGTCCAACTCTCCTGCAATGAGGGTAAAGAAGGCAGGTGGGTGAGCAATGTCGCGTACCCGGGCAGAGCACGTCGCCGGAACCAGGAAGAGGGCAGAAAGCCCTGCAGGACCAGTAGAGGGATAAAGGAGACCCAACCCCCAAGCAGGAGATGGTGGAAGAGCTGAGGCGGGCTAGAGTAGAGCAGCGAGGCACAGCAGACAAAACTGCAGACACAGCAGGAGACGGCAGAGTGCACTGTAGTCCTGGAGGATGAGCTGCGGTGGCTCCGAGAGAGTGGGAGGGTGAGGCGGCCGCAGCCTCAGGCAAGGGGCTGTAAGGGGCCAATGCAGAGACATGGTGGGCAGTAGCAGGGGGTACCGGGTGGGCTAACGCACTTGCACTAATACAAAGCTGGGGAGAGGGTTGTAAAGCCCCTTCTGAGGCTGGGCTGCAGCCAGCAGCACACAGGGTTTCGCGGACGAGAACACTATGCTGAGTTTGGTTTGGAGTTGGTTAATCACTGAACTTGCATGGACTGGTGACATTTAACTAAGCAAAGGAGACCGGATATTTGGTTTTCACCCTGTGGAGCTGTGTCAGTAGCCCACAGAGCAGAGGGTAGACCTTGACAGACTGCAGGGAAGTGGCAACAGGGAATGGAACAAGACGCCAAAAGAAAAGACCACAGAGAACAACTGTTTGGTCCTTCTGCAGTCTAACTCAATAAACTGGCATTAAATCCAAAACATTTGCTGAACGTCCTGCGTCTGAGTCATACCTATCCTCCTGTTACAGAGACATATCTTGTGTTCCTGTAAAGCAGCCTCTTTCGACATTTAATTGCAGATCTCAGGTGATGACACATCATGAAAGATGGTACTTGAAACACAAAAAGTAGCAGTTGTTAGGTGCTTGTAAATGCACCTGCACATGCCTGACAACACAGAATTGACATTTATCTGCCCAATTTTTACAACATCCCACTCGTGCATTTGTTCAGCATCACCACTGACAATGAGTGCAGCTGAGCTTAAAGGTGTCGATAACAGATGTGAGAGATTCCTTTCTGCAACAGTCCCACTCTGAGATTAAGGAATTGTGTTTCCCTACCAAAGATTCATAGTTGTTCCTGGTTCTCTAACCCATGAGGCAGTTTATGCTAAGTGCTGAAGTATGCAGACATGGAGTGTGGCAGATGGTTCTCCCTTTGTTGCAGAGAGGTAGGGGATCAGCAATGATCCCTCCATTTATATCATTGCCTGGGATCTACAGTTAGCTCTATCGAGCTGAAGATGCAGAGGATTCATGGACTGTAGAAAGAATTTCAACTATGTTAGCAAATATGGATGAGCGAGAGCCTCTTTTTTTTAATTTCAATAGTTTTTATTATGCATTTAGAAGATATACAAACAACATAGGTGACCATACCCACCAAAATGTACCCCCTTACCCTTTCATCTCTCTACCCCATCTACTCACTTATACAATTGCATATATTGCCATACTCATACTGGCACAGTGGCATCGGGGATAGCCTAGTATAACTGACATGGCCTAACGCTCTTAGAGACTGCAGACATGTAACACCACTGCATTCTTTGTTCAAGTTCAGCAAATCCAGATTTCATAAATTGATTAAAAACATTATTAAATTGCACTGTCACTTTAAACCTTTCAATAAAAAAACAGCATAAAACACAACATACAAATCTATCTGAGATTAAGTGGGAGCTGCAAAATAAGTAGACTGATTTAAACCCCAGGACATAAACGGCCAAACCCCCATAGTCATTATTCTTGAGCAGGTAATACCGTTGTCTGGACACAGATCCCAGAGATATTTTAAATAGAATAACACAAGTTAAAACATCAGATGAAATCGACTGCATATTCATACTACAACCGCGACTAGCAGAAGTAAAATTCTTCGGGGTGAGCAGGCAATATAGGACAGCAACTCCCTAAGGTTGCCCTGGTGACTAAGAGGAAAGTAAAAAAAAGTGCAGCGAGGGGCACGTTCACCTGCAGCATGCAGAGCGTGGGGGAGGTAGGCCTGGACTTACCACCCTCCCACACTGGCATCTGACCAGGCATAAAGTGCCAAGTGCAAAAGAGCAAAAAAGCCCCCCCCCCCAAAAACATGGAGGGAGGAAGGCCTGAAATGGTGACCCTCCCACAGTGACCTAGACCAGCACTCCCTCCCCCCCAAATGATAGCAGTGTACTCATGATGCACTTATCTCCTTCCATGTTAACCATTGACACCCCACGGCCACAAGGCTGTGCACTAAGTAGGAAAGATCACCCTCCCACAAGGACCACAGAACCCTGAGCCAGGTGACAGTTCATCTGGGGGACACTCTCCTCATCCACTGATCGTGGCCGATGCCTGTATGGTGGGGCCAGACAAAGAATGCTGAGAAACTTTTTTCCAGCCTTCAAAAGAAATTTGACAAATTGGCAATTCAACCGAGAACCCTGGGACCAAAACAGGCCAATAACACCTGCCTTCCTGTGCGAATCCCCCTTTGGTTGAACAGCCCCTTTAACAGCAGTCTCCGTTCCTCCATCAGAGCTGCGCAGGAGCCGGCAAGATGGAGCAAGTCGCCTTCCCCCAGATCGCACAGTTGGCACTTGCTTGAGAGACCCTTCCATAACCATGGTGGAAAGTGGAGTGTTATGGGGAGTAACCCCAGCCGGTACCGTAGTAACTGCTCCTTGACAAAAACTGAGTACCCGGTACTAAAGTATTCAATGCTGCGAGTGTCTTGTAGTTATTTAGTATCATCCAGTCATGGGCTTTACGCACCAGTAAAGGCTTATCTTCAGCAAGTAAGAAGATTTTTAAAGTTTTCCAGAAAGTGTTTTGAAAGCCTGGTGGTTTGTGGGCATCTCCCAAAGCTTTATGAGACCAGTAGATACCAAGAATTCCAAGAGATACGCCCTTGCCGGTGTCATGTCTCTGTCCTGTAGTTCCCTCCGTAGAAGATGATTCAATGTGTTGGGCTCCGCTTCTCCGATCTTGTTACCGCAGATTATATAAGATTCCCTTCTGGCCAAGGACTGTTTAAGCAGCCCAAACTCTAAGCGAAGCTGTTCTGGCGAAGTGAAGCACGGAACTAAGAAGATAATTCTGTAACAACAAGTAGATAAGTTATCCAGGACTCTGGCATCCCCACCCCTAAATAGTTTGCTTCCATATGTGATAGTTGGGATCAGTTTTGCATGAACTACACAAAGGAAGGGCATCACGGATGGCCCTGCCATGTTCCTTTTTAAGCTTTTTTTTAGTGTGACAGCCAGACACAGGCCCTTCCTTTCATTTGCTTCTTTGTGGACAGGCAAAGAGACATTTTTGTCAATTATGACCCTCAGGAATTTGTACTTGTTTGTGTTCTCAATCCAGATTTCTCACCAAAACTATGCCAGAGCTTTGTTTTTCTTGCAGTTTAACATCATGGTTTTGGTTTTCCCAGGATTGATGGACAAGCCGTTGGTCAGAGAATAAGCTCTTGTGGTGTTAAGAAGCCTCTGCAGCCCCACCTCGGTGTTACTAACTTTAAGACCACGTCATCAGCATGGAGATGGCTGGCGATTGACGAGCCCCATAATTTTGGAGCGTGGGCATTACAGGTTTACAGCTGTTGCTGTAAGTCTGTCAAGAAGAGATTAAAAAGGGTCACTGCCAGAACGCACCCCTGCTTTAAGCCTTGATTAGTTGGAAGTTTCCTTGATAAGTGTGTTCAAGCACCCAGCTTGATCTGTACCCATGTGTCCTTGTGAAGCAGGATCAGCGTGTCAAGTGGCCGCGGTGGAATGTCCAGCTTGCTCCAGAGCTTCCCCCAGTCGAAATGATCAAAGGCTGCCTTATAGGCAATAAAGAAAAAGTATAGTGGCATTTTGGTGTTTTTTTTTTTTCTGTATCCCTTAAAAGATAGAGTGAAAGCATGTTTGCTGCTGTGTCTGACTTTTTTGAAAAGCCACTCTGGTTCAGTGGAATAATAGATTTGGAGGAGGCCCACAGAATTAATTATTCGAGCAGGTTCCGAGCGAAGTATTTTGCTTCATTATCAATAACTGCTACTAAAAGGTAATTGGTAGGCAAGGCTTTGTCGCCACTTTTAACAATAGGCGAGATTATAGAGCCTCTCCATGCAGCCAAGGCTTTAAGCTGGAAGAAGACCAGTCCTAGAATTCTGGACCAGGAGTTGGCATCCCTTTTGAAGACTGCTGGAGGAATGCCGTTAGACCCTGGGGCACCCTTCTCTTCACCCTTTTGCTATCTGCCGTTTGATTAGTGCCTCATCGACCTTAAATGGTCCTACTTGGAAGACTGAGTGAGCAGCTTTTTGAAGGTGCTGCAGTGTACTGTCGCTGTTGTGGTGTCTAAAAGGATAGGTAAAGAATTTTGCCCAGGTGGCCTCAGCGATTTTGGAGGTAATACCTCCATGTTCAGGCCAAAGGAGCTTGTTAATGGAAGAACAAAACTAGGCAGTGTTGTTGGCTTTCAAGTCGAAATACAGCTTTGCCCAGAGGTCATCTTGTTCTACCCTTTTCATGGCCCATTTATACCTCCTTAGCTGGCTCTTCTGAAGTTTTAGGGTAACGCGCAGTCTTTCCCCCCTGGTCTGTTCCGCAAGGGCCTGAGTTGTGTGCAATTTCCTTTGAGGGCCTCTTTTCTAATGATATTCTTTAGTGCAGCATATAAACAAAAATACTTTTTAAAATTAACTCTTGTAGGTTCAAGACAGCTATGTGGAAAACTATACCTGCAGACTGTGGATTAAAAACGCTTATTGGGAAAATGGCAAGGCAGAAAGAAAAGTCATCATAACATCAACAATAAAACCACATTTATTTTGATACACTGAAGGACTGAGACCAGCCTATGTTTGGGAAGTGATATAGAATTCTTATTGATTACACCAGTATCCTGGTCCATAATCTCTCGTATTACCAGGGCACGAGGAATGCAGATCAACTGAAAGGTTTGCTACAAAGAAAGAATAAAGTTACTTACCTATAACTGCAGTTCTCCAGCGATAGCATCTTTCATAGGATGACATGCATGAATCATTCTTGGTCACCCATCTGGTAGCCACTCTAATATTCCAACAGACATAAGCACAAATTTCCATGGAAACACAAATAAAATCATGCACTTAAGTGTCCTCTTCAACTCACTGGGAAGGGCTTAACATACAGTCAACGTGGTTAAAACGTACTGAGCTTCCCTCCGTAAGAAGCCACCACACTTCAGATTTTCCATAGAACAACTGTGAAAGGATAAAACTGAAAACCTTTGATTGAGGCGGAAGAAAGCTCATCAGTGAATCTATCTGGAGAACCTGAGTTAGAATTAAGTAGCCTTTATCTTTCCTGGGATTGGATATTTCTAAGATTCAGAAGGGTGAATCAGAGTATCACGCAGTATGCAATATAGAATACTATACAACAATGTCAAACAGGACACTGCTTCAACTGAAGAAGGTGGAGGCGTACTTTAGCAAAATACATTATGGGGACCTTGCCTGGCCCACAGCTGCTTCTCTGACCTCACCACATCCAGGCATTTATTCCTCAAACAAGTGTGGCGACTCTTCCATGTTGCTGCTCTGCATATGTCAGAAAGTGGTACACCCGCACGCAAAGCTGTTTTTGCTTCTATACACCTTGTGGAAAGAGCAAACACAGATGTCTTCAAATCATGACAAGCACTGAAATGACAGTAATCAATAGCCAAGGCTATCCACCTTGAGACTCCTTCCTCAGAAATTGCAGCAGGGCAAAGGAGACAGACAGCTGGTCTTATTTTCTGAATGCTTTTGTGTTGTCAAAATGAAATTTCAAACAGATGAGAGTATCCACTGAATAAAGAATTATCTCTGCAATTGTTGAAGTATTTTGGAATTAAGGCATAAGTACAGAAGTTTAATTTAAATGTATGTCAGATGGTACCTTTGGCCGGAGTTTCAGATTAGTCCTTAAAATAACCCTGTTTTTACAAAATGTAAATATGGTTCTTTTATAGTGAATGTTTGCATCTCATGCTCCTGGACAATGTTCAGGCCAACAGTAATGCTGTCTTCCAAGTAACATACTTAATATCTCCTCTATGTATGTGCTCGATGGGTTGTTTTATGAGTTGCACAAGGACTACGTTCAGTTCCCTTGATGGAAGTGAGCGTCTTATCAGCTGGAATGCCTAGCAAATTGTTGACCAAATCTAGACGCTTGCAATGAAGAAGAGCGTGAGGAGTGAAAAACCTCAATATGTCTGTAGGGTGTACTGCGGAAGAATTATTAAACCCGGACTGGCCTGGTGTAGTAAGTAAGGAAGCACTCTGTATGGTTCTGAAGAAGAAGGAAGCAAACCTTTAGTGTGGCTCAAGGACAGAATCTCCTTCACTTAGCCTGTTACCTTTTAATTGTTGAGAGCTCCCTGGCTTGGTGTAGGATTACTCTGCAATTTGATGGAACATCTAGATGCAAGAATTTTAAGTATTCATGAGCCATGCTGACAATTTGGGAAGTCCTGGGTTGTGATAAAAAATCTGTTCTTCCTCTTTGAAAAGCAGATACTGTTAGTTTTTCAAGTGAATGCACAGAGCTGCTAATAGATGGAGAAAATCTGTAAACCAATGTAGAAGCGGTCCAGCTAGTTGCCACCAGGATTACCTTGCAGGTTCCTTTCCGATCTTTTGTATTATCCGCATAAGCAAATGTCTTCAACTATGACACTGAAGCAGCACTTCTTGTTCTAAACTTCTGTAAACAAATCCAGTACCAGATGTTCCCACTGAAGAAAGATCATTTTAGCTAAATCTTGGGTAGATTTCCACTCCTGGATTACATTTGCCGTTTGGCTGAGTGCCTCTGCTTAGGAGTTATCTTGGCCTGGTACCTTTTCCACTAGAAGGGAAATGCTGTGACTGATGGTCCAGTTCTGTAGATCACAAAACTCTTAGGAGAAAACTGGTGATCTGGTTCCACCTTCTTTATTTATTTAGTAGATGGCTGTGATATTGTTTGTTCTCAAAAGAACTTAAGAGTTGCTGCAAAATCAGTATGTAAACTAGGCTAATTATAATTGGCTATGTAAACCTACCTATAAGTCCCTAGTATATGGTAGGGCATGTAGGTTTAGGGACCCCAGCATAGGTGGTGCCCCCATTGGTGTACTGCGAGGTGCCCAGTGTCATTTTAAAGGCGGGCCTGCCTTGCTGGCTGCTTTTAAGTTAAAGTTACATGCAAATTCGACTTTGGAATTATACGTAGTTCCAAAGTCTTAAACTACCTTATTTTTACATATAAGTCACCCCAAAGGTCTGCCCTGTGTGCCCCTAGGGCTGGGTGCCATGTAAATATAAGCAGGGATCTTATAAAAATAGTTGTATAAGCCCTGGTGATGTAAAACAGACAAATTTGTGTTTCCGTCATTGTAGTAAATGGCCTCCATAGGCTAGCAAGGGGAGACTTTATTTTAATTTATGAAGTCCCCTTAAGTGACAGATACCACAAGTTCGGTATCAAATTAATTGTTATAATAAATCCCACAACTTCCAATTGTTGGATTTAATATAACTTATTTGAGTAAAGAGTTTTAAACTTTACCTGAAAAGTTGCCAAATTCAGCCGTGCAGTGTTTTGCTGCTTTGCTTGGATTGGCCGGCCCCTGGCAGCCTGGCCAGGCTGCCTTGATGAGGTGTGAAGTGGTCTGGCTCAACACAAAGATATATGCCTGGGGGAGGAGTTCTTCCCTCAGGAGGTGGGGAAGCCGAAGGGGGGAGGGCTTCCAAACTGGTCTTCAAAGGCAGGAAAGGACATTTGGAGCAACCCAGCACCTCCCTCACATCCTGCAAACCCAGACAATTTGATGCCCCCTGATTACATTAGGAGAAGGCAGGAGAAGGGTGTGTTTAAGATTTTTAGCCACACCAATGGGTGGGCTCAGCCAGATGTAACCTCCAAAAATCATTTTCAGCCATGATGGATTTTTGAGGAATGTTGCCTCCTGGGATTGATTTTTGCCACACTTCCCAGGTAGTGGTCATCACAGGGGGAAGGACCCTGCACCTGATTGGAGAACTAGAACCACCCTGTTTTTCACCCAGGAGCAAGGATAAAACTGGCAGACCTGCACCCACACCGCAGATCCCTACAAGGAAGAACTATAGGAGAAGAAGGACTGTCCTTTGGATCCCTGACCTGCACCTGGACACTGCACTCGGTAGGACTGCACCAGCTGCACACTTGGGCTTCACCACAAGAAGGACTCTGCCTGGCTTCAACTGGTTCAAGAGGGACTCCCTGTTTGCTACAGGTACAAGGGAGCTGCCCAGAGTCCAAGCGTGCAAGCAGTGCCCAGCTGACTAGCCTCCATTTGAGGATTCTGACCAGGTGCATTCTGGGAATTGTAGTTCCCGATGAGCAACTCAGAGCTCCTGGAACCTTGGAGCAAGTTGTGGACACTTCAAAGACCCAAAAAAGGACCACTGGAAGAAGAGCCAGAGGTCTGGAGACATTTGGAGCAACTCCATAAGTTGAAGAGGGACATTGTAGGAGTTGTAGTTCCAAACCCCAAGAGGCAAACCTGCGCCTCTGAACCCTTGGCTGGTGCTGTGGACCACTTTCCTGAATCAAGAAGCACTTCTGAAAGTAAGTGTGACAGTGTTACCTTGTGGGTCGCCTGACCTCTGGACTTTGTTCCTTTCTAGTGTGACCTTTTTTAACCCTTTGAGCGCTAGTTGATTCTATGCGTAAGAAAACATTAATTCCTTAAAAATTCATATCTCCGGTCCGCCTTATCCAATTTTAATTATTTTGGTGTCATTTTAAAGATGACAATATAATCTATTTCTATAAATTGGTGTTGGATTTTTATTGTGTTTTCTGTTTTACTTATTTACTGTTTTGTGATTTTTAAATGCTTTACACATTTGTCTCCTAAGTTAAGCCTTGTTGCTTGTTGCCAAGCTACTAAGGGTTGAGCTGGGTTTAATTTATTGAGACCTAACTGGACCTAAGTGGAGGTTAGTAGCCTATTGCTAAGTGTAGGTACTTACCTGCCCTTACTAATAATCCATTGTCCAATATACACCCATAAACTAAATTTATCTGACAGGCACATTTGGGATTTTGACATATTGAGCTGGAGACTCAAAAATCGCAAAAGATCTAGGCATTCTTTGAGATTTTGGTTCTTGTGATGACTTTCTTTTGACCAGCCGGATGTCCAGAAACTGAAATATTTGGTGCCTCCCTTTCCTTACAAAAGCTGCTATGAGTTCATACACTTTGTAAAGTTCCTTAGTGCAGACAGGAGAGCAAATGGAACACCTTGAATCGACACTGGCAAGCAGCTACTTAAAACTGCAGTTATGTGCAATAGTTAGCATGTTTTAGGATATAACAACCAAAAAGTGGATGTACTTTTGCCTTCCTTTTCGCTAAACTCTGGAACAAACCTCCTGCTGACCTACGTCAGCTGCCTTCAGAATCATGCTTTCGCAAGAAGTTGAAAACCTGGCTACTCAATGTTATCTATTGCCTGATCTATGGTTTCTGCAGACTTCCCTCTGTTTTACAGTGCCACACACCCTTCTCAGGGACCTTTTTAGTGCTTTTTGAATCTTCTCATTCCTTAAATTAGGGCTGTCAGCAGTGGCACAGTTCATCATAGTACTCTTTTTATGAACAGTCTTACTGACGGTGGCTGTACCAAAGTGGGATTAGTCATTACTACCATCTGCATAGTGTCCGCAAGACTGAAGTTCCTATGTCTCCTAATATTTATACAACTAAGCCTCGTAATCCTGGTATTTGACATGAAGATGAGAACGACTAGTAGTGGTCCCAAATAAGCTTTCATCCTGAGATTCTCTTTCCTTGTCAACATATTTCTTAGGAGATCAGAGTAAAACCTTGCAAGGAGAAGGGATCTGTGAATTCCATGGCATCAACAGCAAAGGAGATGCCTTAACCAATGTTTTACTGAAATGGCCAGACTGTATTATGGAGTCATAAATGTTATTGTCATCAGGAGAAGCGGTGGTATCATTGATGCTTGAGATCCCATCAACAATGCCTCATGGTGAGTGGCACGGATGGTGCAGTCATCAACACTGTCTTCTTTCCAGGTTGTGTCATCAACAATGGTGTAGCGACAATCTTCGAGGCTACTGTAAACTGTGCCGTTGACAAAGATTTTGAAGCCTTTTTCTTAGCAAGAAATGTCACAGAAAACACTGGCCTTTCTGGGCAGTTCATTAGAAGTCACCAGCTGTTGCTTGTCAGACTTCACCATTTCACATTTTCACCCACTCTGGGTACTCTGAAGGGTTTTCTTTCTCACATACAACACTACCAATATGAAGAAGCAACTTCCAAAGCCTTCTTACTCTGTAGTCACTGCAGAAGACTACCCGCATGGTTGTTGGCGGAAAAAGCGTGGCAGATTTTGCTTCATTTTCTGGGGCAGAGACAAGAAAATACAGTCAACATGCAGATCATCAGCACAAAGTCTGTTTTTCCCACAAGAAGCATTGGGTTTAAGTAGTGCTTTCCTGGTTTCTAAAAGATAAAATAAGAAGCTTCAAGCCAGGATGGTAAACTCAAAAGAGAACATGTCTTAGGTTAAACTAATAAGTCATCAATTACAAGTAGAAGCTGGAACGAAACTGAAAAAATAATGTTTCTAAGCAGAGCTCTGAAGGGACAACCACACAATATGCAGCTAAAAATCTGAAGTACGGTGACCTCTGAGTAGAGTTCAGTGTGTTTTCACGTCATAAGCTGAGCATTGTGTATTTTTGAATGCTGCAAGGAGGCTTCGAAAGTGAATGTTTCTATTCATGTTTCTACAGATGTCAGCTTCCTGCTACTGGCACGTTTCTCTGGGGCTCCCAGACTGACAAGAGGGAATGATCAAGCTTGTCAATCTATGAAAGAGCCAATGCTGGAAAAGAGAGCACCTCAGTCAGTTTGTAGTGTCTTATTAATATCGCATTTGTGGTTAATTGAAGTGTCTTGGCTGAGAGCAGGTATGAAATCTAAGGTGGAACACAGCTGGGGACCCTATCAGATTAGTCTAGCTATGCCTAGACCTACTGGGGTATTGAGAGCTGCAAAAAGGGGAGAAAGATACAGAAGCAGCAGTTCACACATTAGCAGTGAGTAAACAATATATCAAAGTGATCAGCTTCCCAAAGCTCTTCAAAAAGGAAAACAATTGCTAGAAAAGGCAGAGAACAAAGAGAGATAGCAGACACCATCAGAAACTGTGGTATTATGCATGGTATCCTGACTTCACTTTGGGCAAGGAAAATAATATATCTAGAAGTAATGTGGATTTCCTCAAACCACATTAGCCCTCTGAAAAGCATCTGTTTTTGAAACACATATCATCAGAACCCTAAAGATATTCAACTGAATCCCACAAGCATGCATAATCTTCAAGAATAAGTGTACCACTTAGAAGTCCAACAAAAAGGGCTCTCCTCCCTACTTGTCAAGGAAAATAACCATCTCGGTGGACTACTCCACACAGTCAGTTTATCTGTAAAGTGTACTATCAGCCGCAAGAGTGTCCTGGCGCTGAGCAGGTGTGCCCCTAGCCCTGGGTAAGTTTGGCTAATTGAAAAGCCAGGTCTTCAGCTTATTGCAGATATAAAGAAGAGCGGAGGCTCTGATGTGAAATGGAAGGCCATTCTACGCGTTAGGAGCGATGCGATATGTGGAATGTGCGCTAGTCAGAGTTCTGAGGAGTGGAGGTGTCTGGGTGACTCGTGAAAGTAGACTCAACTGTTCAGGCAGGTGGGGCCTAAGTTGTGTAGTGTCTTGAATGTGTGTATAAGGAGTTTAACAAGTGTTTGAGTATCGGGCCAGTGGTGCTTCCAGATCTGAGGTGTGATGCGAGTTCTGTGATGGAGTTTGAGGTGGGGTCTGCCATCCGAGTTCTAGCTATCAGAAACCAGGACATCAACATACTGTAGACAAAAACGTTTTTTAAAGAAAACAAAACAGAACACAGGCCTTCTAAATTTATCGTTTCAAAATCTAGAATAAAATCCCTGCCAGCCTCAGAACTGCTACAACTTCCTGATTCAGAAAGAAATTGAAGACTCGCCTCTTCAAAGAACACTACTTCTAAACACTACAGAAACTTGGTCCATGTTTCTGCATTTTGTGAATGACAGTTCACACGCCTAGAGCCTACCCTGTACAGCACTCTGTTGCTACTACCTAGGTTTGGGTTACAGAAATACCTACTCATAGTAAAATACAATAGGCGTAACACTGCTTCTTGATGGCATTAATTATTAACACTCTCTGCTACTCCTTTTATCAGTAAGAAGAAAACTAAGTCTGAGTGGGTCCTGTGGGGATGGCTCATCTGCCCACTGCAATGCGGTGCAATAATCAGATAAACCACACGAGCGATGTAATGAAACAGTCAATCTATAGACCTCCCCCCTCCCCGTACACACAAACATCTCTGCAGGCGCCACACGAACCACCCTCACCAATATTGTCAGTAATTGAAGCACAGCCATGCAGGACTCACTCAGTTCTTGCAGCTGGTATATTATCTCAAGGAGCTTTATTAGTACATTCGGAGAACAACTCTAACTGGCAAGGTAGGTCAGTGGGAAATTGGGCGGCGGGAGACGGACAGATCACTTCAACATAAGCTTCTGGTGTCAGAAGGCATGAAACCTTGTGTCGGCTGCTCTGCTCTTAGGAGCAGGAGTATACCACCTATGGGCTTCAGTAAGTTATTTGGCTTCTGAGAAGCTAAACTATCAAAGACCATCAATAACTTAAGGGTGATTGATAATCATGTTCCTTGTGAGCAGCCCCAGAAGGTGATGGATGGAAAAGGGTCTGGAAGGATGAAGGCCTTCAAGACATCATGTTAAGTCTCAAAGGGGTGACCCTGCGGTCCTCAGAACCTGGATTTAACACGTTACACAATCTGTGTGGTTCTGTCAGATGTACTTTAAGAATGTTACTAACTTTAAGGTAAGCGGTTTAACAATCTCCTACACAACACAATTCAAGAATTGGGAACACATCTGCAAACATACAAGTCTGAATGACTTGATTTGCATACAACGTTTATTGTAATAAGACAATATTGATTCACAATATCACTTGATACAGAGACAAGTGACAGAAAGTGCTCATGTGAATGAAGGGGAAGATCACTCAATACACAAGTATTTGTTTCCCGAAATAGATCTCGAAAGGTCTCTCAGTTGTGCGATGAGAATGGCTGAAACGGGAAAACCCGGCTGGAGATGTGGCCAGTTATTCCCTGTTGAATGCAGTGTTAGAAAGTGATGAAGTGACGCGTGTCCTGTGACTTACTGGATCCTTGGGGCGGCTCCCTGCAGCATCCAGATGTGTCAGCGCTGGTGTGGAACCGACTGAGTAATTAACATCAGTCCCCACACTATCCAGATAAAGGATCAAACTGATGTTTATACTTACTGTGGATAGGATTGCCTCATTACAATATATACTCGCCATATGCAAACTGAGTTCAGACTTATGTTTTCAAATATTTTCCTAATTAGCGGCACAAAATCAGGAAGGATTTCTAAATTGCTTACAGTAAAATTATTATCAGTGCTTGAAGTACATCCAAGAGAACCACACAATTCATTTCTTCACGGACTCCCAGTGGAAGGATGGGCAGTGAAAGAGATGACCCTTGCAAGCCAGCATTACATCAAAGGCCACTGCTAGGGTGTTGCTACTTGAGGAAGGTCCAGAACTCGGTAATGTGTCCAGTGAAAAATCTGAGAAGCAGCTGTCCACGCCAGCAAAGGACACAACCTTTGGGCCTGGGTTCAGCACAATTAACACTTCACATCCAACTTCCAAGACACGGAAGAGTGACAGCGCGTGACTCTTTTCAGACAGCACTTTCCTTAAGTGTGCTTCCTCCGCTTACTTGGATACAGAAAACAAACCAAAGGCGGCGGCCTGACTTGTGCCTGTTATGAGATGAGGCTGGAAGAGAATACGCCATTGCCACTTGGTACCCAGGAGCCTGGAGATTCAAACGTCGTAAGTGAACTCCCACCGCTATCTAAGCTCTGGTGGTCAAGCCAACCGCAGGCGAGCAACCCCGGCAGGACACGGGGGATCGCAGTCTCTAATTCAACGCAAGATTTCCCCAACACTCTTCTACACAAGATGCGTCTGAGTGTA